>NW_006774127.1:958467-991210 GCF_000442215.2 Lipotes vexillifer
AGCTTTGCTTTTGGGAATATCAGCATGAGGTCACGGTAACTTTTAACACAGTAAGGGTAAAGATTCATTACCCACACATACAAGAGAGAGGGAGAGAGTCGAGAAAGAGAAAGTTTCTCGTTTTGAATAGTCTCTCTTCACCCTCCCTATTCTGCTTCTGAATATCTACTCCTCCACTGGAGCCAATCTTTTTCTGCATTTTAACTTATAGAAACTGAAGCCAAATATTCGATCCCATAAGCTTCTCTAGCGGGACACCTTCAGAGGCAAGACAAAAGTATCCAGCAGTAAAGGATTTAAACCTTGACTCCATTCTGCACTAAAGGTAAAGCAATGGTATTAGGAATAGAAGCCCATTGGAACAGCTTTCCTGTTCCCCAGCGTTAAGAAAGGAGCCAATTAGCAGACTGTGGTGAGTGGACCCATGGAGCTGACCTGGTCCTCAGTAGTCTCTATAGAAGACAGTTCTGCCCCTTTCAGTGACTGAGGCTCTCCGGCTACCAAGTGAAAACACACAGCTCAGTCCCTCTCCCCATATATTCCTTTGGTTTCGGTTAAGACAGCTGCCAGTGTTTTAAGACATAGGCACAACCCTACCTACCAGGATAGAATCTAATCAAAATTTTAGCCGTTCTGGAAGTTGTTCTTATGGTTTTCCAGTAAAATGTGAGGTTTCTGGGAGCCATCATTTACTGTTTCCTTTCTTTAGTCTTTGAAATAAAATACGTGCTAAGTAGTCTGGTTGAGTGCAAGTGAGGGAGAAGCGGGAAGTGTTGGATCAAAAGGAGTTTTGAGTAGGAGAAACAACAAGAGAACCGTCATCACCAACTTTAAAATTTCAGTCCTTTGAGGGAGGTCTAAGTGATAGCACACCATCAGGCATCCTAGAAGAGTCCCTCTAGAGAGCTGCATTATCCAAAGAGCTTTCAAGAACCATTCCGCATTCTGCTGGCAAGCAAAATTATTGGTAATTAAATGTTAGTGTTTATCTCAGCTCATGTACTGAATTTTAGATGTTTTGATGTGCAGATGACCACCGTTTGTGACTGCTGAATTTTCATTTAGGTAGCACTTTGTTGGTTATATCCATTAGTTAAAGCTTCCCACATCTTCAGATAAAAAAATGCAAGCCCCAATTATAGCACTGATACTCTTCAGAAAATGCAACCTTGCATAATGACACAGTTTCCAGGCATTAACTACCCCAAAACCACGGGGATTACATGCACTGTATTCTTCCTACAATTAGTACGTATTCCATGACATCTCCCAATTCCATTTCTCATTTGCATACCTCTACATTTTTGCTACTCTGTCAATGAACAATAATGCAATTCTGTGACAATGAAAATCACTGGCATACGTTAACTGGTGTATAAAACAAAACAAGAAAATGACTGATAATAGTATTTCTCCATATGGTCTGAAAGTTACTATATTATGACTTCCAATGCTATTCCTATTTCTATCTTCTCTCTCTACACTAATATCTAGGCATTTTCTATATAGGACAGTTTGAATCATACAAAGGTCCCATCCACTGCCAAGTTTCTATTTTGAAAATACAAATTTGGATTAATTAACCATGTCATCTAGAACCAGGAGACTAAAGTTCTTAAGGATGATGTCAAACAGATTACAAGTCTATAGACTCCAAGTCTATAGCAAAACCCAACATGAATATGCAACAGTATGTGTCAGAGACTGAAGTGTTATTTCTGGTTTGATTGCTGCTTCACGCTGTGATCAATCTCCTTTTGATTCTGTTTCCATCTGTGAGGCAGATATATCTTCTTCTGATTATAAGATGGATACAGAATCAAAAAGAGACTGTTTCTTGTCTTGATAACATATGAAAACGAATCAATGTTTCCTGACAAAGTTAAACATGTGACCATAGCACATTAACTGTGTCACTCTGCAAATTCAAGGCTGCAAAGGTTCAACAGGTTTAAATACAAGATAATCCATTACTGATTTTTTTTAAAGTAACATACAAAGTTAGAACTGACTCATCAGTTGTATCTGCAGACAAACATCACCAGACATGTTGGCTTTACGATGACCCAGGCTGAAAGAATCCAACTTGTTGGTCAATCCTAGCTGAAGCAAATGTTGGGAAAAGCGAAAGGAAAAAATTTTTTTTTTTTACCTTAAGGAAAGAATTTACCAAGTATGGAGAAACACAACAAATTCAAAATACATTTTCAGTAAGAATACAGGGGAAAAAATCTAAAACATATGGTTGGTTATGTCCAACAATTTCTATTTTCAACAAACAACTGTCCCTTTTCTTTCAAATACCAAAACTTTTATTCTAAAAGAGGAAAATGAAATAAAGATAATGTAGCCTATGTGTATTTTTGGTATTCCCATCAGGATGCACTCTGTCATAATGATTTGCTCTCAGGTTTTATCAATGCCTGGTGATAATTTCTATTGTTGGAATTACTGTTGTCAGTATCTGATTCAGTGAAAGCTTCCATTCAGCAATTGCAACATCACCAACATTCAGGGTATTGGAATGTCCTCTGGGGAGAGGGTACTATAGTAAGAGCTGTCAACCCATGTCAAAATTTCTAACGCCAACCTATTAAATACAAGAGTAAAATTTGAAAGAAAACATTTTCAAGATAATTTATTTCCTTGTCACAATAAATATGTTCAACTTTGTAAAAGTGTACTGTAAAATGTGCAAGAAATATTTGAAAAACACACACATACACTGCTACAACCCAATTTTCCCAAAGAGGTGGTTAGGATGAGTTAGAGCTACACAGTCAGAAAGCCCTCCTATAGAAAAGGAAATTAATCACAAGTGACACTTCCATTATTCTCCTTCATGAAGTTCAGGCCAGCCCTGAACTACAGAGCATCCTCAAAGTATCTTTGGGGATCTCTCATCAAAAATTCAAAACACAGAATAGTCTCAAGACCTTCAAATCTTCAGAAATTATTTTAGGAAAAAATAGACTTGATCTTTAGTAGGAAAAGAAAAATTTTTTGAAGTTAAGTAAGATATGAGAACATATGAGAGCAAAAAAAGCCTACTCTAATCTAGGTTAAGACAGAGACAATTAAAATTAGAGTAAGTTAAGCCTCATAAGAGAGCAAAAAATAACAGTCTTCCCAGAAGAGATGACCTTTAGTTGGACTCAGGAGATGAGAAAAGTTTTATAGACAAGGTGGAGTTTGAGAGAGTAGAAATATCAAAAGTACTTATAGAATAGAACTTACTCTGTCTAGAACTGTCTTACTATTTAATCTTTACATATATTAACCCATTAACTGTCTCATCAATCCTACAAGGAAGAAATTATTACTACTCCCACTTTACCATGAGGAAACTAAGGCACGTTGGAGCCAAATAACTTACCCAAGATCAGATACTAGTAGTCTGGAGATGTGGTGTGAAGCCACACACTCTGGCTCTGGAGTGAGGTCTCTTAACCATCGTGATAAACTGTCTTGAAAGATGACTAAGCTACCTTTAGATCAAGATAGGGAAGTAGGAAGTATTTATGTTAAAGCAAACCAACAGGAAGAATCCAGTCAAGAGTATGAGAAAACCTTATTTATATTTAGGAGCTCAGTGAGGAAGAACTCATCTACCTGGAGGGAGGTATGATGGAATATAATCTATCAAGGTTGCCTAATCGAATGTTTGAATTTAGGTGGCAGAAAGCAGAAAACCAGCTTTTTTCCAGAAAGGGAAAAAAAATAAATATGTTTCAGAAATCAACAGAGAATTTTAGGAAGCAGCTTGGAGGAGTTATATTCTGCTACAAAAAGATGAAAAAAGAAACAAGAACAGGAATTGTGCGACTTGATCTTGTGATGAGTTGTTAACTACTGACCCTGGAGTGACTCAGGTTGAGGAGTGAAGACACAAGCCTCTTTGGAAAGGCTCAAAGAACACATGAGGAGCCAGAAAAGATAGCCACAAAGGTCCACACTGAAGAGCGTGAGTGAAGTAAAAGCAATGTCAAGGCAAGAATTTGCAACTTTGTCAAGACTGAGTTTTGTCTATTTGTTTATAAGCAGTTGGAAGACTGAAAATATATACGGGAAGATGGGATGAGACAAAGTATAAAGAGAGAAACGAAAGTGGAAAGACAAAGGAGAAATAATTGATAAGGCAAGGTTCCAGAAGACTCAGAAAGGTCAGTCAAGATTAAGCTTGGTAAGGAGGGACCCTTAACTATACAGAGGGCAAGAGAGGAGTGAAATGAATTCCAAAACCGGTGGTTTTCCCAGCCTGGCCACTGGCATCGCTGTCTTTCAAGTGCACGCAGTCAAACCTGAATGATTCCAGACCAAAGACTCAAAAAGGTCTCTCTAGAGTAAATGTTTGATCATGTGTCATTGAAACAGTCATTTACCTTTTGGTACTTTATCTTCTCAGTTCTTTCATATAACAGTGAGGATTTCTCAAGTACTGGGAGGAAAAGGACAGACATTTCATCAACCAAAATGCTTTAAAATGCTAAAGAATTAACATAGTGACCACTAAACCAGGAGAGGTCTTATTGTGAAAGAATTTAATGTGCAAAGTAAAGCAAATAGGCTTAGTGCATTATGAAGGGGTTTAAGAGTTTCTTGGATAAGAAATGCATAGCTGATATCTAGACCTGTATTCATACAGTATTCATGTATGAATTTTTCAAATTCTTTTCCCATTTAGGTTATTACAGAGTATTAAGCAGAATTCCCTGTGCTATACAGTAAGACCCTGTTGGTTATCTATTTTAAATATAACAGTGTATACAAGGGACATTACTTCTTAAAAACTTCATTACTACCCTTATCCTCTCCTTATTATGCAATCTAGTCTTGGTTTTAGATAAGCCTCCATCTTTGGTTATTTACCTGTATCAACATTGCTTAACCCTTTTATACTGTGATTGTGCTGGAAGTTTTAGCAGTAAAATAGATCCCACTTCAACGTCGACCTGAAGTCTAACTTCAGATTTATTCAACGTAAATATAATGACCTCAGAACAAAGATTTTGTTTTTGAAATTGGTAAAGCACAATGCATATTTGGTAAGTACTACGGACACACTATCCACTGAAACATGCAATTTTCAAGTTTTATAACTTGAAAGAGTTATAAAACTCAGAAGATGAAAGTCTATACAACCATATAAATTGAGTTATGTAAACTCTGCTTTCACTTAGCAGTAGAAATAAGTATGCTAAATTAGAACTGAAATGTCCATTCCATTCAATGAGACATGGCCAAGTTCCAGGGACCATCCATGACGGCAAACTCTAAAGCACTAGAACCCATCACATAATTAAAACAAGAATACACAGAAATCACTACAATAATATTGACAAGACGTTTTTCTTTTAGGTTACTATGTGCATATCGTAGGGACCAATTCTTCAAAGTGCATCTCCTAATTGAGTCTACAAGTTTTGAGCATAAAACTCTGAATTGACGCTGCTATTATAAATATGACAGATGACAGTTAAGCTTGTCTTGGAATATAAAGGTTAACTAAATGCAGACCTCACACAGAGGGTTTTTTCCCCCGCTTTTAAAATATCCTGCCCCATGCAGCAAACACTATCAGAAAACATGTATTATTCATTCTCATCAATAGTCTAATATGCTTTTAGAGTCTGCTGTACATTCACATCGTTATTTATTTGCACTTAACGTGTAAGGTGGCCCTTTCCAAAGCCCTGGTTACAGCATCCTAACATATGACTTTATATGAATCACCTGGTCTTTTATTCAATAAAGCTACTAAGTGAACCACAACCAGCCCAGGAAATTCAAGCCCCTGATATCACTTCTGAACCTTTTCTCTCTTCCACAGAGTCAGGAAACTATCATGTCTTATCACCACAACTAATTTTGAATTCTCGAAACAGAGTTAAAATAAACCACAGGGAAAAAAAAACTTACAGGAGCTGAGATATTTTTGCTGCTTATTAATGGACTAGACAGATCATCATGGGCTCTGGAGCCATAACAGGCTTGCTTAGTGTAGCTCACTTGACAAAGACAGGCTGGTGGCCAAGGAGACGGGGAGGCGGCCCACCTACACCAAGAGGAGCTGCAAATTTACTTCTAGTAATTTCTATATCCAATCATCAAGGGAGGTTCACACTTTCTATGATTGTCTAAAATCGTGATATATTGACATTTTAATGTGTCTTTCCTGCCCCCCACCCCTCCCCGGCACCAACAGCAAATGTAGTCCTAAAACTATTGCATATTTTAATCATTTTTGATGAAAACCTTTCCAAAATTCTTCATACGTGTCCTTGATTTTTAAGCAAAGAATTTGCTTTTTTTCTTCGTGCTGTGCTTAGCGCAAATAAGGATTCAGTAAATGTATGCTGAATTAAGAAACAATGCATTAAATCCACAGGCAGAAAGTATGTGCTATGTCCATCTTCAAGAGGCTCCTACAATGTTGAGTTTAAGCAACACAGTGTAACATTTAATGTCCTTTGTCATCCAGCCTCTGCTTACAAATCAAGTTTCTCTCTCAAAACTTCTCAACCAAACACTCTGTCCCAAGCTGTCCATGTTCACACTCCCTGCCACACTTTTGCCTTCTTTGAATTTGAGCATCTTAGCTACTTAATGAAGCGTTGAGCAATGAAGAGACATTGAAGCTTTGAGTCCCAGAGAGCTGTGGGATTTAAAAACATAACTGAGGGGTATTTCTTCCCAACCATGGAACTCCTGAAGAAAAAAGACTGCCTTTCATCCCCAGACCTGGCATGTGGCAAAAACGCAATACATAGCTGTTCAAGTAATGACTGAATGGGAATGAATTCTAACTGAAGCAACCGGAATTCAATACCAATTTGTTCCTTATTCATTATGTCATTTGGAGCAAAGTCACTCAAATTTTCTCTTTTGTTGATATTTCAATGTAATGTGTCAAACAGCAGTAGTGAGATGTGTGTATATAGGAATCACCCGAGGAGCCTGTTAAAAATCTAGATCTGCGTTCTCGTTACAGAGGTTAATTAGTGGGTCCAGAGTGCATCCTAAGAATCTATTTTTCAGCAAGTTGACCAGGTATAGCCAGAGCTGGTGGCTCAGAGCCACTGGTTGAGAAATACAGACACATGGAGTTTGAAGTGACACTGAGTCAGTTAATGATTTTTCATCATCTGTAAAAACTGAAACATGAAAATCTCCCAAACCAGTGGGATTACTGGTGGTTACAAAGCTAAAAACAAGCATGGCAGAACACCTAGCTGGGTCTAACCTGCAGATACGGGTGGACAGAATGAGGTGGTGTCAGCCCCAATGAAATCTCATCAACTACTGAGCCATTTTGTCTCTTGGTGCTCTTTGCTACCAGAATCACAAATAAGTTAGAATTACCAGGGCTTATTCTCCTTCCCCCAAGCTCCCCATCATCCAATTGCCCCACCACCCATCTACCCTCCTCTCCAGCACTCTCCCACCTAAGCCCCTCCTTAATGCCATTGTTCAGCCGCAGAAGGGGCACCGCACAAGCAGCCCACCTAGCAGAGCAAGGTTCCTGACCGAAGAGCAGTTTTATCAGCTGCAGAGAAGCCCCTGTGCCTACACCAGGCTGTGTGCAGTCCTTTGTTACCCCAGCAACTTCTGTCACTGTTGGGGGAAACACAGCGCGGTGGATGTTCAGCTCTGTAAACTCCTTTCTTACATAATGTGAGGCTTCAATTGTTGTTCAACGTTTACAGTCCGCCCTGTTGAGACAATACTGTTTTCAGAAGCATCCATTTTATGTAATTAGAGTTCACGTTTCAGAAAACAGGTTTTCCTCCTTTCATTTCAAATGGAACTTTGATGGCTTGCCATGAGTTTTGAGCCCTGATCCAGTATAGGAGAAAGCCTATGGGCAATGGGGTCAGCAGGCCAAGTTCAGCTATGTGAACTTAAGCAGGAACGTTAACCTCAGCACACTCAACCTCACCCTTAAAAAAAAAGAAAAAAGAGGGAGAGGAGGTTATCAATAGCATTTAAATGGAGTATTTGCAGGAAAGAACATAGTTCAGCTAAAGACACACAGTAGGTATTCAGTAAATTTTTGTTTACTCCTTTACGTAAGACCATTTCTCAGTTCTGTTAATATGTAATACGGAGTAATCTTGAATTTCAAGATTAAGTAAAACAGAGGTGGAAAAATTTACTGTGTTCAAAACAGGCAAACAAATGGAAATTGATACAATTATAATCAAAATAATAATCACGGGCCTCCCTGGTGGCACAGTGGTTGAGAGTCCACCTGCCGATGCAGGGGACACGGGTTCGTGCCCCGGTCCGGGAAGATCCCACATGCCGCGGAGCGGCTGGGCCCATGAGCCACGGCCGCTGAGCCTGCGCATCCGGAGCCTGTGCTCCGCAGCGGGAGAGGCCACAGCAGTGAGAGGCCCGAGTACCGCAAAAATAATAATAATAATAATAATAATAATAATCACTTTCATTAACATTTAAATTCTAGATTAAAGTCTGCAATATCCATTATATAATCTGTAGATTTTAAAAGCAGTGTTACCTTAGGGGCAAAATCTTACAACGATGAGAACAGATGTTGGTTTGGGACACGAGTCCGTCTTCTCCCCAGGTTGCCGGCCTCCTAAATAAAGCAACCTTTCCTTTCAAACCAACACTCTCCACTGTTGGCTTTCAAGCAGTGGGCAGCCGAACCTGAGTTTGGTAACACTGGGAAAAGATGAATGCCAACCAGGAACGCCAAAAGGACTGAGTGAGCCCAGCATACACAAGAAAATGCCCCAGGGAAAATCAAAAAGGGACAATGGGTCTTAAAATGTGCTTTAAAGCAACCTTCTGAAAGAGAGGGGTTTTTTTCCAACTCTATTTCCATCCTATTTACTTTTTTTTTTTTTTTTTTTTGCTGTACGCGGGCCTCTCACTGTTGTGGCCTCTCCCGTTGCAGAGCACAGGCTCCGGACGCGCAGGCTCAGCGGCCATGGCTCACGGGCCCAGCCGCTCCGCGGCATGCGGGATCTTCCCGGACCGGGGCACGAACCCGTATCCCCTGCACTGGCAGGCGGACTCTCAACCACTGCGCCACCAGGGAAGCCCCATCCTATTTACTTTTGATTGACAAAAGTAAATTGAGCAAGGAAAAGCCTTGCTCAATATTCTGTTTTACCAATTTCACCTGTTTGTGGAGTGCATAATAGTTTTAAGATAGAAATATCAATAAACCTTCCCCCTAGGAATATTTTATTCTTCATCTACAGCTATAAAATAATACATTTAAACACTTTAAAGTAAGAAAAGAATGACCAGATATCCTTCCTCAATTTTAGCCAAAAAAAAAAAAAAAAAAAAATTCAGGCAAGAAGCCAGCCACTTCTCTATTTTTTCCTATAGGCTTAGAAAAGCAAGTTAAGAAAAGCCAATTGCCCGAATCCACGAGCATTTTTCTTGGAATTCAGGGGGGCACTAGGGAATGTGGCATTGCATTCTGAGCCACACCAACATCACACTGGTACTCAGCCTGCTGACCAAGTGCTAAATACCATCCCAACATGTGGAACTTAAATCAGGGCACCCATTTCATGCCTCAGTGGAGTCCCTCTTGAGCTGTTCAAGCCACACAGTAACTCATCTAAGGCACTCTCCTTTGAAAAGGAGCTAACGCCATTCCTTGTACATGTTTTGTGAACTTGAATCTTTACAAATATCTGTTTAACCTGAGCTTGAGTCTCACCATAGCCACTACTGGCTGCTTATGTTAAACAAGCGACTTTTAATTCCCCAGGGCTTGGTTATTTCAGTTGTCATATAAATGACTAGAACTATATACCTTAAGTCTATAATTTTTTATCTTTACACAAATGTGCTGTAATAATGCACATATTTAATTAGATTATGCTGAGCACTCAAATCCACTAATGCATTTATTTCAGAAATGTCACTAACGTGCAAGCTCTGTGCTGGATGCCCAGGGGGAAAACAAGGTCAACTCAGACAGCCCATAGATCTTTCAAGTCTAGGTCATAGGAAAATTATGCCTCTTAAAAAGATCTAAGGTAAAAGCAAATGCTAGCTCGTGGGCTGGATTCTGACGGTATGGCTTAACCTATTTTAACAAGTACACTACAACAGAAAGTCAATTTATTTTGCAACAGTTAGAGCAGAAAATACATAGGCAGGGGCCCAAATCTCATTAGGCTTTCTTTGGGATGTCCTTCAAATTTTGTTCTGCACCGAGATGCGCACCAAGGTGGGAGCTGCTGAAAGAGGAGTGCTGAAAGGGGTGGAAAGGCATGCTGATACCAGACAAACGAGAGGCAAGGAACACCTCAAGAGTGACTCAGTTGGTCATAAATTTCTTCTGACCAGTAGACCAAGGGTCCTACCTGTGCACTCAACCCATGTCTCCTGTGTGTGAGTGTCTGCAGTTCACTGTCTGTAAATGTACTCTGATCTGAGGACATTGCTAAATGGAATGTGCCAGTGATAGCGTGCGTCTTAAGCAATCCTGGAGTTGTGACAGATACATTTGATGAGGGGTGTACTGTCTTAAAAAAAAAGTCAGAGGCAAACATAGTGTCCATTGAAAACAGAAGGTGGAGGTGATAGAGAAGATGTATTTAACGTGACAAAGTTTATCTGACTTATACAGGCAGGAAAAACTAAGCTTCAGTAAAGATCCCGAGGGTTCTAGTACTCATTCCCATCACCAACCTTGCGCTCCCACAACTTCCTACCCTGTAATACCTTCAGGGTAGTGGGTAACAAATTACAGCATTTCCTGATTCACGCTAGGCATCGGTGTGGGGCAAGAGATTTCAAAACACAGCAGCCTTAGACTAGCACAGGTACCACAGATGCCACACCACTCTTCAAGTGTACAAAGAGTATAGAATCAAAGCTTGGAAGGTAACACTAGGCTATGACTCATGAGTCTTTTAATGGGAAAATCCTAGTGAACCTATTATAGTATTAAGTGGGTAAGTTATTCTACTATACCATTACCAGGAGACCTAAAATAGATTAACTTGAACCAAAGGGAAGGAAAATCTGTTAGAACGGCATCCTCTAGCCCTTGAGACTGTCCACCCGTCCCCGCCATTTCTGGGAAATAAAGGGCTTGGGGCTTCCCTGGTGGCAACAGTGGTTGAGAGTCCGCCTGCCGATGCAGGGGACACGGGTTCGCGCCCTGGTCCGGGAAGATCCCACATGCCGCGGAGCGGCTGGGCCCGTGAGCCATGGCTGCTGAGCCTGTGCATCCGGAGCCTGTGCTCCGCAACAGGAGAGGCCACAACAGTGAGAGGCCTGCGTACCGCAAAAAAAAAAAAAATTAATTAATTAAAAAAATAAAGGGCTTGAGCTATTTCATCTCTAAAATGTCATGTGCGTAAAACACTATTACAATAAATACCAATATAGAAAAATTTGCATGTCCCAAACTGTTTACTTGTTTGCAAAAATGGGTGCAAATAAGTACATAAATAAACGTTGCTGGCTAGAATTATCATGTAACACGAAGAAAAATGAAAGCTATACCTTTAGTCAGTTGGAAGGCTAAAAAGAAGCAGAAGGTGAATTAAAGTTACTTAAGACCACCCATAAAAGAGGGAGCATCTAATAAGGTAAAGACCAGTGTCAGAACATTGTTATTTCTTTTGGTGTCAACTGAAATAGGCCGTCCAAGGTGCCATCTACTGAACTAAGGACATTCAACATAGACCGTGCTTTAAGATTTATTGCCTCCGTTTTAGTATTGGACCTCTTACTAATTTAAGCCTAAAATATCTTAGGGATCATCACCAAGCATGTACAGTAAAAATTCCTTGCTCTAAATCACGATTCACACTTTGTGATGACTCAAACGTGGGCTTTGCGATTCTTCCCGAATGCTTATCTGAGAAATGAATATAGTTATTCAAAATTTATTGAATTCTTCATTAAATACAGAAGATCCATTGCAAATTAAACATTTCTATCAACCTACCTCACTTTACTTATTCACACAGATTTATTCTGTTTATAACGCAGCTTTGAAAGCAGACTACACTAAAATCCAAACCATCCTCTTAGGTCTCTTTTTACTTGGAATTAGTGAAACTTGACTCTCACAGGTGATTATAACAGACTCATGGGATTCCCCAAACACAGTCACAATGTCTCAGTTCCCCCAGGCACTCGAATTTCAAAGACTTTCTGCACGAGGAGGAGAAATATTTTATTTCCTGTAAGTCACAAAGGCCAAACACAGAAGCAGAACTCAGCAGCAGTGAGAGGGGACACTCACCAAAGGTGCATCCTGTACTACCACTACAATGCATGCAGCCGGCCTTGCCTGGGAGGGGAAGGGCACTTTGAAATGAACAGAAAGGATGAATGACAATTATTTTAGCAAAAATTTGCCTTTTCAATTACAAATAAATGAGAAGTGCAAAGAGAATCAAGAATCTGCTTATGATTCTTTTACAAATTAATTATGCTCATTTGTCATAATCAGCCCTTATTTGCATCCAAGATGTTAAAGTCCTCCTAGTTTGTTCTTTCATGCGAAAAGAGATTATTTCCCTTAAAAATTCCATCTACTTCATGTTTCCAAAACATTCAACTACAAAACAAATGCAGCTTTGCAATTTGAACCTATCAGAAAACTATCAACATGCAAATTCCACTTAGAATGCTTTTCTAAGATAGCTATGTATATCTGTATAATACAAATAAAAAAACAGGAGATAAAGTAACTGATGTTGAAGGACTTTTCTATTCTATAAAGGCCCCAGAATGTGCTAGTGGTCTTATCACTGGTGAGTAAAATGCATGAAACTTTGCTAATAATGCACGTATAGGAACTTTCTCACATTCACAGATTCCAGTCTGCAAATCCACAGATGCTGGGGTCCACACACACACTGATGATGATCAAAGCAGCTCAATGTCTCAGCTTGGTAATCAAGGATCTCCACGATTTAGGGGTTGACTTGAAAGATATGGATTATTTTGAGAGATGTGGAGGCACCTTGACAACTCAGAATTCCATCAAGACTACCCAGGAGAAAACAAAAAAGAGAACAAAATAAGGAAATCCAGTTTCATACCTTGCAGCTGCTCTCCCAGAACTGTCCTTACACTTATAAAAGATCATTACGGAGATAAGTTAATTTTAAAAAAACAAAATTAGTCAAATGTTTTGAGTTTTGGAAATGAAAAAGAACAATTGCCTTTTTTCACAATTTTGTCGGATGACTTTACTTTCAGGATTAAACGTGGAAATTCTAGAACTTAGCTTTCTTCTAGGGCAGGGGTCAGTAAACTGGGCCACCTGCTTGTTTTCAAAAATAAAGCTTAATTTGAACATAGCCATGCCCATTCATTTACATATTGCAGCTGCTTTCATGCCAAAAAGGCAGAGTTGAGTAGTTGCGGTAGAAATTGTGGGGCTGGTCCCTTAAGAAAAAGTTTGCTGACCCCTGTCTAGTCTTGGATGAACAGACTTCACCTGTGACTCAGTTCCTACTATCAGATGAAAGTGTGATTCAAGACTAAAAGATGCTGCAAAGATTAATGAGGCTCTTTTGGGTTTGCAACAATATTATCAGTAAAGAAGAATGTCACATGGGAATGTTTTAAGATTGGGAAACAAGATAGTGTGTTTTGTTTTTTTTAACCTCTTATCACTTACTCTCTGTATTCTGACTGCCTGAGAGCAGGGAGACTTAGGTTTGGTATCAACACAGCACTTCCAGGTCAAAAACTGGACAAGCCACTGAACCTCTCAGGAGGCATGGTGCCCCAGCACAAAATCCAGACGAGAACCAAAACACTTGCTTAGTTTCCAAGCTAGGGCTTCATTCCTTCCTGCGGCATGGCATAGAGTGAGTTTCCTATCCTCTGTGAGCCTATTTTTTCAAAAGCATAAAATGGGGATAATACCTTTACACGAGAGATGATTTATAACGACTCAGACAACGAAGATTTCAAGGCTCCTCTTGAGCAGAGGGCGTGGTCTTGTGACACACTCCAGATTCTATCACGTCTGGCCTTCTCTGAAGTGAAAATGCTCAGCTTTGTGATGCTTCCATAATATCAAACAATGGTGAAGAAGCCGAAGGAAGCACAGCTGTTGCTCTCCTTTCATTCTCCCTGGACCTGTCTTGCTTTTCCTGGGAGATCCAACCACTTGCACACTTTCAAGAGCCTTCTGGGATGCTAAGGTGTCTACAGCTCGCTGACTGTTATTTCCTGAGCTTCAGACTCACACAGTATATACCACTGACCCAACATGGACGTCCCTTGGGTATTTCAAACTCAACATCTCCCCAAGTGAGCTCATTTCTACCTTGCCCACCTTCCTGAACCTACTCCTTTTCCTGTGTTACCATCCAAGAAACTACAACCACCATCCATCCCACTGCCTGGGCAGAAATACAGGGGTCTTTGTGGACCAGCTTGAACCACCACGACCAGCACTTTTGTATCCAATTGCTTAAAACAGTCCATCATTCCACAGCTAAGTGCTGGAAAACAAAATATGATCTAAAGTGTTGTATGTACTTCTGAAGAAAGATAGCTTGGAGCTCCAGCAGCCATTTTGAACCATGAGGACAGAAAGACAGCCTGGCATCTTGATGGCACTGCTGAACTGCCACATCAGCCCTGGGGCCCATCTCTGGAATTTTACCTAAGAGAGAATTCAATTTCTCTTTCACTCAAGCCATTATAATTTTGGATTTTCTGTTCTGTCTGTGCAGCAAAATCTAATCCTAACAGAGAGTAGATTTCTCAAAATCACTCCTCAAGCACCAAAAGTGCTCCCCATGACCATCTCTCAAATAATGCATACATACATTTCTACATAGTCAGTGTTCAGAGTAAGGTATCACCTGAAAATACCAAGTCTGCTCAATGAGTTCGCCACAGAAAATATTACTGATGCTGTAAAAAAAATAAAACAGTAACAGAAAATTAGGTTGACTTGTCATACTTACTACAAAGTCAGTGCAGCTAATCTCACAAAAGAATAGACAAGCTAATCAAAGAACACACTTTCTGTGAAGTGCAAAGATTTTATAAAAAAGAACAAAGTGACTTTTTATAGTCAAGCTGGCCATGTATCAAATTGGAACAGAAGGGGTAACTTTAGTAAAGATGGACCAAACAGCACGAGCAACAGTGAGTCTTAGCAATAAGTCAAAGCAAAAAGGAGCTCTAAAAACACACTCGCATGAAAAGGCTTAAGGATAGTCAAGAAAAAAAGTTGTGGGTTGAAAAAAATTAAGTAGGAAGGAGCAAAGCAAGGAAAGATAGAGACGTTAGTATGAAAAAAGTGATTTATAGGGGCTTCCCTGGTGGCGCAGTGGTTGGGAGTCCGCCTGCTGATGCGGAGGACACGGGTTCGTGCCCCGGTCCGGGAGGATCCCACGTGCCGTGGAGCGGCTGGGCCCGTGAGCCATGGCCGCTGGGCCTGCGCGTTCGGAGCCTGAGCTCCGCAGCGGGAGAGGCCACAACGGTGAGAGGCCCGCGTACCGACCTCAAAAAAAAAAAAAAAAAAATGATTTATAGATAACAGGATAGGATCTAAATTGAAGTTTTAAAAAGGTAAAGAGGCTATGTTTAGCAAGTGGTTTTAAGTAGGGTTTAAAAAACTATATGATGGGAAACTGCCTTGGCATTGATTGAATAGGACCAAGAGGGTGTCATGGAACTAGTCACTGAATTTGGCTTTGCAAATTTTGCATCAGTTAATCACATCCATTTAGACTTTTGCCAGCCACTCAGCTCAGGAGGGAGCTACCATAAAGAAGGGCCTGAACGCTGAAACTCAGGATGACAGCTCTGACTTGTTGCTACAGGCTTGCATAAGAGAGGTGCAGACGGATTCTCACCTATGACCAAATTTTCTCCAGGGTGAGAAACAAAAGGCTTCAGGGACACTGGCAAAAACTGGACCCCATACAGGTCTGACCCACCCATCAAGAGGTAAAGCAGAGTGCAGGCCAGCAGCAGGAACGGTTCATGCATCAGGCCCTGCAGGTGCTCACAAGGGCTCTGGAAAGTCTAAAAGTTTGAGATCTCAAAGAAATAAAATAGTGCCTCCAAAGTGCAAAAAGAAGACCTCCAGATTTTCACTAATAAGTGTTTAAGTGTTGCTATAGACTGAATGTTTGTTTCCTCCCCCCTCCCACCAAAATCCACATGTTGAAACCTAATCCCTGATGTGATATGGTGTCTGGAGGTCGGGTCTTTTCGAGGTGCGAAGTCATGTAGGCAGAGCCCTATGAATGGCATTAGTGCTCTTATAAAACAGGTCCCAGAGAGTCCCTTGCCCCTTCCAGACACTGCATCTGCTAGGGTCTTGATCCTGGACTTCCCAGCCTCCAAAGCTAAGTGAAATTAACATTTATTGTTTAAGCCATTCTACATTATTTGTTCGAGCAGCCCAAATAGACTCAGACAAATGCGTCTACACAGTAACACTTATGCCAGTGAGCTCCTACAACTCAACACAGAGAGATGTATAGTTATGCAAATTATGTTTAATTTGGGATGAGAGTGTTCTCGTGTTTAATATGATGTGGAGTGAGCCTTCCATAATTAAGAGATGCTAGAACTTGTGGAATGATGGTATGCGAATAGAAAAAGGTTAATCAAGGAGCCTAAAAAAAGTGCAACAATAGGTAAAAGTGCTTAAAAGCTACGAAAAAGCACAATTGTAATGTTTGAAGTGTATTTATATCAAGCTATTATGGTGTCAGAGTCATCCAGTGCCCTCCTGTTTGCTGGGGGCCCCCAGACATGCTTGTTTTAGGACATCATGCTCTACCACGGGCTGCAAGCTACTCACATCCTATAGGGCAACACATCATCACTCCCTTCTTCTGAGTTCAAAAGAACACTTCTGTGACTGAACTTGGTTTTATTAATCCTCTAGCTTATGCAATGAGAATGTCCCCTCATAGAATAGACATTGGACAGAGTAATGTCCAACTCAAGCTGAGGCAGGTCTTTTCAACAGTCTGCTGAAGTGACCTCCCATTTAAATTCACAAAAGTCAACTAGAGCATCGATATGCACTGCCGTTCAGAAGTAAATTTTAGTTACAAAATCCTTATCCGGCACACACAGCAACAGCATATGATGAAAACACCTCTTATTTTAAAGTATGATGTAACTGTTTTCACACCAAATCAATAGATTAAGGTCACAACAGAGGCTGCTCTGAAATGCACACTTGTTGGTCACTTTCTCCAGGTAATAGAAGCTGGATGTGAACTTGGTCCTTTCATCGCAATAGTTTATAAACAATGGCTACATTTAAGTGTGTGCCAGGGAAACTGTTGCATTTATAACTGAAGTGAGAATTTCTGATAGGCAACCATCTAAAATGTATTTAATAGAATACTGACCAGCATGAAACCATCTGTTCACTATCCCAGATCTGGAATATTTAAATGTCTGAACTGAAATAATCATAAGCAACTGAGAACAAGACGAGAAAACCTCATGACTGTGGGGCTACTGGCCAGCCTATGCCTAAGACAGCTTCGTGGTGGCCCAGATGCAAAGAAATTCACAATTTCTCTGATCACTAATGTTGCTTTTCCAGGAAACAGTGGGGCACTGCTGAAGAGACCACAAAAATGCTAACTATTTTCCAAGTCCTCTGCGATACATTTATCCCCTGATTCTCATAACACAAACTCTACTGATTCTTTTAAGCTAAATCTGGTACATGTGAAGGGCCAGGTTTATTCAGACACACCCGTGTACTTCATTCCTGCCACTGTCTTATATGCTGAAAGAGATAAAATTTCAGTCACATTGCTTAAATGTGACTGAGGCGTGATTTCATCAAAGGCAGGCATAAGTCCTGGTCCGTGAACTGTATACGCCACATCAAAGCTGATTCCCAACCATGGGTACCTTTTGAAGAAGCAGCATCCATGACACAGTTATAGCTTTGGATCAGTCTCAAAAGCCGGACAATAAATGGGAACACACACCCACTGGGCAGTCTGGTACTCAGATGATTTCTTCCATAGTTGAATGAAGACATGGTAACATTTATGTTTTCCCATGCTCTGAACCACACGGAAACATCGCCAATAACATAGTTGTAGGTATGAAGTCAGGATCCACATCCTTTAGAGCCCGTGGAGCCCTTTTCCATGCCGAGGGCCCCTGGATCAAGGGCCTCTCAGATCCAGTGACCAGTACTTTCTAAGCTCAGGACTCTAATCCAAGTAAGAATCCAACATTCAGAAATCCAGATGACATTTACAAGGTGATATAAACTGACGGATAAAAGGCAGGGCAATTCACCTCTGTGGTGACAGCCAGAGTTCAAATCCCCAGAGGCTCAGAGGTGGAAACATGCAATTTTGAAAAAGACCCCTCCTTTAGATTCTGCCAACTTACAAATATCCGTACAAGCTTATACCTAGACACAGAGATGTGAGTCGACCCAAAGCACAGCACCGTTTCTCTCATAATGAGTTGTATTTAACAAACTTTGAACTAAACAGCAGTAACTGAAATAATAACCAGGGCTCGATTCTAAACCTAAAAATCCTCGCTCAAGTTTACTAGTTTGCCTGTAGGTCAGCTCCTGGCACACGAGTTTCCTTCTCACCCTCCCATGTAACAACGTTGTGCACTGGAGAGCTGTGGATTTGGAACCTTGTTGCTGCTCCATTAGTGACCAGTCTAACTCCCCACTGCCATCTTGTGAGCCCAAGTTCCAACCTAGTTTTCAGGGTTGTCTTCTGGTCCCTCTGATCTAGAATCTCTCCCCTCCAAAGGTCTTTTACAGGGAGTCTTTTGTTCTTGTCAATACAGTTGAGACTGTCCTCTGAAGAGGCTAAGCCCATCCTCAAAGCTGAGACAAGTCTTGCTGAGAAATCTTCTTCAAATACCTTGGAATGTGATGTGGCTCTACCATGAAAGCTTCTCCAATAATTCCAGAAAATTCCAGAAAAATTCTAGAAAAACATCTATTTCCTTTCCTTTTCTAGCGTCCTCTTCACATTTTTTTCTCTATCCATACAGTCCATTGACATTATTCAATGTTATCAGTTACTCACTACTGCCCCCCAGTTTTGTTTAGACTCCATGAAAGCAGACACACAAGCTTAAGCACCACACACACACACTTCTGAATCCTGGTGCCTCCATTTAACACTGAGTTATCCTAAGCAATGTATTTATTCACTCTGATCTCAGTCTCTCCTTTTCTTGTCTTCCCTCCCTTTTCCCTTTTTCTATTTTCACCTTTTCCCACCCAGTGAGCTTTCTCTGTATTTTTTTTAAGTGAGACAAACAGTAAAGACCGAAGAGATTCTCTGATTAGAGGAAGAAAAAAAAAATTATGTAACTTTCTATGAGAAACCTAGTAAATTTTAAAGGCCTATAAAATCTTAAATTTATTTATCCTTAATCTCAGAATCTCATATATTAAATTGCTGAGGTGAGAATGTTTATAAAAGAAATGAAATTAATAAAGGAGGCAAAGTGGTATTTATAGATTTATATGATTTATATACATATATATCTGGCATTTAGATTTGGTGTTTATAAATGTCCAGTTAACAACTGAAATACTGAAACAAAACAGTGTTAATCAAATACCTGAGACAAAATAGTATTAATAATGATAAAATAAACTCCATCTTCAAAATGAGAGTAAAAAATAATTTTTAAAAATTAAATTTTAGGGCTTCCCTGGTGGCGCAGTGGTTGAGAGTCCGCCTGCCAATGCGGGGGACGTGGGTTCGTACCCCGGTCCGGGAGGATCCCACGTGCTGCGGAGCGGCTGGGCCCGTGAGCCGTGGCTGCTGAGCCCGCGCGTCTGGAGCCCGTGCTCCGCAATGGGAGAGGCCACAACAGTGAGGGGCCCGAGCACCGCAAAAAAAAAAAAAAATTAAATTAAATTTTAAATAATTTAATATTAAAATTTAAGATAATTTTACATAGTTTATTTGACATCCACTATTAAAAAACATGTCTTAACTACCTTTTTAGAAACTGTAATTAGAGTATTTTGCACATAAACGTAAATATATATTCAATGCCTATACACCTATCAAGCCCCCTTTACATTAAAACATAACTTTAGGATCTGACAGTGTATGCAACAGCAGCGTGCTTGTGGGTAACTTATAGACCCTTTCGTCATCGGTTCCCTCACCCCTAAAAGGGAGAGTTGGAAGAGATAGCTTCTAGGATTCAGTGTCAGACCCCAACTCAGCAGAAGTTACTGGCTAGAATGTAGGTCCCCAGATATCCATGGATAACAAATTCCTAAGCCATTTTGTATTTTCCTGATAACGGGCAACACATGTTTTATTCATGTTTGTGATTCAACATAATTTTTACCTGTACACACAGAGCAAATCAAACAAAAACTGACACTATATAATACTCAGTCTGAAGTTAAAGCAGGTCACTTATAAACATAAATCCAATTATACTGGCATGAGTTAAATTACTTGTTTGGAAAAAAAGCATGATGTTGGACCAATCTTTCACCTAATCTTGCAAATGTATAATGTATATATTCTTATCAAGAGGGCATATATTGGAAATATTTAATACAGAGATTCTCACCAAATAGAAAGTTATCTACCAATATTTGAGAATCTAAAATATCAAAATAGAAATCTTCAACTCTGTGTCACAGTTCTGTGTAAGGATATATTTGCAAGGAATTAACTTTACCTGATTTCACATAGTACCCAGCATGTATTGCACTGGAGAAACTGTGCCTGATAAACACTTTGGCAAGAGCTCCTGTGCTTTGTTTTCTGCTGGCAGTGAATAATTATGCATTGAGGACATGCAAGGTGCAGAGCCCTGGAGACAGACCTGGGCTGATAGCAGAGAGCTTACATTACCAGCTAGCAGGGAGATAGCATCATGCACATACAAGACAAGACCACCAACGATAAGATCATATGATCAGACATAGTCCACAAACAAGACAAATTCCCAAACAAAATAATTACTATGTGTTATAAGTGTTATAAGGAAACAAAGATCTGGATTAGAGCAGGGAGGTGAGTAACAGTAACTACCACTCCTTCTTGAGGGATTACTCCAGTGCCTGGCAAATTCTTATAATAACATGAGGTAGATACCATTCATGTCAAATTAGACACAAAGTATCTGAAGCTAAGAAGGATGGAGGAGTTGGATATAAATAAGGCATAGAACAAAGATTTTAAGTCCGGATGGGTCTATCATGATTCCCTTTCACCATCTATCGCATGAGCCTGGTGGAGACAGTAGGGTACAGGTGTTCCAGAATGTTCCTTTCCCCTTTACACACATGATCTGCTCTTATACTCAGATTTTAAGGAGAAGTGCAAACTTCTGGGGATGGAAGGGCTTATAAAAATGTCATTTTAGGGCTTCCTTGGTGGCACAGTGGTTAAGAATCGCCTGCCAATGAAGGGGACATGGGTTCGAGCCCTGGTCCGGGAAGATCCCGTATGCCACACAGCAACTAAGCCCGTGCACCACAACTACTGAGCCTGCGCTCTAGAGCCCACGAGCCACAACTACTGAGCCCGCGTGCCTAGAGCCCGTGCTCTGCAACGAGAAGCCACCGCAATGAGGAAACCCACACACTGCAAGGAAGAGTAGCCCCTGCTCACCGCAACTAGAGAAAGCACGCACACAGCAACGAAGACCCAACGCAGCCAAAAATAAATTAAATAAAATAAATAATTTTTTCAAAGTAATTTTACCAGCACATGTTCACTTAAAGATATGCCCTCCTCCCCCCAAAAAAATTCCCTTTAGAAGGGAAAAGATGCTTACCATTTTTTTTAAACCAAGTTGATTTTTTTCCCTAAACTTCCACTCCATTGGAATATTAATAAGTTGAGCAAATATGTAATTTTATAAGTAACATTAATTTTTGTTGTTTAAAGATTTTAAAACATATTAATAGTCATAATGACATAATAAATGCACTGACAATCACTTAATCCCCCTTAAATTAAATGAGGAGGCCTGACTTGAACATTTATTAAGAGACAAAGTTATGGGTTTCCCTGGCGGCGCAGTGGTTGAGAGTCCGCCTGCCGATGCAGGGGATACGGGTTCGTGCCCCGGTCCGGGAAGATCCCACGTGCCGCGGAGCGGCTGGGCCCGTGAGCCATGGCCGCTGAGCCTGCGCGTCCGGAGCCTGTGCCCCGCGACGGGAGAGGCCACAACGGTGAGAGGCCCGCGTGCCGCAAAAAAAAAAAAAACTCAGGTAGCCAGCTATGTAAACTGAGTTGGTGGAAAATGGTGATGACTTTTCCTATATTAAGAGTAAGATGTTGAGGAGAACCAAAGGAATCTGGACTGAGTTTAAGGAGAAGGGAAGTGCAATGCCGTTCTGAAAAGAGAAGCGCTTGATATAGAGAAAAAAACAGAAAGGCAACAGACCTAGACAACAGAATAGGTACAATTCACAAACATATTCCAAGTTGCAAACCCAATAAAGTGTTAGCCGAAGTGTCAAACTGCTCAGATCCATCCAAGAGAATATGACTGAGAACTGGAAAAGACAAGACTCCCCCAAACAAGCATTTATATAATAAAATGGCCTCTTCACACACGTTCCACTTTGTACTGGCTTGGTGACACCACAGGCACTCTGACTTCAGAAAGTCACATCAGGGAACGCCCAGGAAAGGCCAGGTTACAGAAGCCTCATTTAAACACCTCATTATCCAAGGTCTACACTGTAATGCCTGCAAGTTCAACCCCAGGTTTAGGCAGTTTTCCTTCTTCAAAATGAAAATTATCCAAGTCACTAACGTGAAAAACAGACCTATAGTCTGTGTTTTAATTCCGAAGAGAATTCCAGGTGAGCTCAAGGAGGGTTCTTTGCTTCCCTACCAGAGAGCTTATCGGTCTTCCTTACAACACCTCCAGGAAGAATTCTTGGTTGTTTACTGCAGGGTGGGCTGGAACATTCCATTAACAAGCTTTCAAAGGTATACACAAAAATTCCAGCTCTTGAAAATTTCAGAGGAATTACACAGTAGCTTGTTCGATATGAAGACATGATTTATTTACACCAAGACCGCCTCTTAAGAATGTTTTCTTAAGATGGATCTAATTAGAAGTGTGCATTACTTGCCACATTTGACCTACTCAACTGTTGATATTAGGAGCTACAAAGATGATATAAATCTTTAATTCGTATTATTAAAATATTTGGGGTTTTTTTAAACGATGAAATGAAAACTAAACTCTTAGGATATGGTCTCAGGATATATTCAGTAGCCATTTAACTATTTAGGAAAGAACATCAACAGAGCATGAATACTTTAATTCCCATTTATCAGCCAGGAAACTAGCTCTCTGAGTCATTTGCCCAAGAGACCCACAAATGTATCACTGGTTTAAACTCATGTAGTAATACATTTTTACAATGTAAAAAGTAATCATTTTTGCTTTTCTCCCTCAAGGTAGAATAATCTCCAAAATTAATACATTGATTTATGCTGAGCAATTATTCTGGGCCAACTATTGCCTTTAATTCTAGGAGAACAACAGTCAAGCAGACAGGGCTCCTATGTCCAAGGAGTTTCCCCATGAGGTTGAGAAACAATCGTTTGTCAGTCAGCTGATATAGATGGCAGGTAGTACAAATCAGACTAGAAGGTGAAGGCTAGAGGAACAATAAGAAATTGGTTACCAACCTTGCCATAAATTCATTGAGAGATTTTTATTTTTTTAAAGTCATGTTCAAGAGTCTCTGTAAGCTCCTGAATTGCAAATTTCAGGAGTCAAGAGAAACCAGCACTTTAGAGCAAAAAGGGCTAGACGCATAAGGAAATATAATTCCTGTGACAAAACATTAATGGAAAAATGATCTGCTATCAACCTTAGCACTGCAAACTTACCCAATCCAAGAAGAAACTCGAATTTACATTTTTCAAAGCACAGTTTATCAAAATAAAATGTTTTCTTTGTATAGAGACACTCCTTAGTCGCATGTCGGTCATTTCCAGGCACCTCCCATTGTGTTCCTAGAGATTCCATCTCTCTGTGGAACAAAGGACCAGCAGCATTCATTCCTGGATTCAAGGAGTAACTTCCAGAGAATAAAGACTTGAAGGATCCTGCAAACCATTGTGTGCTTTTCTGAGACTCTTGAAAAAAGAACAACAGAAATTCTTCACTGTTTCTCCAGCTGAGTAGCCTGTCTTAAGGCAGTCAGGCCAGCAGGAGGGAACAGCAGCTGGGGACGTTTCCCCAAAAGGTCCTCAGGTACTGTAAGGATGCTGCTTGCTCGAGATCTAAAGCATATCCTTACTGTGTTTTAAGAACTATTCTTGAAGGCTTTTCCTTCAATTCATAATCCTAAAGTACTTTGTTTCTGATGAAAATTAAGATATGTAAATGACTTTTCTACCGAGTGCTTACAACCTTTGAATTAAGTGAAATCAATCCTGAATTCCATATTCTCAAAAGAGAGAGTTACATAAAACTTTTTAAATAATAGCCAATTGAACTTGGAATATCCCACATGGCTTAGTCAAGTGGAAGAGATGGATCTACTGACAGCAAAATAGAGAAAGGACAGAGGTAATCATTGATCCATGCTGTTAATTCAATGATTATCTGCTAATATCTCTATCCTGTTTATACAGACCAACGCTTGTCTCACTGTAATTACTGGTGTACTTGTTTGTCTTCACCAACTGTGAGCTTCTTAAAAACAAGGTAACAGGTCTTTGCATCTCTCAGCTCATTCAGTAAACAAACATTAATTCTACAAGATTTTAATGTGGTTTGTATTTTCCTACATTGCATTTAGCAGAGTAGAAAACTCCTACATCCATTGGTCATTTGAACTGCTTTTAAAAAGCTTAGTCTTAAAAACATGCTTACCAAAACAACCGATCTTTTTTTAAAATTTTTTAGAAAACCACTGATCTCTAAATAAAGAATGAAGTCATCACCAAAGAAATACTTGCACCTTTTAACTATATAAAATAAATTTTTAAACTTACATCTTGTGCATCCAACCCAATAATGCATTTATAGATCGGAAATAGAATTGTCTTCACACAACTGAAGGGGAGCTATGTAGGTACCCACAATAGCAGAAGATGGAGGCCCACAGAGAATGTTTCCTGGAGTTGGGGGATGGTGGAATTTAAACATCTAAGCCAATCATACCCTGGGCTTCCTTACTGCAGCCACAGCAACTTTCCTGTTTATATTCCTCAATCGCAAAACCAAAACGACACCTTTACCCTCGCAAGTCACATGAGAGGACTCTTTAAAAAAATAAAGTAAGGAAAATATTATCTAGTAAACTGCTTGGAAATACACATCCAAAGGTATACCAGTCGTCCAGTTACTCATTTGTCATAAATTGCTGCTCAACCATCAATACCATGTCATGCCAGCTGATTACATATTCCAAGTACATAATCTACAACCTAGGGCTTCAAAACAAAACATTTAGTTTGGTAATCAGCCAGCCATATGATGAGTTAGGGATACTCGACGGTGCATAAGATAAAAAGTTAGCTGCAAAGAGCTATCATGAATGGATAAAGAAGATGTGGTACATACGTACAATAGAATATCACCCAGCCATAAAAAAAAACCGAAACTGAGTTATTTGTAGTGAGGTGGATGGACGTAGAGACTGTCATACAGAGTGAAGTCAGAAAGAGAAAAATGAATTCCGTATGCTAACACATATATATGGAATCTAAAAAAAAAAAAAAAAATGGTTCTGAAGAACCTAGGGGCAGGACAGGAATAAAGACGCAGATGTAGAGAATGGACTTGAGGACACGGGGAGGGGGAAGGGTAAGCTGGGATGAAGTGAGAGAGTGGCATGGACATATATCCACTACCAAATGTAAAATAGATAGCTAGTGGGAAGCAGCCACATAGCACAGGGAGATCAGCTCGGTGCTTTGTGACCTCCTAGAGGGGTGGGATAGGGAGGGTGGGAGAGGGAGATGTAAGAGGGAGGGTATATGGGGATACATGTATACGTATAGCTGACTCACTTTGTTATAGAGCAGAAACTAACACACCATTGTAAAGCAATTATACTCCAATAAAGGTGTTTAAAAGAAAAGAGCTATCACTGCCCTTTTTATTCTACTACCCAATTTAAATCCAACTGACTTGACCCTACAGAGTAGATGATCCCTAGCTATGCTCTCCCTTCTGAGGGCCTGCTCCTTTAGATCCATATGGAAGTGCCCATCCTAATATGTGAGTGGGGAAGGGCGCCAGGGGAAGGGGGGGAGATAAAGGAGCCACAGCTGCACAGAACGCCACTGGCTAATTCATAAACGGAATTCATATAAAATGAGACCATCTGAGTAATCAGCCACATACAACTGGAATGTGTCCCATCTTGTCTAAAATGAGACCGTTTTAAGACAAAGTATTGATTTAATAGTAAAAGTAGCACATGTTTACAGTATAAATCTTGGAGACGGTATGAGAATGTCCTAGAGCCCAAAGCAGCTCACAGATATAGACAATAAATACCTGGCCATCACCTCAACTATAACTACACTTTGAATATGTAAAAAGGAAGCTTATTAAAATAAAAATTGTGCAAATAAAGTATCAATATCTAGAAATGTTTTAGAATGAGTAAGTTGTATTGCCAGATTAGACTTGCCTACCGGAACCCTGCATTTTTATTTCTTAACTACAGGTTATTTCAGAAATCAATTCTCTATCACTGTAAAAACCTACAAACTTATTTTATTTAATAAGAATTCGATCATTAAGAATCAGCTTTAGAGCACTAGGCACTGTCCTGTGAGAGACCCCAGGGTTGACATGAAAACGCTTATCTCTAAGAATCTTAGCTCCCACTAAGGCCAGAGACACTCAGGAATGAGACAATAAAAGCTGAATACTGACCGCCCAGGAATGAGACAATAAAAGCCGAATACTGACCGCCAAGGATGACGTGTAAATGACGGGTTGAGGATTAAATCACAAGTGTTGTCTTAACTGTATGTATTCAACCCCCTACCCCCAAAGAAAACACTGTGATATTTGCTAAAGATTCATTACAAGCTGGTTCTCGAATGTGAAAGTACAGCTAAGGCCAACACTCTGAAATATGCCTTATCTGTATAGCATGATGTCACATGGCCACAAAAGACGCCCTTCTGTGCCTTTAGCCCTTACTGGACCATAGGTTTTGTGCTAGAAAGTGACGTCCAAAGTTGAAGGAAGCAAAGTCCTGGCATGGATGAACTCACCATTTAGAGTAAGTGGTCACAGCACAGAACCAGGGCCCAATTCGTATCTAATCCATTAGGTTTATAATCCATTAATGTGTTAAGATTTAAAATCATACGCTCATCTGGAGGCCTAATACTCCTGACCTCACGAAGACTGTTACAAACATTCATTGGTTAAGGTGCTCAATACTACTGATCCATGACATTCAGTGACTTGCAAGTATGGATGAGAAGAACCACAGCCAGCCCCAGCTTTCACTCACTGCGGTTTACGCCTGAGAAGACCTCACAGTGTAATACTATTTGTTTCCCAAATAACAACACGATTTCATTCCTCCTTTGACGCTCTACCTTAGGAGGAAGCTCGGGTGCAGGAGCCATTAGTACCAATCACTCCATAATGTCCCAGGGCTTTAGTACAATTACCACTAAGGTTACCGCTTGGAAACAGAATCCTTACACTAATTGGACTTCATCAGATATTCATCTTCATAGTAAGCACAACTGATGAGCTGAAATTTCCCGTCCATAAATGGAAGTTACCTCAGCTGCCAAAGGACCTCAGCCTTTCAGAAGACGTGTGCGCTCCATGAATATAATGTCCTGTAGGCAACCTTTGACACCGAACAAATACGGAGTGCTTGCTAAGAGCCAGAACTGTTGCACAGCACCGTAACGGATCAACCAAACTGACACACCCCTGCCTCCCAGGTCTTTCCACCTAGAGGAATGGAGACGTTAAATAATCACATCAGTTTTGATGAATGTGGGGATAAAACTGCCAAGTGTTCTGAGAGGTGTGGGGATAATCAAGAAAGGCGTCTCTGAGAAAGTGGCATTTTTAAGCCGAGGAGTACTCGGACAATGGGAAAAAAGAACACTCCCGGCAGAAGAACAGTGGGTTGGAGCCTTGGGAGAACTGAGAGGCAGGCCGTGAACAGAGGGTGGGTGACGGCGAGGACCAGAGGAGGCTGAAGAGGAAAACAGAAGGTGAACACGTGGGAACTGACAGATCAGCAAAGGATTTTTACATTTTATTCTAAGTGTAACAGAAAGTCATGATAGAAAAGTCTTCAGCCCAGGAGTGCCATGATTAGACTTGGCAGAGGAAGACGGCAGTAATCGAGGAGAGGGATCAAACTTCGACTAGGTCCCTAGCTTAGTGTAGAGAGGAATGGACGGATGTGAGGGCTAATTATAAGGTAGACGCCATAGCGCTTTGTTAGCAGGAAGAGCCCAGTTTTCTGGAATGAATGGAAGAAGTCAAGCACTGAAAGAAGACCACAGACATTGGCTCGAAAATGGATGTGGCATAAACTAGTTAAAATAAAAAATTCAACAGTAACTCACATTGCAGGTTTTATGCAGAAAATAATTTACCAGTGAAACTTGTTATAAAAGATATTAAACAGTTAGTTTAGGGCTGCTGGTTCATCTAGAATCATCACAGTGAATTACTGTATTCAATTAGACTGTGGCTTAGTGAGGTAATATTTTTACTGCCGTAGTTAACACAACATGACGTGACCTGCAGCTTGAAACAGAAAGGCAACGGCTGAATCACTTGAGAGGTCACTTTCAAAAGCTGTAAATTGCTTTTTGAAAAAGAGCATCTCCAAACTGTTCAGTGAAGACATACCCACATCCACATTTGTTGAGAATGCCCCTCAAAAAATCCCTTCAGGGTCTTCCCTGGTGGCGCAGTGGTTGAGAGTCCGCCTGTCGATGCAGGGGACGCAGGTTCGTGCCCCGGTCCGGGAAGATCCCATGTGCCGTGGAGCGGCTGGGCCCGTGAGCCATGGCCGCTGAGCCTGCGCATCCGGAGCCTGTGCTCCGCAACGGGAGAGGCCACAGCAGTGAGAGGCCCGCGTACAGGAAAAAAAAAAATCCCTTCAGTATCACTACTTGTTTTATTACTTGGAAAGGCCCCAACATTCATGAGCCTCGATTTCTGTTGTCATCAAAGACTTCACATGACTCCTGACACTAACTTCCCACTGTTTACTGTCCCTCTGTGCAGAAACCTATCAAAACTCCAACCATTCTTCCCACATTTGCTTTCTGTTAAAGCTTGTATCTTCTTCTAATGTCTTCAAGTCTCTATGCAATAAAACTTGCCCTGTAGTAATACTCTGTATGGTGAATCCCTACCCACAAGCATGGATGCTAGAATAGGATTTTAAACTGGCTTACACATCTGGTCAACTCTTCCATCTAGAGTAGAAGGGCTCTTTACCAATGCCACTATTGGTAAGAGTTTTTTGTCTGTTTGTTTGGTTTTTGTTGTTGGTTTTCCCCCCAGAATACCTCTATTTTAATTTACCCAAGACTGGCTAGTTCTTTACACGACATGGACTAGGTAAATCCTTCTCTCTTACTTTATTCACTCTTGTCATTTTTAGGTATATGGATAACCAATGGGAAATGCTTCAAGCAGAGGAAAACCATGATCATGCAGTGCTAGAATGAAAAATAGGCTTCACCACGTATTAATGCCTATTGATCGGTGGCGACTGCCTAGAGCACTGTGTTGAGAAGGATTCTGAGGCCTCATCCATAGACCCAAGTCCATCCTGAGTACAACAGAGGGAATGGTACCTGCATACACACTTTGCCAACCCCAGTCCAAGGGTGCCACAAAAACAGGCTTTGAATCCCACACAGGATCTACCTTTTCCAGCAACGTGAATCTCAGGGAAATTAACTTCTCTGCATCTCATGTTGTCCAAAGAGAACACTACTTAGGCTTGCCTCACATGGATTTGTGAGGATTAAACCACAGGCTCCAGGGTAGCTCATCTTGAGGGCAGGGAAAATGGCATTTTGCACAGGGGCTTCGAACGTTCCTCACTGTAAACCACCTTTCCTAATATGAAACATGAATTGTTATGAGCTGTGTCCCCTCCTCCCACAGACTCATATGTTGAAGCTCGAACTGCCAGTGCCTCAAAATGTGACTGTATTTGGAGAGGGCCTTGAAGTCCAATAGGACTGATGTGTCCTTATAAAAAGAGATTGGGACATACAGAGAGACACCACGGGTGCACGCACGCAGATGCAAGACCCCGTAAGGACACAGCAAGAAGGAGGCCATCTGTAAGCCAGGGAGGGAGACCTCAGACGAAACCCAACACCTTGACTGTCCACACCTCGACTTTGAAATTCTAGCCTCCAGTCTGGGGTATTGTGTTATGGCAGCCCTAGCAGATGAATACAGGAAAAGAGCATCCCCGCCTCTGCCATTCCTATCCCTGCATGAGCATCTCCACCTCCTGTTCCTTGCCTTCCTCCTCACGTGCTCTAGTCTCCTTTTCTCCCCAGAAAACTCTAGAAGGAGGGGGCGGTGCGGGGCTTGGAAACGAAGTCATTGACTGCTGATCTAGAACGATGTCGTTTTGCTTCCTGTAGTGTACTTACCAGAAATCCTGCCCACGCAAGGGGAATCCAGACACTCTTAAGAACAGAAAGGAATGGCATTCCCCTCTCCATCCAGAAATACGGCTGCAAAGTACCTCGTTGAAACTTCCCTCAAGTGTAGCCATTTGCTCCCTTTCAGAAGGATTTTACAAAGCTCAATATTTCACAGGAAATGCTACTGTATCCAAATGTCTCTCCCTCTCTCAAGATGAGATGGTTTAATTAGCTAGGGTGGTAGTTAAATGTGTTACCAGAATCAGATTTCAATGGAAATTCATCCCCGGCCAACTCACATCTCACACTAACCGTGGTGCATGTTAGCGATCGAAAACATTTACTCTAGTAATTAGGTATTTTCTCTACTAGGTAAACTATGCAAACAATTGCTAGCATGTCAGGGCCTGCTGGTTTGCCATGCTGTGTGCTGCTAACATTAATTGTATTATATTATGCTGTCTAAATACCCTAAGGGTTTGGGAGGTTTGGGGGTCGATTTTTAGATATATCTCCCTCAGGTCACACCCTCTTCCAACAGAAATCATGCTCAACTCAAAACTGGCTTGAGGGTTTTTTTCACTCCCCTTAGAAACAGCAGTAACATTTTTTGCAGTATTACATCATTCTGGACTTCTTTATCTGGGATTCTTGGCTATCTCACTACAGGTATGACAAAGGATACTCCTTAGGTACTATGCCTAGCAAAGCGGATAAATAACAGGAAAGAGATATGCAAGCAGTAGCTCTTGGTCTTACACAAGGCAAGTTAAAGCGAGTAGCGTTGGTACAAATCCTAATGGAACTGGGGACAAATCCTAATTTGCCAACTGCTTGCTTTAACCACCACTTCTCCATTTAACATGGTAATATTTGTTGCAGGGAAATAAGGATACAGTCAAAGAATGTGTTAACTATGGACAACATTAAAGTTTAAAGTACAACGATGTGATATTTTTTTAAGCAGGAAGGACTAATTAACATGGCTGATGAGGCAGAGGGAGGTGAAGCCTGTTGACATTCAAACTCAGTTTTTCAGGAGCTCATTGTTTGGTTATATTCTCAGCACTCAGAGTTATTAGTAAATCAAACATCACAGCTTAGAAATATTAATGGAACTCCTTTCCCATTTAAAACTACCACTCTTACCTTTGTGAAATCACGTGTTATAATCCCATCATGTGGTTGCTTCTCTCTGCATTGTAGCCAGTTGAGTTCTCCTAGGACAACCCTCATACCCAACTACCCAGCCACCCACCCGGGAGACTTTATTACGGATGAAATCGAAGCTAAGCTCTCTGGATAGTGGAAACAAAACCAGTAAGAATAGAAAGGGTGGAGGTAAATGGAGTGAGCTACTAGCTCTGTCTCTTACACCAGTGAAACTTGCAGTGAGACTTTTCCTTAGTCAACCACCAGATTAGGTGAGGAAGACTGATAATCATGTGAGTCACATGAAGAAACACATACCTGGGAAACCATCAATCTTGTATTAACAACCTTCTTGAGAACATTGCTACAAACACTTGTTACTATTTGTCTGAAAACCACACACTGAAAGTGCTGGAAAAGTCCAGTTGGGTAAGCCCTAGGAATTCAAAGCTTGAGGTCTCAACAAAAGATCACCAGGGCTACTGAGGAAACCCTAGTGCCACAATAACCTCTGGTCAATAAGGGTAGTATTCACTGAGGCTGGGTGATCATGAGACCCTCCAAGAGCTACTGTCACCAACTGTTAACTGAGACTCTTCCTTTCTTCCTTAGGAAAATGAGTCATTCAGAAAAGATTCCAGAACCTCATTTAATCATTTAAGTCTTTAGTGAATACCCAAGTGGTCATATAACCTCACCCTACCTTTTTGATGGAATGCAGGATAAAGGAGGAAAGTCATCTGGAAATCTCTCCACCTGTAAGTCACTGATTTCTCTCAATTTTCCTTTTACCCAATAGTCTTAAATATGCCGAAAGCAAATACAGATGATGTTATCTTGTATTGAAACAGCTGAGAACATTTGTAAAGGTCAGAGACAGCAAATATTCCTACAGCTCCTACAGTTTCCAAGACAAGCTCAGAGAGGCTTAAAACAGTACTCTGTGACTACCCAACAATTCCAAGGAGACGCTC
>NW_006774127.1:991220-994908 GCF_000442215.2 Lipotes vexillifer
ACGCTCTTCTCTATAACCTTAAGAAACTGGGATGTCCTCAGTTATTAGATAGTTCCTATTGTTTTCTCTTTTGATATACTATTTTCCCAATTAGGTCTTGTTACTATTTAACTTGGCTATCGTATTAGTCTGTGTGGCAATTGCGTTTTGAATGCCTGTCAGTGGGTAAATGATGTGGGTCTTTTCAAAATCACTTGGCCAAGTAATCCAGGAAACTTGTAATTTAGAATGCTCAACGAGGAAAAGCTGTTCTCTGACATCTTTTTCTTCATAAACTTACAAAAAAGTTTTAATTTGGGTTTATTTTAGGAATATATCCATTTCTGAACCTGCAAAACTATAATAATTAAAAGCATTACAAAAACTGTGACGCCACTTGCTTATTGCAGGTTTCCCTGGGAAACAATATAAATTTATCCAAAACGTATTCTCCACTTACTGAAATGTCTAAAGAGATTATTTTAAATATGAAATTAGAACTCTCTTATCCAAAACTAAACTTATCACAGCTTCTCCAAATACAGATGCACATAAACAGTTTACACTGCTAAAATCCGTTTCAAACATCTGAATATGAAGCTTTATGAAGTGTTTTAACACCTTAAGTACTTAAGTTCCATATCTTAATGAATACTTCAGAAACTTAACAGCCCTTTTAAATCCTCTAAATCGGCCCAAATACTATAAATGATAATTTTAAAGGAAAAAGATGAAACCTCACGTTTCACGCAGCTCTCAAACCAATAAGCCAGATAACACTAGTAATCGGCGTAAAAGTTCGCGTCCATCACCTCTCCACAGCACTGCGCACGCTGGCTTTTCCAGGAGATTCCGGAGCATTTCGGGAGTACCATGCTCGACTGCTCCGCTCATTCTACAGCCCCAAACTAGTCTAAAACCAACTGGCTTTCTTTTCAAACTCCTACCCTCCACGTGCAGGCTCCAAACCCTGCAACGCTGTTTATTCTAGAAGGAAAACAAAGATATGACATGAAAATTGAGTTTTCTGGGCGAAGCTGTTTTAATGCATGCCATAAATTCTTTGGCATCTAAAGGAAACCACATGCCTATAATATAAGAAAATAAAAAAGGGAGAAGTTGGGGGGAAAGATGGCGCGTAGATAAAGCGGTAGCGGGCAGTAAGCACGAGTGGTGTTATCAAAAGGCAGAATGGCTTCTCTCTGCTGGAGAGGGGAAACAGGACATCAGGGAGAGAAACAGGGTCAGCACTGGGTTTTCAAAAACTGGTATCAGAGTCAAAGAATGGTAAGATTTTTTTTTTTTTTTTAAAGTTATAGACAGTGAGTAAGAGCTTGCCCCAATCAGACAGAAGGGAGGGCCCATGGGAGTGAGGCTTTATTGAGAAATAACCTGGGTTTCCACTCAGCCACTAACCAGCTCAGGGGACCTTGAATAAGCCACTGACTTTTCTGAGGTCCTTTTGAATTCCAAAAGAGGTGTTTTAGTCATGAGCTTTCAAACCTTCTGTTACAATGAGGCAAGTACTTACAAAGGACAGCGGTTGAGTTAGGATGGTATTTACAAGCAGCCACCAACCTTCTGTAAATGAATCCTGTGTGGGGGCAGAAGGAAAATGGGGTCACAAATTTAGGACCTGGTTTATTTCTAATCAGGGAACCCTAACTACATAGCTGGAAGAGGGCTGACCAGTATCTATGATTAGTATTTCAAAGGCAGAATCACAGGTAAGGCATTTGAAGGATTCCTTCCACTTGGGAAGTGTCATGAGGAAAGTGAAGGCGGCAACCAAACCCACATTTCTCTACAGTCCTGAAAAGCAGCCCTCATTCTCACCGTCATCATCCCAGAAATAATTTCAGGATATCAGCCCATGTTCACTATGACAGGAAGCATTTCTAATCTAGAAATCACTTAATGTATTTACAGATTAAATATTTATTAGACACTGTATCTCTTCTAAGAAATAATTTTTCATTGAAGAACTTAGTACAACTCTCTCTAAATGAATATTGAAGTTAATGTGTTACAATATGTTACCCATTTTATCACGTGTCCGTAATTACGTGAAATAAAATGGCCATGGCTTATGGGAAAGACAGCAGCATTGGCCAGGGGAATAGGGCTATCAGACATGGATTCAAATTCTATCAATTTCTATTAGCTCTAGGATCTTATGTACATTACTTAACCCTCTATTTTTTCCTTTATTCACAGGTAAAATGCATCTTACAATTTGTTTGAGCGCATAAATTTCAATTAGAGCATATGACATACAATAAATAGTCAACAAGTGTCCAATTTCGTCCCTTAACTTCTCCAGATTGAAAAGAAAAAAAAAAAAAACCTTTGATGGAGGAAATTTCTTAAATGATACAATCACTATATCCAAAACCTCTTTCCTATACTGAATACCTGACAGATAAAGTAAAATATAATTTCCTTCCTGATTCCTTAAGATTCAAAATCCTGTTTAAAGAAACTATTAAAAAAACATTTAGCCAAAATGAGAATGATTTTACCTTCACTCAGCAGCAAAGCCCAGTGTCCAGAAGACCAAACACAAGTCACTCAGGCAGATCCCTGAATTAAATGCCTGAAAGGTCAAACTGATTCCAGGATGAACCATCTCAAATATCTGAAATTCCCAAGAACTTCCCTTTTTTTTTTTTTTTTTTTTTTTTCTTTTCGAAGAGGCCACAGTGACTAAGGTTGCCAGAGAGAGAATTATTTCTAAAGATTTTGTCAACAGGTGACAACACCTTCAACATTCCTGAGTAAGACAAGCTTTAGTTTTTACTCCCGGTGTGGGCGGTAGGGATGTGCAAAGTGAAAACTTATCTAAATTGGCTTATATGAATCTTTGCACTAATGACTAAAACACTCCTTTCATATGCTGATGAATGCACCCTGATTCAGGACACAACAAAGCCAAGTCTCTTGAGGAATATGAATGAATTATGTCTACACCCAAGGTTATCCACTGGAGTCCAGATCTCAACATAAGAAACCAGTGAGCCTTTCTGTGAAAGTGTCTCAATTTCCAAGGACTTTCACATTATTGTTTTATACTGTAATACCAATCAATATGGAGGCTGGGGTTCTATGAATCTACCCACTTTGGACTTTCAAAACTAGTACAAGTGTCCTGGCAACAAGGTATCATAGCTATACCTGGAGGATTTTTCTAAACCACAGACTTCTATGTTCTACCAACTGTCCAGGGTACCACCACCAGCTTGTCTTGCGATAATAATCTTTGAAATAGCATATAAACAGCTATAAATGTAGAGAATGAAGTACAGAAAGCTGGTCCTCTCACAACTTTACAGTGTATGTGCATTATAAAGACGCACAGAATGTGTGTGAGGCATTGTCCTAGGTCTCTGACTATTTTACTTAATCCTTACAATAACTCTATATTATAACCCCCATTTTATAGACGAGAATTGAAGCACAGAGAAGCTAAGCAATTTGCCAAAGGTCACACAGCTAGTAAATGGTTGAGACAAGATTCTTAACCCAGTGAATCTGGCTCCACACCCAGCCCGCCAAGTCACGCTTTCTAAATATCATACTTCCTATACAATGTACAGTGGCTGAGCCCTATATTTCAAAGAGAAGTTCAAGGAACAAACCCATGAAGTCCAGTCCTTCCTCCCTCATCCAAAATGAACAAGAAAATAAAAAATCAAGTCAAAAGCGGTTC
>NW_006774127.1:994918-999660 GCF_000442215.2 Lipotes vexillifer
GCGGTTCAGAAAGTGTTTAAGAGATAAGAAGGAAATGTTGTGTAAATACTTTGCCTTCCTCACTGAACACCATTTTCTTATATTATCTTGAAACGTTTCCTTATGACCTGGTTCCCTGTTGTGCTTGCAGATGACTTCCATTTCTAAGTCTCTAAAGCTTTCAGGAATTTATTCCTAGACTTCAAAGCATGCTCAAGCATAACCTCCCCTCACTGACTGCCTTCACTAGTCAAAAAAAAATCTCTGCTTTTCCCTGTTTTTGTTCAAAACTTCTACTGCCTTTGGAAAGCCTGATTTTTAAGGTTACTTAAACCCTCAGGGTGCAGAAGAGGGAAAACACACTCTGAGACTCTCTGCATCCATCTCATCCCATTTCTGAGTTCCAGAGGGAAGAAAAGGCTGTGGTTTAACCTCATTGCTTCTTAGGCTTGTGTCTTTTCAAAATTACAATTTCACTATATCCTGGTAAGAATTTGATTCCCTGAATGATTATCTTTGACTTTTGATAAGGTTTACTGGACATTTTTTCTCACATGACACTTACCTAGATGTCTGTCTTAATAGCAGCGGAGGGAATGGCATTTAACAAAAATCTTCCTTTGGCAGGCTGGGAACTTCTGTGGTTTTAAGACTACCCCTGTATTTTCTCAAAAGAACTTAAATGCCATCTCTTGAGTTACATAAGCAGCCATGGGAAATTCAGTGAGGGTGGCCATCCTAGCTTCATTCAATCCACTCTGGGGCAAATTCCCATACAGCATCTCACAGAATTTCAAATATCTACATGAGGTTTGAAATATCCTATTTCTGACTGAATACACCGAAACCCTCAGGTCTTAATCAGCGTGGAACAAAAATACAGCTCAATATACAGAAATTAGTTACCGATGTCAATCACCCTGATGACTGTGCTGAAAATGCAGACTGAGAGGTTAGGCTGGCCCCTAAGAGCCAGCCACTGTACTTATGCACTTTTCAGACATTATGTGTGGTCCTCATTATAGCCTAAAATTAGGAATTATTACTCCAATTATACAATTGAATAAAGTGAAATTCAAAGAGGTTTGAAGTAATTTGGCCAAAGTGGCCGAGCCAGTGCCTAGAGATTTTTCAAACTGACTCTCTATTCCACTAACTACATCCTAGGAAACCTCCCCATCAAGAGTATTTGCTCTTTAAAAAACATTCTGGCTATTCACAACCTCAGTTATTTCCTGATACTAATCCACCAGAATTAAGCTGTAAAGTTCACACTGCATTGTATTATCCAAAGTCTTAAGAGGCAGAATAGATGCAAAGGATTCAGTGAGTTGAGAAAACTTGATAAAATGGCAGATTCCGCACCCATTCCCCCCACCCCTAGAGCTTCAACCCACATACACGCTCGGTTTTCCCTCAGCAGTTACCTGGTTTCCAGTTTACCAGCTAAAACAATCATTAAGAAGATGTTAATCTTTTGATAAACAGGGTGTAAAATGAGTAGGTAAGATAAAGACCTAAGCAAATCAGAGCATTGCTCTCAACAGAAGCAGACACCAAAGGCAACTGCTTTTGACAAACAATAGCTAGCACGCCTTGTCTGAATATTTTTCAAAACAAAATTTTACAAATGATAACAAAAATAAGGCAAAGCAACTTTATTATAAATCTTTTATTTAGTAAGCACTGTTTATTACAGCTTTTAAAGGGCTTTATGTGAATGTTTAAGCCCATAAATGAACATGTTAATTTCAGATGCTCAGTGCAACCCATTTGTTTCAGGGGTACCTGGGTAAAAATTGGAAATGAGCATCTCAGTAGACCAGTTAGCTTCTCTCGTCTATATACATATTGAGAAAAACAGAAAATTGATTACTTTCCAAAGACCATTATGAACCACTGGAAAATGATATTCTACACCAACTAGCTTAGTTTCATATCATTAATAAAATTTTATTTCGTTAAGATGAGTATATATGTATAAATTGTGTATGAGTATATACACGGCACCTTACTTGCTTTAAAAATGGTTTGGGATTTTGCCATTTTTTACAAAACTACACTGACTATTACAGACATCCCTTGTACAGTGACCGAATCCCCTCCAAACCTAAGTTTTTCACACTCCACTTATCTTGACCACGGAGTGAAAATGGTTTAAAATTGTTGTTAATGTGAAATTTTTTTAAAAAAGACAAAAATTGAAGAGACAGAATATGTCACATCTTAGATTATAATATGCTTTGGTCTAGTAAATCCAGGAAGATGTAAAGATGCCTCCAAAGAGAGGGAGCCAAAGCCCATAGGGCTCTTCTGTTCAAATTAGATGTTCAAATTAGGGCGGTCTGTGGGGAGGAAAGGTCCTCCTGTGCCCACATAATCACAGCGTGAGCACCCAGTTAAGGAGAGATGCGCCACTGGCGCCACTGATAATACTGTGTAGTCATTGTTGGCGCATTTTGCCAAAAGGCCCAACTCCCTTTCTCTACCTGTTAAAGCTTGCCAAAAAGCTAACTGGATAAAAGAAAAAGGTAACTGATCATTTATAATTCAATTTAAGAATTATCTTTCTCAAAAACCTAAGATTCATTGAATTGGGGATATATGGGTATATATTTGCTATTGCATGTGGTCTATATTGACTCATCTCAAAAACATAACCTAAAGGGAAAGAAAAAAAAAAACAACAAACAAAAACCCCTACATCTAGCCCTCTAAACCATAAAAAAAAAAAAAAAAAAAAAAAAACTCAATACTACGGAGTAGAGAGGGTAGCAGGCAGGCACCCTACCAAATAAAGGTCCTGATACAGTAAACTTGATCAATATCAAGTTTTATTAAAAGGAACAAAAGAGATGATTTCCATTTTCCTGCCACGTGTTGTCTTGCCAGGGTGTACCGAGAATACTTAAGCATAAAATTCTCTCAAGCATAACGTACCATTGTGAAAATATTATTAATATTTAGCTCCTTTTTATACACACAGTAAGTCTCCTTTTAGTTGGTAGAACGAACTAGCCCAAAAAGAGGCCATCATCTGGTTACTGCATCACTGGAAAAAAAATCAGTCATCAACCATCAAGTGTGCGTGTGTGTGTGTGTGTGTGTGTGTGTGTGTGTGTGTGAGAGAGAGAGAGAGAGAGAGAGAGAGAGAGAGAGAGAGAGCATGGCTCATGGCTTCTGTTAGACACAGAAAAAAAAAAATGAAGAACTTAATCAACCATCTTCACCCCAGCAGCCCCAGCTGCCTTCTTCCTCTCCTATCAGTGGATTTCCATCTCCATGGGGTTCATCTTTGGGATTCCTAATGAAACAATGAGGTACCAGGAATCAAGAGAAAACAGACAGCGTTAGGATCCTGACAAGGTAACCCTTTTTCTCAGCTCTGGGTTTTGTAGGCCATCTTGTTCGTATAAACGCCAAAACGTCTTAATTTTTCCCAAGGAGTGACACTAGGGGCAATACCCACTGTCATTTCTGAGACCAAGGTCCCTTAATCAAATGGCCAGCAGCAAAAATCTGTCAGACAAACGGTTAATTGATGCACATTAAGACAGCCACCATCACTGCAGCGCAATACGTTACAGGAAAGAACAGGGAACAGCACGAGAAAGGAAAACAGCAGTGTTCGGTGACAAAAATATTTAATCCCCAGTTTGCCCTCATCGTCAAGGCTAATCTTATTTTTCATCAATTGAAATCGCTAAGAAAGCAAGAGATGAGATAGCCTGGAAAAGAAGAAATACACACACAAGGGGGAAAGAAAAAACTGTCATCTGTATCCAGCGGTTTCACGCAACATTTAGGGCAAACGCCTTTGTTCCTGGGCTTGGGAAGGGAGTGGGGGGGTGGGTGATGGAAAGATCAGATAGGGCTGCCTGGGCCCTCCACTCCCTGTTCTCCGGCGCATGCGCCAGGCCAAGACAAAGGAATAGGTAATTACAGTCCCGATTCATTCATTTTGCCCGCAGTACTGAGGATCTGCTGGCCCCGGCTGTAATCCCTGGGAGGCTGATCCACACCCCTATTGCAGGAAGACCACCCCTAGATTAGTGTTTGATTTTTAACCCGCCACAGATGTGCTAGTGGCCTCGCGGCAGACCGAGGTGTGGTGTCAATCCTGGTCAAGGTACTAAAAATGCACCCGTGTGCTCTGTGCTAATTTAAGCAGAGTGAAAATTACACAGGCAAAGACTGTTCACGGAGTCCGTTTCAAGGCGGACATGTCTCCGAGGAAGCAGATCAGGAGGCCAGCCAAGCGTTCGATGAATATTCATGAAAGAATGCGGTTTGTAGCCACGCTTTGTGTGTGTGCGCGCGGACCCAGGGATTCTGAAATTTTTATTCTTGGGGTGGGGGTGGGGGGTAGGCGGAGGCGATTGGGCGAGGAGGGCGAACAAGGGCCGGGAGTCGGCTTTCAGTGTTAGCGCTTTTAAGCAAAACCTGCTAAACCCCAAACCTTCGTTCACAGCCGGGCTGGGCGGTCAGGGGCCGCGCGCTGTCAGGTTCAAGCTCACACCCTCCCGGCCGGGCCCGCGACAGGAGGCGCTCAGCGCATTCTCCGAACCGAATACTCGAAAACACAAAATGCTCAGATGTAGCCCACGGGTTCATGGGAAGCCAGTTCAGCCACCACCGAGGCTGGAGCTCTGATCTGCTCAGCTGTGCTTCTGGGGGCACGTTGTCGTGTGAACCTCGCGTTTCCTTGGCCACCCGAAGCCAAGATTCAGGAGTCCCACGGGTCAAGGAAACCCATCTGCTGA
>NW_006774127.1:1000527-1028674 GCF_000442215.2 Lipotes vexillifer
CGCCCCTCGCAGCAAGCGCTTTCTTCCCGGCTCTGGACGGGGCCGGTGGCAGATACTCTCCCCTCGGCCTCCCAAAACCGTCTCTTCGGGACGCAATTCATTTAAAGGGTTTCACATTTGGCAATTTCCTCCTTAACTAGCAGCTTCCCTCCCACCGCCCACCCCCGACTCCGTTTATCAGGCTCACCAACCCCCCATCCTCCCCGCCCTGCGAGCGGCCGAAACCACCCACCTCGGGGCCCCCCATCACCCCAGATGCCCGAAGCGCGACGGAGGCCTCATGGAGGGGGACCGCACGACCCACGCCGTCTAGTGGGGACCGCACCACTCCCTCCCCGCCCGGGGCTGCGGCGCCGAGAGAGAACAAAGGGCCTCGGGGGTGGGGCGGGGGCAGAGGGGGGAACGGAGGCCCCCGGGTGGCCGGCAACACGGGTCCGCGGCGGCAGCTGGGCCACCGGGGCGCGCCTCCTTACCGGATCTGGGTGCCTGTGCCGCCCCTGGGTAAGCGCGGTGCCGCGGAGGGGCCCGGGTCGCTGGCGTCGTCCGGCCGGGTGCCTGGCCGCTGGCGGTGGCTCTCTCCCCGGCTCGACGGCGGAGCCCGGAGCGAGGAGCGAGTTGGAGCGCTGCCGCCGCCGCCGTCGCCGCTGCCGCTCCTGCCCAGCGCCCTCCCCCGGCGCGTCCGCCCGCCCAGCCTCCCTCCTCCCGCTCACCCCGCCCACCTCGCTCCCCTCCCTTCGCCTCCATCCCGGTGCCCCTCCCGCCTCCCCTGAGTTCCCCGCCGCGCTGGGGCCCCGCCCTTCTCCCTTCAAATCCCCTCCATCCCGGTTGCCTCCACCTCCCTTCTCCTCTAAACGTCTGGTCCCCTCTTTTCCCCTCCCCTTCCCTCCATCCCTGTGCCCCTCCTGCCTCTCTGCATCATATCTGAACGCCGGTTTCCCACTCCCTCCCCACCTCCCCTCCCCTCTTCTCCCGTCCCCTGCCCCCCACCTCTGTCGCCTCCCCTTCCCCGCGGCGCCCGAGATGTCCGTGGGCACTACTCTCTGTTTTTCTCAATCTCTCTCTCTCTCTCACTTTCTTTCTCTCCCTCTATTTGGAACGGTTGGATAAGAAGTGCTCGGGCTCTCGCTCAGACTCCAGGGGCTGCCTCGAGGTGGTGAATGACGCCCCCTGCCACCTGCTACCCTTCTCAGCATCCCAACCCGGCCGCTCGCGACGTCCGGCTGAGCTTCTGATCCCCGGGCAGGCAGTGAGGTCGGGGGTGACCTGGTGGCTGCCCTCAGCCCATCAGGACAGATGCCCGCGCGGTTGACAGTGACCTCCAACTGCAGGCGCGTCTGGGCGGCGCCCCGGCGGACTGAGTGCGCTCGGCGGGCGGCTGGCGCACACGCTGGGCTGAGCCGAGAAGGCTGCGGCTTTGGGCAAGCGCGGCGCTAAGGTTCAGCTGGCCGGGCGGGCGGCGTAGCCCCTGCGAGGATGCTCTCAGGACTTGGGAGAGGAAGGAGGGAAGACAAGAGCCCTAGGCAAGGAGCCGTCGGGTTTTTTTGATGCCTGTGCTTTAATGGAGGCACCGGTTCTCAGGAAGACTGAGTTAGCCGAGGCAACCTGCCCAGTGCCGCGCAGAAACGCACAGGTCAAAACCGTAGCCAACTGCCGTGTGTCGGCGTGGCCCGGGGGGCTGCCACTTTGTTTAACACGGGAATACAGAGTAACCACCAGGGTGGGGAGATATGCTCACCTTGCTTATCTGTTAGCAAGAAGCAAATACGACATCGTTTAGAACGGTAGCTCTTTCACTAGACAAAAGCCAATTTTTCCTTCCTGCAAAACCCATCTGAACGTTGGAACTTTCATTTGCGGCATTTGGGCGCCCTCTGGCCGTGTCTGAATTGCTTTCATGCTCGCCTACGTCGCATCTAAGAAAAGAAAAAAACGATTGAGCTGCTGTTTCCCCTCCAGGATGGTTCTGCCCTCTTGACCTGGGCCTGGATTCGAGGATAGAAATGTTTTCCAAAATCGGGGTGACAAAATGTATTCGTATTTAGGGAGGCAGACGCCAAAGGCAAGTGCATCCGCTTTCAACTGGGGTAAGTCCATTTTCGATGAACAGGGAGAAAACTTACCAGAATCTAATTACTATATTTAAATTCAGCGGGGTGGCAGTGTCAACCCCATACTAGGCTAGAAGTTTTGCAGTGGAACAAGGCTCCCCGACTGTGCAGGTATTTACAGTCTATACAGGCCACACCAAATTAGACAAAGACATGCAAGCTGGATGTTCACACATTAAAGCCAAAGTGGCAGGGGAATTTTGCTGTCTTTTTCATTTTTTCTGTTTGCCATTTAAATAAAATAACAAAGAAGTAAATATGGTACAAAAACAGGGAAGCAAATTACAACTAGGGTTTCCTCCAAAGCATTTTATTTATTTGAACGTAAATGTTCAATAATTTAACATGTTACATATACACCCCTCTTTCCAGCACATTATCTATGAAGCTAGATGTAGGGTTTCTCAGCCTCCTGTTTTGGGCAGATAATTTTCCAATGGGGATGGAGGTGAACCTGTCCAGTGTACTGTAGGCTGCTCAGCAACACTGTTGGCCTCTATCCATCCACTAGTTACCAGTAACACACACACATATCACCACCACCAACCACAACACCAGTTTTGATGATAAAAATGTCTCCAGACATTGTCAAATGTCCCCTGGGAGGTTAAAATCACTCCAGGTTGAAAACAACTGGACTATAATTTTTTTTAACAGTCGTGAGTAAGTCTCTAAGTTTTTACCCTATTAAATTAAATGAGCACTTACAATTTTATGCTCAAAACCTGTACTGAGTGTACTTGTTAGTGTATCTGTCTAGTTATTCCGTTTAGCATTCAGTTTTTATCCCTGTGATCTTCCAGGCATGTAAACTCACCTCAAAATTAGTAAATATATGTTCCTATTGTGTTTGCATGATAAGCCTCTGGATGTTACCTTCTTTCTATCTTCTCTTTTTTCAGTTTTTCAAAAAGAGACATAAAATTTAATGTCTTCAGTGCTACTGGCTAAATTTTCATGATGGAGAAAACAAGCCTTTTAAAGGTGTGATTAGAATATAGATCATAGGTTATCATAGAAACAGGAGGCAAAAGCTTACACCAGTGAGACTGTGGGTCTCCTCAATTTTGTCTTCCATCAGATTTGTTTACTTAAAAGATTTTTAAAGGAATTCTTCTTTAATAAAATAATGTAACTGGCTGATAGTGCTATTAACCTTAAGAATGGAAGCTTTTCCAGAATTTATAGACATACATCAGATGGTACCCAAAATGTTATATCCCAATACATTACTACATAAAATCCAACTTGATTAAGTTTTTAGTCTCCTTTTCAGTTGTTCCTCTAACGTCTTACATTTTTAAGGTGCATTCTCTTGAAAGTTGTTTTTTATTTTTTAAACACACACTTAGGAAATTAATGAATAAGCATTTAAAGCTCTGGAGTTGAGAAAATTTTTAACATTAACTATTGTGGATGTCACTAGCTATTTAGATTATAGATGAATGAACTTGGGAGTAGATGTTAAAGGTGCAATTTATGACAAATGTAATTACCTTTCAACATTATACTCCTGAAAATAAAGATTGCTTTATTCTCCTAAAGGAATGAATAATTTTTTAATAAATAAAGCTAGACCTCCTGGGTTGTAAAATGAATTCCACTGTCGTTTTCAATTGCCTATGTATTTTGCTTCAGTGAGGCATAACCTGCGTCATGGAAATATTAATCAAAAAGATAAATGAAAAAAAAAGATAAATGATTCGGTGACTACTGATTTTTGCTAAATGATTTGCTGTAGAATTGCTTGCAATGTAATGGACTCATTGCCACCTAAATTAGTAGGTTTACAAAAACATCAGTATGTGTTCAGCTTTTCAAATTGTATCTATTGTCAGTTGAGACATATATAATAGATTATTATATAGACCTCATCTCACCTCCAAACCTCACCCACATCTCCACTCTCGGTACTCTCATATCACCCACCAAGGCTAAGCATCTTCCCAGTTCCCCATCCTTTCCTTCTAAACAGTAAAAAGAGAATTAAGATCCCAAATAAAACATGTAGACCAACATGGATGAAGCAAAGGCCACTGCATTAACGCAGACCCGCAGAGGCCCATGTAGAGAATTTGATCAATTCAGCTCGACAGCTAAGTATTGGGTGAAGGACTGAACTGCTATCATTCGTTCACAAGATCTCTTCTACGGATTGCAAGCTAAAGGCCAGACAGCCAATATTACGTATGAAAGCAGATAGGTTTTCTTTCTTAAATATGTTAATAATTTTTAATCAAAGGAAAACATTTAAATCTGTATATTTACCTCATCTTTCTCCTTTTCTACCCTCCCCCTGGTGTTACAACCTCACCCTTCTCACAGCCAAGTGAAAGGGCTTTGTTTCCATCAGTGGTTCTCAAGCAGGGGCTCTTCTGTGTCCCAGAGGACATGTGACAATATCTCCAGGCTCTGGGGGAAAAGACTGTAAGGGGAGACATGCTACTGGCATCTAATGAATAAAGATCAGCATTGCTGCTAAACATCCTACAACGCACACAGAGCAGCCCCATAACAGGCAATTATCCATCCCAAAATGTCAATAATGTTGAGTTGAGAAACCTTGGTTTAAAACTTGATTTTTCTGAAGAGCACATGCTGCCTGGGGAACCGCCTCTTGTTGTGGTTTCAGGGTATCAGTAGCAGGCAGGAGGTCTGGAGATGCAAAGATGTAACAGATTTTCCTTTTAGCAGGGGCTGCATTGTGCCCCGAGCCCTTCATTGCCACCTTCTTTGGCTAGAACATAGATCTAGGCGGTGGCTTCCAGAGCAGTGACAAAGGTTACCATCCGGGGTTATGAATTCCACTCTGTTACTACACGCTGAGTGACTGGAAGAAAACGGCTTACCCGGTCCCCTATTTCACACTCCTCTTTATGTCCTGTAAGAGGATAGTTGGAAAGCTGAGCCAACGTGTGCTTACCACGAAGCATTGGACTTGAAATGCAAGGAGCAACCTGGCCTTGGTACTACATTGGGAACATTTTTGCCCAAGATAAAAGGTGTATAAAACATAATCTTATCCTGCACCTGAATAGTTCTCATTCCCAACTCCTCCCTTTCATAGACCAGAATTTCCCCACCTATCCTTTCAATCCCAAAGCACTTTTTCTACTCACCAGCATTTTCTATTAAGGAAATACATACAACTAGACATAGAAAACAAACTTATGGTTACCAAAGGGGAAAAGGGGGAAGGGATAAATTAGGAGGTTGGGATTAACAGATACACACTACTGTATATAAAACAGATAAACAACAAGGACCTACTGTAGAGCACAGGGAACTATACTCAATATTTTGTAATAACCTATAAGGGAAAAAACTCTGAAAAAGAATATATATATATATATATATACGTATGTATATATATATACATATGTGTGTGCATGTGTGTGTGTATGTTACTGAATCACTGTGCTGTATACTTGAAACTAACACAGTATTGTATATCAACTACACTTCAGTATAAATAAATAAAGAAAGAAAAGAAAATACATAAAACCAGTGAGCAAAGGGTGTTTGCCTCACTAACCAGGGAGGGCTTTTTTTTTCAGGCAGTGCTTACCTGTTTCTACAGACACAGGGCAGGGGGTTAGAACAGGGAGACCTTCATCTTGGGAGAATAGTCCTTAATTCTTTGGCTTCCCTTCCCCCATAATCACCAGTTAAACCCTTCAAGTAACAAGTGACTTTCCAATGGCATATAGAATGTCGTAGAACACTTTTTCACATGGCTTCCTTTCCAAGCCAGACTTAAAATGTAGTAAGGAAAGAGCTGGCATAAATAGTTGAGGATATCCAAAAACAAACCAACCAACCACGAAAAGAGTTATTGTGTCCGTAGTTTTAAGGGCACCCAAAAGCCATCTGTGAAAATGAGTGATGGGCCAGGGTATTGGACACCGCAAGAAAATCATGGTTCCCGTCTTAAAGCATCAGCATTTCTGGAGGACATGGGACCAAAAAGAAAAGCAATCTCATTGTAGTAATTAAAATATTCATCTGATCAAAATCAAACACAAGGAAAGATGTCAAAAACAGCTTCTTAGGCGCCTAAAGGAAGTTGCTGCACAATATAGAGAGTATAATTGTCCCTATATTATGGTGTAAATAAATATCAATACATGGGAAGCATCTGCAGGATTTTAGCCCAAACTGTTAATCGTAGCTCTCGCTGGGAATTGGTGTCATTTCAGAGGTGGGACAGAGGGTTGCTCAGCTTTCTAGTACTGTGTTCTGTGTTGAATGAATGTTTCTGCAATGAACACTCATTACTTTGGGAATCAGAATATATAATTTTGTACGTTGCTCAGGAGACCTAGGCTGAGAAATCACGACTTGGAAACTGCCTTATCAGCTTTCCTGACACTCTGTCTTTTAACACCATACTTCTGCTTCTTGCATCTCCCTGCTTCTTCACTTCTGAATGAGTGGCTCAGTTTGGATGAAGAATGTGGCCGCAGCCCTGTCGCTCCCCTTTTGGCTGTGGGCCTGGGTCTCTGGGGTACCCTAATCCAGTCCACTTCTAATGCAGAAAACTGCCTCCCATCCCCAGCTTTTCAGGTGATTGCAGGAACAGGAAGGTTTTAGTCTACAGTCAGCGCCTGCTACTCCATCCTTGTATTGACTTAATTTTTGCATTGATGGGCTCATAATCAACACAAAGTTCTGTTTTCTATGTAGCATTGCTTTTCATGTTTTCCTCAGTATATCAGCGAACTTCTAGTACACAGCATTGTTGCTGAATCAAAAATCACTTAAGCATTTTATCTTCTATTGAAGATCAATTATCTCCTTTCTCTTTTTTACTCCTAATAATGCTGCGGTGACAGCTTTGAACATAGTCCTCATCTTTTAAAATATTTCCTCAGTTTCAGCTTCTGGAAATGGGACCCATAAATCAACGCTATGCTGATTTTTCTGACTTTTGCCCTCCAATAAGATTAAACAAATTTGGTGCAACCAAAAGAACCTAAGAGAACCCGTCTCAGGCTTCCCTGGTGGCGCAGTGGTTGAGAGTCCGCCTGCCGATGCAGGGGACATGGGTTCGTGCCCCGGTCCGGGGAGATCCCACATGCCGCGGAGCGGCTAGGCCCGTGAGCCATGGCCGCTGAGCCTGCGCGTCCGGAGCCTGTGCTCCGCAACGGGAGAGGCCAAAAAAGAGAAGCCGTCTCCCCAGAGATTCAATGCCAAAACTTTTTACAACTTTTCATAGGTGCAAAATGGTATTAAGCTGCACATATCAATATTTAATTACTGACAAGATTAGACTCTGTTTTTCCAATGTTGATTCACTGCTTGCATTTCGTTTGGTGTAACAGTCTCCTATGAAAATGTTACTATCAATTCTATGGAAAAAAAGTCTCCTAACTGTTCATCCTTTCAATCATTGTTCAATGGGAAAATTGATTCCATTTTTATAGAGCCATTCTCTTTGACATCTGTTGAAATCCACTGGAGTATGACTAGGGGAGATTGCCATCTCAGTGGTTGACAAGCTTGGCTTTTAGATGATAATGGTGTCAAATCCTAACTTTGCCTTCACTTTCTAGCTTTATGAGTTTGAACACAATCCTTCCTGTCTTTTAGCCTTAGTCTTTTCATCTGAAAAATGGGAAAATTACCAACTTCATTGGGTTGTTCTGAAAATCATATAAGGAAATGGATTTAAAGCCCTTAGCCAATTCATAAAACACACTCACAAAATGTGTTCTAAAGAAGCTAATTTTACAGCACCACCAACAGGACCATTAAGGAAGGGATAAAATAACAAGAGTTAAGTACTGAATCAGGGAAGATGGGAGGGCTCAGATAGCTATAACGGAAAACCTGAAGTATGTCGCTATGTTTCCATAAAGAATTTAGCTCTAAGCTTCCTGGAAACCAAGAGAAAAAAATCAAAATGTTATAGGCTATTAATTTTTCTAAAAAGGGAAAACATTTCAAGTGTGTCAGAAGGGACAACTCTTCCTAGCAATCAACTTTAAGAAGAATGTATCACTCTGTCCCTTTCTGTAAAAGGGGCTGAATTTGGGCTTCCCTGGTGGCGCAGTGGTTGAGAGTCCGCCTGCCGATGCAGGGGACACGGGTTCGTGCCCCGGTCCGGGAAGATCCCACATGCCGCGGAGCGGCTCGGCCCGTGAGCCATGGCCGCTGAGCCTGCGCATCCAGAGCCTGTGCTCCGCAGCGGGAGAGGCCACAGCAGTGAGAGGCCCGAGTACCGCAAAAAAAAAAATAATAATAATCACTTTCATTAACATTTAAATTCTAGATTAAAGTCTGCAATATCCATTATATAATCGGTAGAAGAAAAAAAAAGATGCTGAATTTCACAAAGGACAACTGTTCAATAATGACTTTTACTGGAGATACGGCAATTTTCTCATAAGGCCATTTATTATATCCACCTGCAAGCTGCAGAAACTATCTCAGTATAATTCTGCTAAAGCATTTTTATGAAACGAGTAAAAATTATGTGATCCAGACCAGCAACTCTGTGTTGGAGCCCATAGACAGATTCTCCATGTGGATGGAGGGTACAGGGAGGAAACAGGGAGCCTCTCCTTGGACTGGGCAGAATGTCCATTGCGGGAGCAAGGTCTACTCAAGATATGTGTCCACCCTCACCCCCAGGCTCTGATGCCACCTCTCCCCTTGAGTCTCAGGCAGAGGTTTTCAACCTGGGACTCCAGACTCCCCAGGAACTTAGGGGTGGCCATCAGGAAACTCCTCATCTCTCTTCCTTAGCTTTTTCTTACTAAATGCTTACTAGATATTTTCACGTGAAGTTTAAGCAAACACCGCAGCGCAAAAATCGACTTCTCAAGTATTGTTCTGGCAGAAAAATAATAAGAAAATATCTGTATTTTAAGGTTTTCTTTTTCTTCTTTTCAACTTAAGCCCCTAGCTTGTATTTTGGCACAGGTAGAGAGTTCCCCGATGTCTGCTGGAAGGGGTGCCGTGGGAGTCTGGCAATGGACACCCCACATCTTGCTGCCAGCTGCTTAAAATCTGCTCAAGGGCCTGAAAATCGCTCCAGAGGCTGAAAGCCTGAGGATGGAAGAGGCAGCCTGGGCCGGGAAGACTTTTGAGGGCAGTTGTTTCCTGCCACCCAGCTGGATGGCCTCAAAGATGCCATAAGTGGCTCCTGGGGAATGCTGGGAGCAGATCCAGGCTGGAGGGTGATGGCCCTGATATCCTGATGTGCAGACCACCCTTCCGGGTGGGGCTTGCTACAAACCTCAGCTGAGGGCAGAGAAGCAGAGGGCACAAGCCTTTCTCTGATGGCTGAAAAAAACAGGGTTGGCCTAAAGGACAAGCGTAATTACTGATACAAAATACCACCCACTGCATAAATTTATATTTTATACTCTGTTTCTTAAAGTTGGTATTAATCTCAAAGGGATTGATACTTTTTTAAAGAAAAATTACAAACTGAAGTTAAACCTAGAATCCCTGCCTTCAAAAATATATGATCTAATGCAGAAGCTTATAATCTAGAAAGGGCCAGGTAGTAACTACTTTAGGTTTTGCAAGCCATGAGATTTCTGTCTGCCACTGGGACTCTGCCATTTCACAGCAAAGCAGCCACATAGACCATAAAGACAAATGGACATGGCTGTGTCCCAATAAAACTTTATTTACAAAAACACATGGACAATGCAGGGGGCACAGGTTCGAGCCCTGGGCCAGGAAGACCCCACATGCCACGGAGCAACTAAGCCCCTGTGGCACAACTACTGAGCCTGCGCGCCTAGAGCCCGTGCTCCACAACAAGAGAAGCCACCGCAGTGAGAAGCCCGCGCACCACAAGGAAGAGTAGACCCCGCTCGCCGCAACTAAAGAAAGCACGCGCACAGCAACAAAGACCCAATGCAGCCAAAAATTAAATAAGTAAATTTATTAAAAAAAAAAAAAGACGTGTAAGCCATTTATTGAAAATAAAAAAAACACATTGGCAGCTCAGCTTTGACACAAGGGTTGCAGTTTGCCCACCCCTGCTCTAGATCATTAGTAATTTCTTCCTGCTAAAATCACCAGTCACTGTATTTTCTTTTCACTAAGATAAGCTCCACACATTCTTTTAAGTCTCCCTGTCCATTCAGGTGTTTTTCTCATCCAGTCAAAACATTTATGACTGCCTGAGTGACCTATAAAGTGATGAAAATTTGCACTTAATCCTGATTTTCATTAAAAGGGGGTTACACTCCCTTCTAGGGTTTATTTTATCTTAATCTCATTAATTTCACATTTATTGTTCCCATAATTGAAATATAGCTTGAAATATTTGTCAGTCTAGTCTGGAATTATCTCCTTGTAAAGAAGCAAAATGCAAGAAAAGAAAGCAAATGAAGCCAGCCAAATAGAAGAAAAGATAACGCATCTAGGGAAATAAAATAATAGGCATAATACATACCAGACAGTGCAGGACATTTTTCTGAAAGGAACATTTTTAATATACAATAAAGTGCTTTTCTTTCGAGATATAGGATATCGGATGAACACTGGTTAAATAAATAGATGCAGATCCCTTTCCATTCATCTTAGATTTATTCCTGGAGATTGTAGTTTATCATTTTGCGTCTGAATTGAATTCTTACCCTATCTTTAAAAGTTGAGAACTGCTCAAAGGTTTAAGTCTAGTTCAGATCTAAAATGCAGTTAAAACAACAATGTTTTGACAATCTGTCTTTTAAAATCACGTGGTTTCCTTTAGAGCTGAAGGAAACCATGTGACCCAGGAATGCACGGTAACACTGTCTTCTGCGTCCAGGTGGACATCGCTAATCAATCAATATCAGTCAATCACAACATTCTTTTCCTGGCCAAAAAATTCGTTGTAATACTATACCCAAGATTCCACTGCCAATTGGATCATACCCAAGGCTGATATGTAATTGTCATCTGCAATGTATTCCAGTCCCTCATTTTACAAATTGGGAAGCCATAAGGTTAAAGCATCTTCCCAAGTGCTAAGCAAGATCCTCATCAATTTAATGCCTTTTCTACTTCTATTTTCCATATACCAGATTACCCAGAGACCAGGGTCGGGTGGGAGTCGCCATTCTTGAAATATGAATTCATATGCAAACTGAACACTTATCAAGCAACTACTAAATGCCAGGAACTCTGCCAGAGTGCTGAGAATTCAGCAATAAACAAGGCGGGTGAGGTTCTTGCAGGCACAAGAGATAAAAACAAAATTTTAAGTTTTATTGTGATAGGAAGCAGAGAAATGCAGCATTAGCTAGAGAGAATTTGCAGTTCGGGAAAGGTTTTTTTTTTAATGGCAGTTTTGGGGGCATGTGTATGTTGAAGGAAATATAGAAAGGAGGAAAACTGAGAAAGTAGGAGAACAAGAGGCTGATTACAGATGTAAAGTCCTTGAGTCCTTGGGAGGGCAAGAAGTGTTTGGATCCAGAGAATAAAAAGGGGACGAGCTGACCTTTACAGCAATAGGGATATTTTGCTCACATACAGCAGGAAGAATCGTAGAGAAGATGGGCACACATGCCGGTAGGATATCAGGTTAGCAGGTTATGAAAGGGGGTCACATTTCCAAATTTTAACTTATGTACGCAAGTCTTTGTGCTTCAAAACATAAGCTCCAGGAGGGTGGAGATTCTTATCCATTTCATTCACTGTCATAAGCTGAGTATCTAGGACATCACTTGGTACACATTAGGAGGTTAAAAAATACTTATTGAAGGAAAAGTACTGCAGAGCACTTGTTTTGCCAACTCTGGTTTTCCAAATGACCACAAGGTGGCAGGCTTGTACCAAGAAAACACCGCCACCTGGTTAGCTAATTGCTATGGTGTGATAAATGCTAAACCCAGAGAAATGGTGAGTTTTTAAGAACATTCAAATAAACTAGAAAAAAAATTCTAGTATTGGGATGTGTATGAACTTATTTGTCTTGAAAAGCACTCACTTGACAGATAAGACTTTATGTAACCATGAGAAAGGAAATAAAATGCAAAGATTGGCTAGGTACCCAAGAGTTTAAGATATGCTTCTGATGATGTGAAATTATTTCCTTTTAAAATCATTTCCCTTTAAAACAAAAATAAATAAATAAAATTAAATTATTTCCCTTTAAAACAATAACACTTAACTGCCTCAGCTATTTGTCAAATTTGGCAAGTTTCAGAGTCACGTGATGAATGTAAAACACTACAGAATCTCCAGAGTGAAACAGGATCCTCTTTGAGACCACCTAAGCTGTCTGAAATGGAGATTTTAGAACCTGAATTTAACTTATAGAAATAACATTAGATTGGCCCTTTTGTAAAGAACTCTCTTGATGTTATTCCTCATAGATAATATCTTAATATTTTCTTTTTCTTTCCCAACTACCTCCTAGAATAATAACATACAGGGGAAATTTAATTCTTTCTCTTTTTGAAAAAGTAGCATACAGGGTTTGATTCTAACATTTCTGTATTATTAAGCCCTCGATATTGTGTTTTTGTTTTGTTTTGCTGGTTTTGTTCTGTCTATGGTAGGGTGTATTCCTCAAAATATGTGCTGCTCTTCCTGATGGGGGATTGGACTTCCCTACCCACTGATAGCAGGCATGGCCACGTGATTTGAGATGTGTCTCCATGAAATAGAATAAAACCTCCCTGACACACAGAGGTCAGGAGTGACCACGTGACTCGCTTTGACCATTGAATGGAGGGGAGAAGTGACCTGTATCGCTTCTGAATAGAAGTTTTAAGAACCAGCTCATGGCTTACCATGTCTCCTCTCTCATCACCTGAGACTACCAACACCCACCCAGATGCTGCTCTAACCTCTGGGTCCCTAGTGATGCAGCCCCACAATGGACATGTCATGTGAATAAAAAATAAGCGAGTGTTGTCATAATCCTCTGAGATCTGAGGGCTCTTTTCTACTGCAGCATAACTTAATCTAAATTGACTGATACAATATCTTATATGGTGGTTGTAACAATAAGTGAACAAATACCTGTAAAATGCTTAGCCTCAAGTGTGGTGTATATTAAGCAATGAATAAATGTTAAGTTATAAGTATCATTAATCATTTCCATTCATCCACTTTACCTACCATATTCATGATAAAAACATACTTAGGCTTTATCTAATTTGCATTAGAAAGTGTTAGCATCATAGAGAGGTTTAAGATGAGATTTAGAGTCTAATAAAGAGACTAAGACATCTTTTACGTGGAGAGCGATGGAAAGTATGGTTAAGTGCCATCCATGTGATGCACATGCTCGAGAGTCATTTCTTGAACAGCTAGTGTTAATTTCCTTGATGCTGCTACTCTGCCTTTACAGCCTGTTATTCAGAAGGTGCACATTGCTTTGACTGCTAAGTGCATTCAATGAAACCAAATTACTTAACCTGAGATACTCTGATTTTAAAATGCCATTCCATTAAATAATTTTGTGCTCTTCACTCATGTTCTCGGCATCAAGGAAGAGAAAGTACATACTCCCCCTACTGGTCCTAGGGCACAGTAACAAAGCAACGTCTGTTTGGTGCCAAATTAAAATTATTTTTACAACCCCTTGATGTTTCTGCAAGAATGCATTCTAATGTCCCAAAGAATACAAATTTACTTTCCAGTTGGTGACAACTTAGTGTTCTTAATACAGCTTTTAATGCGTGCCTGTTAACAGCCAGCTTGCTGAGTCATGTAGATTCTGACCTGCAGTTCCTGCTGCTTCTTTCAGCCCAGATCAAGCATCACCAATTCCACCCCGTCACACAATTCATAACAATAATTCTTCAGCTGGTCCCTTTAATGAAAAAGAAAGTGGTTTTAACCGTAATTCTTTTCCAGAAGTATTGGAAAGCCAGCTTACCTTATAGAACCTTCAAAGAGCCACAACTTCGAGGTGGGAGATACCCAAAGGCAGACGGAAAGTGCAGGGGGTGGTTGACAGTCTCTGCGTAGAACAAATGCAGCCCCAGCTTCCCTCACAACCATTCAACAGAGGCAACCACCTCCAAGCTCCCTGCCCCGAGCCTGGACTGGAAACTTGCTCTAGAGAAACTGACTCCAAGAAGCACCAGCCTAGTGGTTACTGGTGAGCACAGAAGGAGGATGAGGCAACAGGCCTGAAAGTGGGGGAATTAACTGAGAGTCGGCCCAATGATAGTAGAATACCCGGCCCATTTCCCACAACCTGATGCCAGAAACGTTTTCCAGAACGTGTTACCTGTCTTTTCCTGCAGCCATAAAATGCCCTTCAATAGGAGATTGGAGTCTTCTCTGGAGAAATGGCTCCCTAATGAAAAGGCCAGTTGGCCCTCTAGCCAAAATTTTAGTTTGACACCATGGTGAAGCCCGCTTGCCCACAGCTCTGCCCACACAGAGAGCTGTAAACTGCTTTCAAGTCTCTTAGTCTAAATTACAAAAGGACAACCAAGGATTACCACGTATTTAAGAAAATTTGTAACATGACTTAGAGGAGAGTGATAGGAAGGACTCTGAGGGAAATAGAGAGGATGCAGGAAACAGATGTGTGTCTGCACGTACGCATGTGCGCGCGCGTGTGTGTGCACGTACGCATGTGTGTGTGCACGTACACATGTGCGCGCGCGTGTGTGTGCACGTACGCATGTGCGTGTGTGTGCACGTACGCATGTGTGTGTACGTACGCATGTGCGCGCGCGCGTGTGTGTGCACGTACGCATGTGCGTGTGTGTGTGCACGTACGCATGTGTGTGTGTGCACGTACGCATGTGTGTGTGCACGTACGCATGTGTGCGCGCGTGTGTGTGTGCACGTACGCATGTGCGCGCGTGTGTGTGTGCGCGTACGCATGTGCGTGTGTGTGTGCGCGTACGCATGTGCGTGTGTGTGTGCACGTACGCATGTGTGTGTGCACGTACGCATGTGTGTGTGCACGTACGCATGTGCGTGTGTGCGCACGTACGCATGTGTGTGTGCACGTACGCATGTGTGCGCGCGTGTGTGTGCACGTACGCATGTGTGCGCGCGTGTGTGTGTGCACGTACGCATGTGTGTGTGCACGTACGCATGTGCGTGTGTGTGTGCGCACGTACGCATGTGCACGTGTGTGTGCGCACGTACGCATGTGCGTGTGTGTGCACGTACGCATGTGCGCGTGTGTGTGTGTGCACGTACGCATGTGCGCGTGTGTGTGTGGGTACCATCAGAGCTGTTTTTGTTTGTTTGTTTGTTTGTTTGTTTGTTCTTGGCCACGCTGCACGACTTGCAGGATCTTAGTTCCCAGACCAGGGATTGAACCTAGGCACCCCACAGTGAAAGTGACCTAATCACTGGACTGCCAGGAAATTCCCCCATCAGAGCTATTAGAGAACAGAGTTTGTTCATAAAATAAGAACAGGAAGATATGAAACAAGCATCAAAGAGCAAGAGAGATTTCCTGAGAATTAAAAAAAAATTATAGCCAAGATATAAATTCTTTTTTTTTTCTTTTGTGGTACGCGGGCCTCTCACTGTTGTGGCCTCTCCCGCTGCGGAGCACAGGCTCCGGACGCGCAGGCTCAGTGGCCATGGCTCACGGGCCCAGCCGCTCCGCGGCATGTGGGATCTTCCCGGACCGGGGCACGAACCCGTGTCCCCTGCATCGGCAGGCGGACTCTCAACCACTGCGCCACCAGGGAAGTCCCCAAGATATAAATTTTAATAGAAGATTAAAATATAATATGGAGCAAATTCTAGAAAGTAAAACAAAAATATTAAGCAATAGAAACTAGGAAAGAAAAGGAAGATAGGTATGGAACAAGAGTTCCTACATTTCTGAAATTCCAGGAAAAGAACAGAAAGGAAGAAATTGTCGAAGAATTTATAGAAAACTTTTCCCCAGAACTGAGGATCACAAGTCTCCAAATAAAAAAGGCACAGTGAGTGCCAAGCACAATGTATGAAAATATCACAATATAGCAGACTATCTTGAAATTCCCCAATGATAAAGAGAAGATGCCAGAGCCTTTCAGAGAGGAAAGAAACAAATGAAGTCAGGAATAAGAATGGAGACACCAGAAGTGAGAGATAAAACTTCTTAAATTCTAAAGGAAAATTGTTCTCGGTCTAGGATTTTATACCCAGCCAATCTATGCGCCAAAGGTAAGAGTGGAATAGACATTTGCAGACTTTTAAGGACCCCATCAGAATGAAGACCAACACCAAGGAGAAGTGAGACATGGAATCAAAAAAGGAGGATGTTCAACATAGGAGAGCATCAAAGGGAAGTCCCAGTAAACAACAGTGCCGCCAATTCAGCCCACAACTGGTCTAGATTAGATCAATTGAATTAAAATCTAGAGGAGGGAGTTCTCCCAGCAAGACCTGAACCAAAAGATTATATGATGCATTTGAGAATTTGGAAAATAATACTGACAGACACTTTTTAGTTCTATGAGAGCATTTGGAAATAAAATGTAATGACAGTTTCAGACACAACAAAAGTTTGGAAAAAGAAATGAGCTCATATACTCTACTTGGCTCAGTTATACAGTCATAACTATGTAAATACTGACTAATAATTTCACAACAAACTGTGATTTATTAGGAAAATCCAAGGTTGAAAAGGGGGAGGAAAAGATGGGGAGACGAATACCCTATGTTTATATTCCTTAGAAGAAATTCAATAGATAGCCTATAAGTGACGATTCGAGACCTAGAGAAAGGGCAATGATACAGGGAGGAATTTGCCAGGAGAACCAAATAAGACTTGAAAGGGAATTCCTGTAAGGAACATGCAAAGAAAGATGAGTGAGTAGAAAAATGGTATTTTTCATTATAAACTTTTTCCTACTTGTGACATGGTAAATTATGTGCACATATTACCTTGATTATTTTAAGTTAACTAAAAAAAAAAAAAAAAAGATAAAACACAGGCTCATCATCAAGGAATTACCAATCCAGATGGGGAGATAAGACAGAAGCACATAGAACTAGAATAATAATAATAAAAGTCTCAATAACAGTTAAAGACAACAATAGAAGATAACTCAGCAGGCAATTTGACTAATTCCCAAAAGGTTATTTCCAGAGTCAGAGAGAGGAATGCTCGCTGCAGCCTTGAGGTTGTAAGGAAAGACTTTGTGGGGAGGTGAGATCCGGCCCAAGTTTTCTTGGAAAGGTGGAATCGTCTACTTGAACATGGGGAGGGTGATTCAAGGACTTTAGAGGCAAGAATGAGGGATACTTGAAGGGGACAGAGAGCAATCCACTTAGACAAGTCTAACTGTGTACATCCAGTATGGCCCCAGCTGTCTGACCATCTGAGCAGGAAAAGCCAGTGGAGACCAGGTTTTGGAGGGTCTTGCAAGTGGGGCTAAACAGTTTGGACTTTATCTGTAGACAGTGGTCCCCAAAGAGATGCACGTTCACTCTGAAAGTACACAAAATGGGAGGCAACAAGAGCATATGGGGTCTTCTCTTTTGTCAGCGTTAAATATAGCAATGGACACCCATGTCCTCACTCAGCCTGTGTGTCAGGCGGCCAATGAGTGCACAAGTTTATCCCAAAGTGGAGTGGGTGACCAAGGGGGCTCCTTTTTGTTTCTTCACTTCCTATTTATTGTCATGTTTTACACTGCAGACAGTTCATGTTTTAGCTTAATTAACCCTCAAAAAAACGGACAAGTGGCTTAAATAGATTCCCAGAAAGAAATGGCATACTGAACATAAAGCCAACACAGACAAGCAACAGGAAAATGTCAGGGCAGATATATCTCTACTTCAGCATGAGGTAAAAGCAACGGTAATCAATTCACCTCTTATAATACTATGGACAAAAAGCCTTAAGGCACCAGGAAGATGCACTGTCATGAGGGTTTGCACCCACTGTTATTAAAGAGGAACCTCGCCCTAAGAGTAAACCGTGCCTGGAGGTGACAGCTAATGGCGGGATTGATTAACATGATTAGCAAGACATCTAGAAATACTTTCTATTTCTGCATAGATTTATCTTTTAAAGCTTCCTGTTGTTGTGTGCTTTATCACGTACCTATGCTTAGTATAGTTGTATTTGCGTATTATTTATACGACTTGTGAATTTTTTTTCTCCACGGATTGTACGCAGGATCAAAAGAGCTTTGAGCCCGCTACTGTAGATGATGGGAATTTCATAAGGTCTGGGGACTGCAGAAGGCTGTGCTCAGAATTCTTCTGGAGGGAAAAGACTGAGTCCTGTGGGGATGGGTTCCATGAATATTTACAATAGTGCAGTCATGGAACCATAATGAGCTAAATGAGATTAATCTATTAGCCCTTGAATTGCAATGATGGAATAAATTGGAGGAATGCTGCAAAGGACCAAGAAAAGAGTCCTGGCTGGTTTAATAAGGGAGGGCATTTGTCATGACACTGCCTGGTAAAAACAACCATCAACAGCACAAAGCGCAATAATACTACTAACTTTATGACTATCATTCCTTGTTTGTGCCTAGGCAAGTGTATTCTGCTTAAAACTTTATTTTCAGTTGTATACAGGGTTATGTACCTAGGGGCACTCTCTTTTATTTTTTTAATTTTTTCTTTGGAAGTATAGTTGATTTACAATGTTGTGTTAATTTCTACTGTACAGCAAAGTGATCCAGTCATACATATACATACATTCTTTTTCATATTCTTTTCCATTATGGTTTATCACAGGATATTGAATATAGTTCCCTGTGCTCTACAGTAGGACCTTGTTGTTTATCCATTCTATATATATAATATAATCCTGCTAATCCCAAACTCCCAATGCATCCCTCTCCCACCCCCTCCCCCTTGGCAACTACAAGTCTGTTCTGTATGTCTGTAAGAGATCTTTCTTGATGCTCTTAGTCTAAAGGAATAATTTAAGGTTATGAACACTCAGTCCTTCCCCGTTTTTAAGGTGCTTTCACACTAATTGGATGTTTGAGGTATAAAGACATGAATAGTTAAGATTTCTGTGGCACTCAGCATGCCTCTGCTGGTATTCTAAGAACTTTACACAGGATTAAATGTGTAACTTAATCCTCACCAAAATCCCTATAAGTTGGTACCCAATTCTTACCCATCATCATACCCATTTCCCAGATGAGGAAATCGAGACCCAGAGAAGACAGATAACTTGCCCTCCATCAACTGGTAAAGCTGCATCCCAGCCCAGCAAGTCTAGCTCCAAACCACACTAAACTGCTACAAGAATGTAATCAGTGTAATTGCTCACAAATACCTTCACAGGACATGTATTTCCTTTTGAGTTGTCAAACCATTCAACTGTATAAGTTTCCCAGACTTTTGCTCCAAAATTTGCAGATCAGAAAATAAACCAATTTATTTTCTGTTGACTGATAGAGAGACACTGAAGCCCCCTCCAACCCTAGACACAGCTCATAAGTTGACACATAAAAAGTAATGATTAGAATACACAAAGGACTGAGATCAGTGACTTACAAGGTGCAGTAAAAGGTCGACAGTTGGAAAATAGCATTAAATATAGGAGTAGTGAATGATTAGCACTATATAGGAAATGTGTTGAACATAGTCTTAGAATATTGGAGACTGTATTAGTTTTCTGTGGCTACCTTAACAAGTGACCACAAACTTGGTGGCTTAAAACAACAGAAAGGTATTCTTTCCCAGTTCTAGAGGCCAGAAGTCCAAAATCAAGGTGCTGGCAGGCCCGCACGCCCTCGGCAGGCTCTGGAGGTGAATCCTTTCCTTGCCTCTTCCAGCTTCTGGGAGCTGCCAGCATTCCCTGGCCTGTGGCCGCATTCCAGTCTCTGCTCCCATCTACATATCACCTTTTTCGTGTGTCTCTCCCACGTGTGTCTTTGATGAGGACACTTGTCACTGGATATAGAACCCACTGAGATAATCCAAGATGATCTTCCATCTGAAGATCCTTAACTTAATTAGATCTGCAAATTCCCTTTTCCCAAACAAGGTAACATTCTCATGTTCCAGGGACTATAGGACGTGAACATTTCTCTTTTTTGCGGGGTGGGGAAAGGGGCATCGTTAGGTTCACGACAGAGACACCAACAAAATCAACAAACTGAGTTAAACAGTTGAAATATACAACTAATTCAAAGGTTGGCAACATAAGACAAGGCAAATGGAAGGATACACAACCAATAAAAAGATGAGGAGTATGCAATGCACAGACACTCAAAATGGACAGAATAGGAAAGTGCCTGAATTGTGTAAATGTTCAATGTCAATTGAACATTAGGACACTGTGGCCCATTTGGAACAATACTTGTGAAAAGGGAACTAAATTTGAAAAAAATAATAACTAACAATTAAATATTTGTAAACTAATGGCTTTAAAGAAAGGATGAAAAGATTGAGCATCAATAGGAGAAAGCTTAGACTATAAAATAACTGATACAAGCCCAGGAGGAGACGGCTCTCAAGAAAGTCCTCTGCTGTTGCCTTTTCTTCGGTTCACAGGGGTACTAGTAGGTAAAGGCTGTATCTCAGGGGGTTGGGGTTAGGAGTGAGGCTAGGTGTCAGGAGACCTCAGCCCAGGCACCCACCACCTCGAGGTGTTCCGTGTTCAAGGCTCCAATGTTGGGCAGTGGTGCATACGGAGTGGTGTCAGCCGCTCCAAGAGCATTTTAGTGAATCTGTGCTTGTCCTTTGCCTCTTCCAGGTGAATTAGTGACTTCATAATATGGGGAAATTCAACTACGTGACTTTAGGCCCACTCTGACTCCAAACTGCTGATTCTAAGGGTCCGTGGATTTCCTTTTTGAGAGCGAGCATTCCTGAGGGTAGGATTACCGTGTCTGAGGATGCTTTGGCCCTGAGCGTGAGCACAGCCTATCTGTCTGGGATGCTTCACACGTTTTAGGATTAACCAGGCAGTGTCTTTGGGTCCTGTGGTCCCCAAAGTTCTCAGAAGTCTGAACTGGCTTTGGGGGACGTGTGCCCCAAAGCAAGCGCTTCACAGCAAGCAGAGCCCAGCAGGGAAAATGTTCTGTAGCCCTAGACGGCAAACTCTGTCTCTCACAGTTCATCTCTCCTTACACAGCAGTGGGTCCTGAGTCCAATTTCAAAGAAATCAGGTAGTGGAGGTGCTCTCCAAATCATGCCAGGGAGGGTCAAAGTTCAGGAGCAAAGTTCCCATACCATCCCCCAAAGCCAGTTCACAGACAGCTCCTAGTTCAGGACAAATTTTTCCCTGTTCCATGGTTAAATGAAAGACAAGGAAGGGCAAGTGTGTGTGTGTGTGTGTGTGTGTGTGTGTGTCTATGCATACACATACACACATGTATAACATATATAGAAAACACAATTTCCACCGGAAGAAATGTCCTTCTATAATTATGTCTTACCTTTCGTATATAATTGTTCTCTCTTTTATGAACTAATGTGGATAGTAGTTGTTTAATTATTACTTTTAATGCCATTCATTGGGGAAAACTTTTAAAATTAGCAGTCTTTTTTTTAATTCCCCATTTAAAACTTTCTTTTATTTTTGGCTTGTGTGTAAAATCTCAAAGTCTGGGAATCTCTGCAATAGCTTTAAAGAAGACTTGAGAAAACCCACCCCCAGATCTGTTTCCCATACAAGACAATCCTTGCTTGAATCCCTTGGCTTTGCAGCCGTGCAGTCTCCTGGAAGCTACAGAGCCAGGAAGGGAGGCCAGGGCCTTCACCTTCTCCCCAGTTATGGACCAGAAAGAGAGGGAGCCGGCAGGGTAGCTGGAGATCCGGGTCTTAGCCGAATAAAATGGGGGTAATGTCACAGGCAGAATATCTTTATGCAAAGCAGCAAGAAAGTGGCCTTTATCTGGGGACCTGCCGTTTCCTCCCCACACACTTGTTACAAGCCCTCTGGCAGAAAATAGAGGTCAGACTCTGGCTGTGTGAATTCACATCCTTATCCTGCTGTTAAAATTGTTTAGTCATGATAATCTCAGTTTTAAAGCTTCACTATAGCCATATTTTCATCATTTTAGCTTTCGAGGCACCTGTATCACGTTACCAACCACAGTTCAAAACGTCCTTATGGTTATTTCCTTCTGTGCCCATTTCATTGCACCTCCCTTCCTTGTCCCTTCTCTCTTGCAACAAGCAAGAGGGGACGCGCAGAGAATTTCATGTGAACAGTCAGAAGATTATACGTATACACAATCTGGTCATGTATTGAAGTGAACTTTCGTTGGAAAAAAAAGAAGAAACGAAATACGGACCCACTTTAGAAAACAATGAGTTTGTTAAAATGCATTCTTCTATTTCTGTCAAGTGATCAACCATGAGCACCTTATTATAAAAGTGTCCACTAGGGGGCACTGCAGTCAAAGCAGACCAGAATGAACGCTAAACCTTTCATCAACTTGGATAAACCCAAGGCATTTCACTAAAATTGTCAAAAGCACATTGTTTTCACAAAATGAGAGACCACCTTTTTCACATTTTGTTGAAGGGGAAAAAGTCCGTTTTCTGGCAGCAGAAGCTAAAAAGTCGCTCACTCTGGGCATCCAGAATTGACTCTGTACTAAGGTTAATATACATGAAGCTGCATGAGAATGTGAACCAAGACGGTCAGGTCAGAGGTAACAGCGGGTCTTATAATTGTCGCACTGCACTGGCTCTGCTGAAAACGTCCTCCCCCCTCCTTTCTCCTCTCCCCACCCCCCATCACCCCTGCTGATAAACAGAGACAAGAAAATTTAGGGGACTCAGAGAAGCTTTAAAATAAGATCTAGGAGTAGAAGGCATTTAATTTCATAATGCAGGTGACATCACCAGCTGCCTCCAGCTGAGTGAGGGCCTAATCTCCAGGGGGATGTGGTCCCTTTGCCTCAGAAGGTCAAGAGGGGCTCCTTTGTGGCTGCAGGAAATGGAACCAAGGAAAACGAAGTGGAGTGCAAGAGGCCAGAAGCACGTATTCTGCCCCATTTCTTAAAAACAGTTGACTTTTTCATATAACTAACTCCATTTTTTAAAGTATTTGATTTATTTGTTAAACTAAAACTAAATTTAGTGGACGGAGAGCAGAAGAACAACTGAGGCTCGGGGCTAGTGCAGGGCATGATGGAACCCTGGGAAAAAGCTACAGCAAAGGCACCATCAAAATACGTACAGCACAATTCAAGTCCCTACAGCTCAGTCCCTGGGCTTCCTGCCTGCCCTCTAAAGTGCCCTCAGACACCTCACCCACACAGAGAAGTTACCAGTGCCTCAATCACCCGGGCAAAGGAAAGATTTAGTTTTAACTTGGTCAGTGTTGTAGGTCAAATTGTGTCCCCCTGTCCCAAAATAATATGTTGAAGTCCTAACTCCCCAACACACTTGAATGTGACTTTATTGGGAAAGTAGTTCTTTGAAGATGTGATCAAATTAAGATGAGGTCATTAGGGTGGACCCTAATCCAGTATGACTGCTGTCCTTAAAAGAAGAGGAGGGGGACTTCCCTGGTGGCACAGTGGTTAAGAATCCTCCTGCCAATCCAGGGGACACGGGTTCGAGCCCTGGTCCGGGAAGATCCCACATGCCACGGAGCAACTAAGCCCGTGTGCCACAACTACTGAGCCTGTGCTCTAGAGCCCGTGAACCACAACTACTGAAGCCCGCGTGCCTAGAGCCCATGCTCCGCAACAAGAGAAGCCACCGCAATGAGAAGCTTGCGTACTGCAACCAAGAGTAGGCCCCGCTCGCTGCAACTAGAGAAAGCCCGCGCAGCAACGAAGACACAACACAGCCAAAAATAAATAAATAAATAAATAAATAAATATTTTAAAAAAAGAAGAGGTTTCGCCGCTGAGACACACGGAGAGAAGAGGCATGTGACGAAAGAGGCAGAGATCGGGGTCATCGATCTACAAGCTAGGAACACCAAGGATTGCGGACAGTGGCTAGGAGAGAAGGATGGCCCACGTCATCCCTCAGAGCCCACAAGAAACTAGTCCCCCTCAAACCCTGATCCCAGACTTCCAGCATCCATAATTCTGTTGTTTTAAGCCACCTAGTTTATGGCACTTTGTTACTGCATCCCGAGGAAGGTAATTACTTATGACCAAACTCAGAAACAGTAGGATAGAATTCTGGGAATGGCAGTGAAGAGAGACTTAACTTACTATGTAAGGTTTTAAAGAATTTTTCCTCTGTTTTCTCCCTTTCACTTCCTTTTTTGCTGTCTAACCAACCCCGCTATTCTAATTTTTTATTAAATATAAAACACTATTTTTATTTCTCTTTACATGCACAGCTCTTAATGCTTTCTAGAGATATGTCGTTTTTTCTTTCCTGGTCCATTTTTTACTCCTCCTCAACTACCTAAAAACTTCACAGAGCAGATGGCATTTTTAAAGCATCTTGCTCCCTTGAGTTGCTCAAAGTATGACATAAATGTTCCCTTCTTCTTCATGACATCTTAAAGAAAGAGATTTTTTTTAATGAACAGTTATTTTAAACCTCAGGAAATATAGAGCCAAGTTAAGCATCTTGTCCTAAATCACATAGTCTTTCAGTGGATGAACAGGGTTTGGGCGACAGATCTCCCAGCTCCTTGTATACAGTAGTTTCCCCTTATCTGAGGTTTCACTTTCCATGGTTTTAATTAGCTGAGGTCAACCATGGTCCAAAATTATTACAAGGAAAATTCCAGAAGTAAACAATTCATAAATTTTAAATTGCACACCGTTCTGAGTAGCATGATGAAATCTCACACTGTCCCACTCTGTCCCACCAAGAACATGAATCATCCCTTTGCCCAGCATACCCATCCATTGGTATAAGAAAAAACATAATATATCGGATTTGTTATTATCTGTGATTTCAGGCATCCACTAGGGGTCTTGGAACGTATCCCCATGGATAGGAGCGGGGGCGGGGGGGCACTACTGTGGTCTCTTTTAAATATTGTACAGCTCTATTTTATTCTTAATTATCCACCAATAAGAGAAGAGTGCAGAAATCCTCCAAAGTCAGGGTCAATCAGAAATTGCCTTTTGGGTGCCTTTTCTTTATTTTGGATAGAAATGTGTCTGATGCTCTGGGACTTCATAAAACCTCAAGCCATGTGGTGCAAGTAAGTACATTGTCATGTTCTAATTTCTCAGTATCCATGAGAGTTTCTTCTCCCTTCCTCCCCATTGCATCGCTGAAAAAGGGCCAGCCACCTCTCAGGATATGGGAAAGATCAAGCCGAGCTAAACTTTCTCCCCAACTTTCCTGGCTCCGCACATCCCTGGCACAGGGAGATCATTAGCTTGCTGGTTCTGTGGGCCAAGATCGCTCAGAATGCCTTAGGAAGCCCTTGGTCCCATTCCGTCTACCGTCCCTATGTTGCCTCCCAAAGAGCAGTGCCATCTTCCAGGTCTGGCTCACGCTAGGACAGAATCTCGTATGCTTGCTGTGACTCAGCAGGGTTGAGTCAGACTGGAATTTCCAAAATTACCAAAGAAAAATTTAAGGGAAATCAAAGAAAGTCAAGGAAGCAGAGAAGCATAGCTGGGTTTGTCCCAGGGCTCAGAGCTCCTGTCCCATTCCTCACTGGAGCTCAGACAATGAATTCAGATGACGAAGACCACCTCCTGGTGTCCCAGCTACTGAGTCATTATCAGGTGAGGGGTGCCATCCTGCCTCCCTGCCAAGCCAGTGTCCTAGACGGATCACCCCCTGGGATCAAGGCCATTACTGGCCTAAGGCCCAATCTCCAGCTGAGAGGCAGAGGATAAGATTCTTCACATAGGGAATGGCTTAGCCCCATATTCATCCTTTTAATGGAAGAATTATGAAAGTACAACCTTAGAATAAACAGGACTCTCATACAAGATGAATTACATACACATCACAGCCCATGTAGTTTGCAGGGAATGTAAGTCATCTGACCAAGGCTGAAGGTTCCAGCTAGTGACACAGAAAGACGAGGATGTGATGGATAAGAAGGCAGTGACACGGGTGGTGAAGGGGGGACACGTAGACCAAGACGTTGTCATTAGGATGTGGGATGGGCATGCGGCAGAAGGCAGGGAATCTCTGGTGGGAAACAGCTTAGGTTGTTCCAAAGAACACTGAAGTTTCCCCAGATGGTGGTGGACTTGGGAGGGAAAAGAAGCAGCCAGATATAATAGTTAATAATTCTTGAGTTATGCCTGAAACGTGCCAATCACTTTACTTGGATCTTCTCATTCCATCCTTTCGACAACCATATGCTTTAGGAATTACTGTTATCTGCATTTTAGAGAGGAATTCGTAACCCTAAAAACAGTCACTTGGCCAAAAGTCACACAAACTAGCGAGCACAAAGCGGAAATTAGAATCCAAGTCATCAGATATTGCAGCCGGGGTCTTGACACTATATAGGTACACACACACACACACACACACACACACACACACTCACATCTTAATTGAACTGGGGAGGTGGGAGGGAGCAATCACCAGGCCACCCCATAGGGGACAGTCAGGAGGAAAGGGAGAGGAATCACACAATGTCAGGCACCAAACAGACGGAGGATATTTTCCAAAAAAGAAGAGTGATGGATTGCATGTGATGGGGGGAGGGGTGGGGGGGGGAGGGGAGACTGACATAACCTTGAATCCCCACCCTGGCCTGTGGAAGGTGGAAAAGTGAACAGAAAGTCAGATTTCAGGTAGGGTTAGCATCCTTTGAAGGCTCCGAGAATGCAGAAGAGATCATCCGGCTTGTAACCAGGATGCAGACAGCGCTGTGGGAAGAGCTGGAACACAAGAGGAGTCCGAAGTCCTTGGGAGAGACCCACAGAGCAGCAGGGAGCACGGGAGACAGATGACCGGAGGGGCCAGCCCTTGCGTGATCCCTGGAGACAACAGGATGGCAGACACGATGGGACTCGCCAGCCTCCAGGAGCCCCACAAGCGTCCAGTCCTCTGAGCCCCCAGGGCACCGGAGCGCTCGGTCGGCAGGGCGCCACCCCAGGTGGAAGGGGAATCTTTGGGGCCGCAGATACCGGGATCCTGCTTCGCCCGCTGACGGCTTGGAGCTGCCAGTCCTGCAGGAGGGGAATTAACCAGTCTAGGAAGCTTACCCTGGCATGACAGCAAAGATAAAATAATATGCCTCATATACATTCCTTTTTCCACTGGAAAATCTGAACCAGAGAACAACTTGCCTTAAAGCATGACTGTACCTTCTGCTTGTCTGGAAGGGGTGGGACACGGAGTCACACAAAAGAGCCAGACCTGCAGTGCTTATAATTAAGACCCTAGAACGGAAGTACTCTCTTCCGGCCCTAGGTAAAGTCGAGTATGCAGCAGCCACGTGACTAATCGCGGGATCGCTTGTTTTAGTCTATTTTTCTAATCTTCCCTTTCTGTTTCTGCTTGGAAATATCTCAACCAGCCGCTAACGATATGTCATAGACTTTCTCAACCGTCTTGTACTCCTGCCATCTCTGACCCCTCCCAGGCTGGACTGTGTTGAAACAGTTTTTGAGTGTGCTTTTAAAGTTCCAGGAAAACATTTTTTTTTAAGTCTCTTTAAAAGATGAGTTGGAACTAAATGGAATCCGTGCTTCTGTTAAGGTCCCCTTGAAGGCTCTTGCAAGCTGAGAGCAGTCCAATACGAGGGCCATGATCATTTCTCTTGGCCACTGTTTTCTTTCTCTTTTTTCCTTTTTTGTTATTTTGTTTTTCTGGGATTTTTGGTAAGGAAAGTTCCAAACATGCACAACAGCATGGAGGAAAGAATAATAACGCCCTATGTATCCATCACTCAGCTCCAACAATCATCAGCTCATTTTAGCCACTATCTTCAGTATTCCTTTAAAAATGCATTAAAATGTTGCACACAGCTTGGAGTATGATCCCCCATTCCTTCCATATTTCCTCTTACATGGGAACCCAGATTTGCAATAGTTCTCAGCACAAATGACATACAATCTGTTTTTGCAAACTGTTCCTAGATTTTTGAATTTCAAATCGATTTCAGGGAAATCATTAGGTGACAGGAATTAGGAGCCTCCTTACGAAGGAATTTATCTCATTGTCACTTATTATGCTGAACGTGGCTCTAAAACAAAACTGATTCCTTATGCCAGGCTCACATTTTACCTGGGGATTTTTTTTTTTTTTTTTTTTTTTTTTTTTGTAAC
>NW_006774127.1:1028731-1064777 GCF_000442215.2 Lipotes vexillifer
GCATGTGGGATCCTCCCGGACCGGGGCACGAACCCGCGTCCCCTGCATCGGCAGGCGGACTCCCAACCACTGCGCCACCAGGGAAGCCCCTACCTGGGGATTTTAACCACATGCAGCAAATTCCGGTAAGAAGCTTTAAAATTTTCCCAGATAAAGAAATGCTGGTGGTGGCAGGATCGGGGCAGGAATAAGAAGGAGGGGCGGGGGTACAAATAATATTGGATTTCTGTAACCTCCAGCCAAGTCAGGCAAGTTTACGTTTCAGACTGTTGAAAAAGAGTCCATGGAGGTCACTTTAGGGTGAGTCAATGGAGACTATTCTAGAGGGAGTCTGACTGTTCTTGAGTAAGGGGGACAGATCGGTCCGTCTGTTGAGAGTTTCTCAAATGTAGCTCATCACTTCCTTCCTTCCTTCCTCCTTCCTTCTTTCCTTCTTTCTTTCTGTCTTTCTAAAGAGCCTGGCCTTATTAAGAAAAAGAGAATTCACATCATCAGTACTAGCAGTCACACAATCACTCTCCTGTTTTCTGTTAGCAGGTGAAATTGAAAAGAAAAAAGTATGAGCAGTAGGTACCAATTCTCGCTCAAGATCTAGCCATGTAATTTATTTCCAGAGTCACTGGAAACCTCCAATTGTGGGATTTGATGAACTCAAATGACGGCCTCCAAATCCTGACCATGTCTACGTAACAGCAAACAATAGGTTTAGCATGAAATAGATCCGGGCAGAAATCTTGGCCACAGGCATCTCCACTTCCACGTGTATTCCCCTCCTGGAAAAAAATGCTTAAGGCAGACACGTCTCTAAAATGAATGCCTTCCCACAGAGGAGGGTGGATGCATAGCTTACACACACACACCGTACACGAATAGAAATAAGGAGCCCCGTTCTCTTGGGCCATGAATACCCTGTCAGTCAAACATCCTGAAATGGAAGAGTTTCCTCAAGGACCCCAGAGGTGGCTGCATCCACTCGGGACACCTTTTCTCAATCCTTTACCATCCGCAGAGGTGCAGAAGAGAAGACCACCCTCTAGAGAGTTAGTGGCTGGGTTTTGTCTGTGCTCCATCAGGGATTTAAGTTTCAGGACTTAATTTCTTCAGCTCTGATGTAAAAGGAGGACGTGAACCAGATGATTTCTGAAGGTCTAAAGGCAGCTCTAAATACATAGTAAACGATGAACGCAGACCAGGGCTCGGACTTGGTCGGCATCAAAACTTAGCTCCACGCATCCAAGCTGTGTGTCCACGGGAATGTCACTTGATTTCTTCTGCCATCTGGAGAGAGGGATACCTATGTCACAGGTTCTTATAAGGACTGAATTCTTTCAACATATATAAAGCACCTGACCTGTGGAACATGCCACATTGCTAGTACCCTCCTTCCTAAAATGCTATGATTTCAAACATCAAAGAATCTGGAAAGGTTGCCTTTCTGTAACACAACTAGATAATTCAGTCCAAATTATTTCCCACTCTAACTTCTTACTCGCAGTAGCATGAAAATTATACAAATCTGGGTCAGTACTACTGAAAAATACTCACGAGGTCGAAGTATTTCAAAGTTTGTGTCTCACATGAGATATTTTACATTTTTTCCCCTTATGTGTTCCAAGTCACTCTGAAATTTAAAAAATGATATATGTTAAACCAAGCTGAGAAAGTGAAGTCTTTACAAAGTTTATGTTGCTAATTAAATTAAGGTTTCTAGCAGATCAAGTCCAAATGACTGGGTTCAACCAAATATTTCCTTTGATCTCGAGATTTTTTTACTTCAAAGGCTAGCCGGCAGGATTGCACAGTCTGCCGGAGGGGGCCCTCCCATCCCTACAATGAGGGGCTCATGGTTAAAAAAGAACTTCTGAGGGTCTGCTTCAGAGCAGTGAACCTGGCAGGGACTGGCCCTCACCCAGGGTGAGGTGTCTTGGGAGAAAAGAAATGAGTTGGAAGATGTGGGTTCAGGCAGCTTGCATCTGCCAATTACTCACGTCCCGTGAGAAAGTTACTTGACCTCAACCTTCCTGTGAAATGAGACAATAAAACCTAACCTATTTATCTTGCAGACTTGATATAATGTTGGGTCTTTGGATACACCAAACACTGAAATAAGATTAAGAAATAAAACCCCAGCGGGATCCTACAGCGGTTTCTTTTTTCTCCCAGGAAGAGTTTTTCCACCATTGTTATCTCTGGTGCTTTAAGAGTAGGTGCTCATGAATTCTTTGCTGAATAAGTAAAGGGACAAATAAAGAGAGTGGTGAAGAATGGACCCAGGACTGTCTGCCACTTAGGTTTGCCCTTTCCTCCTGTCAGACCATCCCGTGCGTCCCGCCATTGCAGCCCTGGCTCTACTTAGTCCTTGGATGTAGTAAAATTCTTTTTTACTGCGAGGGTTGGGGCAGTGTGGAGAAAGGCAATGGAGAAGGTGGAGCCACCCAACAGCAGGGAAGGAAAGGGGATGGCTCTGGGGATGGAAGGGGATTTCCTGCTCCACCTGTGAATGGGCGTCTGCTCAATGTGTCACACGCTGTCTTGGACAAGAGAGCCTCAGCATTATTCCCTTAAGCCCATGTTTACTTCTAACTGAATGAATTGAACATTCATAGCTTTCCACATTTTCGTCAGCCTGGAGAGACAAACACCCTACTTATGATCACCGAAATACAGCTTCAAGTTGGCCTGAATTCTTAGTCACAGAAGAGGGCTTGGGAGACAGGGGAACACAGACGTTGACTCCATGATGAGAACGTAATGAACAGACTTGAGGAATTTGTGCCGCAGACCTGTATGCATGTTTTTCAAGTCTCCCTATCTCTCTGAGTTTCTCTTTTGCACATTACCTCTGGACAAGCTTCATTTATCAGAATCAGAGATTAGGGCAGGAGCTGAAAGACAGAGCTTTGCTGTAATATAAGCTCCAGGGTAAGCACAGATGGAATCCCCCCGTGAGCATCTCTATCTAGATATTTCGACATCGGTGCTCCCAGGCCTTAGAAGGATTGTTCTTCCCTGACACTGGGATGGTTTCCTAATCCGTGTCAGCTGTGAATCAGCCCTTGGTGGAGGTGTGATAAAGTGGACCAGCGTGGTCGGGAACTCCAGATGAAGGAAACCCACTCAAAGATACAGTATCAGTTAGGATGTCTGAGGCTGCAGGTCGCAGGAAACCAACCTAAAGTGGCTTAAACATAAGGACGTGTATTCGTCTCACATACCAAGAAGTCTAGGGAATTGGTGGTTTCAGGGTTATGCCGTTCTCTCGGTTCCGGAAAGGCAGGATGGTGCCACAGTGAGGGGCACAGCCTCTGCCGTCAGTCCCTGGGTTCAAATCCCAGCTTTGGTGCTTCTTGGATGTGGGACTTCTGGCAAGTTAACTTCTCTGAGCTTCAGTTCTCTCCACTGTGAAACTGGAGGTGACACAGTAACTCCCTCCCAGGGGTCTTGCTAGCATTACATTAGTACATGTAAACTGCTTGGCCAGGGCCTGATGTGTAATAAGCACTACATAAATGTTGGAGGGGGGGGGTTGTTTTTGTTTTTTTGTGTCTTTTCTGGCCGCATGGCTTGTGGGACTTAGTTCCCCAACCAGGGATTGAACCTGGACCCTCGGCAGTGAGAACATAGAGCCTTAACCACTGGACCTCCAGGGAAGTCCCCATAAATGTTAGTCTGTATCATCTTTATTTATTAATATCATCCTCTCACTGTCACAAGAGGGTTCCCAAGGCACCAAGCTTCACACTGCACATGACAGCCTACAGGGCAGGGAGGAAATTGTGGGAGGGGGACAGGGCAGGGGATGAGAGTGGCGGGTGGTTCCTAGTGCATCCATCTCCTTTAGTGGAGACAAAAGTCTTTCCCAGACACCCACATCCCTTTTCACCGGAGCCTGGACGTCAGGATTGGGCCAGGTGACCATGTGTGGCAACACCTGGCAAAGAGGACCGAAACTATCATGATTTGGAGTCTTTGTACGACCTGACACGTTAACCATCAGCCACATGAAGCAACTGAGAGTTAAATGACAATCAGTTAAAATTAGAAATTCAGGGACTTCCCTGGAGGTCCAGTGGTTAAGACTCCACGCTTCCACTTGGGGGCACGGGTTCAGTCCCTGGTCTGGGAATTAAGATCCCACATGCTGCTTGGTGTGGCCAAGAAAAAAAAAAAAAAAATTTAGAGATTCAGTTGCTCAGTCACACAAGCCACATTTCAAGGGCTCAATAGTCACACGCAGTCAGTGGTCTCCAGAAGGGACAGTGCAGATATAGACTGTTCCCATCCTCACAGAAAGTTCTATTGGACAGCTCTGGAGTCAAAGTTCATGCATGAGGGACCCACCTTCTCTAAGCACATCTTTGCCTGGTGTCTGAACAAATTCAGGGCTCTGTTCACATGGGAGAAGTGGAAGTGGGCATTGGGCTGACAATCAACAAAAAAGGAAGCCCAGAGGGGGACCGGCATAGATGCTGGTGTGAACATTGGGGTGCGGCTGGGCACACTCAGCGAAGTTAAGGAAGTTTCATGAGAGTTCAGCTTTACCACTCTGGCCTCTAGGCTCCCTTACACGCAGAAGCCCAGCTATTTGACTGTGGTGGAAATTGGGACTATCAAGGATTCGGACTTACCCCGCGGTCCGGTGGTTAAGACTCTGCGCTTCCAAAGCAGGAGGGGTGAGTTCAATCCCTGGTTAGGGAACTAAGGTCCCGCAAGCTGCGTGGGGCATGGCCAAAAAAAAAAAAAGATTTGCCAGACTTCCATCTGAGTCATTTCAGATACAGATATTATAGGACCAAAATGAACCTCCAGCCCAGCTACAGCCTGGACCCCAACCTAGTGGTGTTACAACAATGCTCTGAAAATCACCACACCGATGTTGGCTATTTTTATGATCATGTAAAATGGGAGTAACAACCGTTTTCCACTTTGCATAATCACCGTGAGACACAACGGACAATATGACAAAGTCCTCAGGAAAGTTCTCTCCTTCTACCTGCAAAACGCAGCCATGGGATCATCCTTGGCTTACCCAAGGGTTCTTGGGCAGCAGTAAAAGTCCTCAGAGCTCCTGTAAGTGTTTGAGAAGGTGTTGGTTGACTGCAGTAGGAATGAAGTTGGAGTAATAATAATAACAACGGATATGCAGCTATGCTTAAGTATATGCCAGGCATTTGCCTAAGGTCAGGAAGTGGCCGAGTGGGATGTGCACCCAGATGTTCTGCTGTCAAAGCCCAGGCGCTCTGCCACACTTTCTCCCCGGATCTCTGGAAGACTAGGCTCTTTAGGGTGATGGTGGTCAAATTCCAGCGTGCATCCGAATCATGCAGAAAGCTTGTTGAAACACAGCTCTCTGGGCCAGTAGCATGCTAGAGCAGGTTCCCCTGTCAGCTCAGGAGAGAAGATTGTGTGTATCTCTTTCCAACTCAATAACAATGCATTCGATAACTTCACTTTGGTAGTTTGAAAGCAGTCACAATGGGAGAATTTAAACCACAGGAATCAGCAAACTCTAGGACACATCTTCCCCTGGTAAACCAGTTGTTAAACCTTTGTCACCACATCACCCAGATTCTCTGATTCAGTAAATCTTGGATGGGGCCTGAGAATTTACTTTTCTAGTAAGTTCCCAGGTGAATCTGATTCTGCTGGTCCAGGGACCACACTCTGAGAACTGCTTGGAAAAACATTTCAGACGGCCCTGAAATGGATGACAGGTTCTTCTCCTGAAATAAGTCATCACTGACGTGAAGAATCTTGGAAGTCTCAACAAGGAATGTTGGCTGTAGATGACCCTAAGTCAAATTGACACAAGTAAGAGCTAATGTTTACAGAGTACAGCTTGTAGGCAGTTACTGTCCTAGCCATGCCTTGCATTATCTCACTTAATCCTCCCAACAACCCTGGACAGCAGGCTCTATTATCACAGGTGAGCCTGAAGCACAAAGCAGTCAAATGACTTGCCCAAGGTGTACAGGGAATCAGTGGAGCCACTGAGTTGTGGGCATGGGCAGCCTGGTTCCAGAGCCCCTGAAGCACAAAGCAGTCAAATGACTTGCCCAAGGTGTACAGGGAATCAGTGGAGCCACTGAGTTGTGGGCATGGGCAGCCTGGTTCCAGAGCCCCTGAAGCACAAAGCAGTCAAATGACTTGCCCAAGGTGTACAGGGAATCAGTGGAGCCACTGAGTTGTGGGCATGGGCAGCCTGGTTCCAGAGCCCACAGGTTTCACTGGTACCACAAATTACAGATGAAAGCACAGATGTGAGAAGGAGGAGGAGCGGGGGGGGGCGAGGAACCGGGGCAGAAAAAGAAGGGAAACTTCAAAGAACATACACACAAAAGGGGACTCAAATTTTGTTTCTGCCAAGTAGACTTTCCTGGTTTTAAAGGAAAAAATAGATAAAGATGTTTGCATTCCTCTCATCGCCCTTCCTCCAATATCCTGAACGTGCGGAATCACGCCATCAGTTGATGAGAAAGTCATTCTCCTAGATCAGGGATCAATAAACATTTTCTATGAAGGAAAAGATAGTAAATTCCCAAGGCTCTGTGGCAGCTACTCCACTCTGCCATTGTCGCTGGAAGCAGCCATAGAGGGCATATCGGAATGAGTATGGTTGCACCCCAGTAAAACTTTGTTTACAAAAACAGGCATTGGACCCTATTCATCTGTGGCCTATAATTTGATGACCTATCCTAGATTCATCTACAAGTTATTCCTTATTCCTAACTAACTAGCAGGAACCATACCTTCATTAAATTTAGGCAGAATTTTAGCAAAAGAAACAAAAACAAAAGACACACCAGTATATCTGAGTAATCACTCAACAGATTCCATTGGGAATCTCCTCAGAAGACCATCCTTTTCTCTGTTTCTAATTTGGTTAGAGAAGTTCTTCCTTAGTTTTAGATTACGATAGTAGGCTCAGTTGGCTGGAAAATCATGCTACTGAGGTGAAGGTCCACACATCCAAAGCTTGGCTCGGTTTCAGTTCCCTTGGTCAAGAGGGGAACCAGAGTCATGACCTCATTTGATCACCTCAAATACATCATGACTCGCCTAAAACCAACTCAGAGGGTAGCTTATAAGTCAGCAGCGTCATCTTTTTACTTCAAAGATAAAATATTTATTCCATTTTATACACCAACAGTGCCAAAGAATATGATGGAGGTCTGTAAGGAATTTGAAAATGATGGATCCCAGATCCACCTTCTCCTTAACACTGAGATTGCTGCCTTCTTGGTAAATGCCCCCCATAAATTTTCTCCTAGGCCCTAACCTGTTCTCCATGGCCCCAGGTCCTCCCTGCCCCTGAGTCACTTTCTTAATGCACATCCTTGATCCTTTTGCACTCCTAATCAAGAAACTCTCTCTGAATTACCATTGCATATTAAGTTTGACTTAAGGCCAAACTCCTCAACCCAGCATTCAAGACCTGGTCTGACCTGGCCTCATTTTTCTCTCTCCCAGTTTATCTCAAACTCATCCAATTTCTATACCCACATAATCATGCCTTGAGTAAGAAGTTCCAAGGGCTTAGTCAAATGAGACAAGTGTTTCAACTAAAGCAACAAAAGCCACATAGCCATGGAAGAACCATAATCACAGCCAAGTGAAAGACAGAGTCGAAGCCAGCAAGATAATCTAGAAATCAGAAGAAGAATGTGGAACAACATTTCAGAAATAAGGCAACAGAAAATGACATGAACCCTTTTCTGTGGTGTCTGGTACTTGGTGTCTGGACAGATCTGGGACCTTAAGAGAAAAATACGGCTGATGCACTAGGTCAGTGCTTTCCAAACTCACCTTTCTGTTAGAATCACTTGGGTGGCTTTTAACCGTAAATATTAATAGTCCCTATCCCACACCCAGGAAAAGGGCCAGAGAATCTGAATTTTAATAAATGCTTAAGATCATTCTTATGACTGTCCAAGTTTGGGAAAATGCTGACTTCAGATTAAAATCACCTGGAGGCCATACAGAGACACCACGTAGAGAGGCCACCTAGAGGAGTGCTGGCTGACAGCCCAGCTAAGGCTCCAGCCAACAGCTAGGCTCAACTGCCAGACATGCGTGAAGATGCATCCAGATGACCCCAGCCTCCAGATACCAGTATATCCCAGCCAAGGTCCCGGACATCGTGGAACAGAGACAAGTTATCCCCTCTTTGCCCTGTCTGAATTCCTGACCAACAGAATCCAGGAGCCTAATAAATTGGTTGTTTTATGTTTTTTGAAAAAATCATCTGGGGAGCTTCTAAAAACTGCTGTAGCTTAACTCCTGTCCCCAAGATATCCTGATTTATTTTGTCTAGAGTAGGATCTGGTATTAATTTTTCCTCTACTTTTTGTTATAAAAATTTTTTAACATCAAGAAGAGTGGAGGGGGACTTCCCTGGTGGCGCAGTGGTTAAGAATCCGCCTGCCAATGCAGGGGACATGGGTTCGAGCCCTGGTCTGGGAAGATCCCACATGCTGCGGAGAAACTAAGCCTGTGCACCACAACTACTGAGGCTGCACTCTAGAGCCCACGAGCCACAACTACTGAGCCCGCGTGCCACAGCTACTGAAGCCCACGCGCTTAGAGCCGGTGCTCCACAGCAAGAGAAGCCACCGCAATGAGAAGCCCGCGCACCGCAACGAAGAGTAGCCCCTGCTCACCGCAACTAGAGAAAGCCCACGTGCAGCAACAAAGACCCAACTCAGCCAAAAATTAATTAATTAATTATTTAATTAATTTTTTAAAAAAAGCGTGGAGAGAATAACACATGGAAATCTGTGAACCCATCACAATCGTGAATATTTTGCAATGTGATAGATAGATTGATAGAGAAATAGATGATAGAGAGATAGATGATAGATATATATAAACACAGATAGATACATGGAAAGATACATAGATACACAGATAGATATATATAGCTGAACTATTTGAACATAATTTACAGACATAACATTTTACCTGTAAGTATTTAAGCATGGAACTATCCAAAAATAATGGCATTGTCCTACATAAACACAATAACATTATCAGGTCTAAGAAAATAACAGCAACTCCCCAATATCCAGTCCATGTTCAAATCTCCCGAATTGTCTCAAAAATCTCATTTTTTGCTCTTTTTTCAAAACAGAATCCAATCAATTTTCATGCATTGCACTTGCTTATTAAGACTCTTTAGTCTATTGTTCTCCCTTTTATTTATTTATTTTTAAAATTATGTTGACATTTTAAAGCAATCAGGCCGGCTGTCTTATAGCATAGCCTAGCATCTGTATTGGTCTGATTGCCTCTTTGTGGCATTATTTAACTTATACATCTATTCCCAGTTGGTTCTAAACTGAAATTTAAGTCTAAAGAGACTAGATTCAGATCAAGCTTTGAGGCAAGTATAATTCATAGGAGGTGTGTATTTACACCACACCAGGTGGCATATGTTGTATTTCTGGATTGTTTAGTAAGTGTACGTTTAACTTTATAAGAAAATGCTAAATTCTTTTCCACAGTGGCTGTACCATCTTACATTCTCACCCATGATGCATGAGAGTTAAATGGTCATTTTTAAAATTCTATCATCCTTTATATTTCTTAACTGGTAATCTCCCATAGGGGGCACAAAAAAAAAAACCCCACATTTTCTCATCAACTTGATATGAGCTCTATCTCTTATCATAAAGGCAGAGTAAATGCTAATTCTTTCTGCTTAATTACCCATTTCTAGAATAGAGAGTTTTTTTATAGAAATCACCTCCAGTGGTAGCGAGCAAGGTTTTCTTTTTTCTCTCTCTGTCTCTCTTTCTTTTCTGTAACTATGCACTTCTGAATTTATTCCATATTTTACAATCAATAACACTTGTCATTCTTTTTCATTCTCAAAGTGTCCCAAATTTGCCTAATGGAAATGCTATCAAGTTGGTAGCATTTGAACTTTTGATGACTTCATTAGCCTTTGACACTATTGTCTTTCCTGGCACAATAAGCTTCCTATTATCACCTTGAACTTCCCTTGACCCAGGCCTAGAACCAGCCAGTTCTCCAAAAGCACCGATTTCTTTAAATGATATTGAGAAACTAAGTGGCCATAGCCTTCTCGTGGCTACTGGGATGTCATCATGTTTAGGTTCTTTCAGTAGAAATACACACACACACTTTAAATCAAAAACTAGAAATCATATCAGTATTTCCTGTTAAAATTTAGCCTTCTCAACATTCTTGACTTTTTAATTTGTATCTCTTTCACGAAACATTAATAAAATGAACATATTTACTAATCTGCTTTATCTCATCATACAAATAAAGTAGTATCAAGATCACAGTGCCATATGACTAGTAATAAAACTGCTGAGGGAAGTTTAAGATTTCTTTGCGATTCTTTTCATCCTTACAATATTTCCTGCTAGAGATATCTAGTTAGAGTACTGAGTTCAAAAGTCACTTGGAATAATTCTTTCTCTGGGTGCTTATGTTCCAACTTGATATACAGTTAGCTGTATTTGTTCCCATTTATTTTCCATTTTATGGTCTGGCCTCAATATGTTTTTTTTTTTTTTTTTTTTTTTTTTTGGGCTTGCCTGGTGTGAAACGCCGCGGAGCACAGGCTCCGGACGCGCAGGCCCAGCGGCCACGGCTCACGGGCCCAGCCGCTCCACGGCACGTGGGATCCTCCCAGACCGGGGCACGAACCCGCGTCCCCCGCATCGGCAGGCAGACTCCCAACCACTGCGCCACCAGGGAAGCCCCCTCAATATGTTTTAAAAGCTCCCCAGGGATTCCAGGGTGCAGTTACGGTTTGAGAGGCACGGACTGGGTTGTTTGCTCTCTCTTCCCTTTCCCTCCTCCTGAAACCTCTTCTCTCCCATTTGCTTTTATTGAAATTCCACCTTTTCTTGAAGGCTCACTTCCTCCATTCTAAATCCTTCCTTTGATCCCATTAGTCAAGAGTAACAGCACATATACTAAAATTGGAACTATTAAAACTGGCCCCAGCACAAGGATGACCTGCAAATTCATGAAGCGTTCCACATTTTTCAGTCTCTTGCACTTAAAATTATGAGGATTTACTATTCAGTTTAGAGAATTGTGGAGAAAAATAATAATAATACTGTGCTATTCCTCTGGACGCTTCCCATGACAGCTCTGGATAGCGTAGGAAGACAACTGATCACCCAGCATGTGCTAGAAGAAGTGGATAACTCAACAAAATGATGCCACTAATTAAATGTGAGATGCTTTAGGAAACTCCGAGAGAACAAAAGGAAATTCTCTTTTTTTTTTGACAGTTTCTGTGTCAGCTCTCAGAGGTAAAGAGATTTCTATCCCAAAAGAGTAAAACGTCTCTAACTATTGCCATATTTGTAATTTCCAAAGGTTTCAGTGAAGTTAAAAAAAACTCTGTAGAATGTGCTTCTTTTTGTTTTTGTGTTGTTTCATTTTTGTCAAGGAGAGTCAAAAAGTGTCAGTTGGACGAAGGATGGAATTCAAAAATAGCAGCTGTCCCCTCTGGAACCCTATAGCATTTTGACCATTCCTGATAGGACTTCAATGGAGGTAAAACATTCAAAGTTCTACCTTGCATTACAGTCCTTGTGTCCAGGGTCAACGAACTTTGACTGTGAAGGGCCAGATAGTAGCTACTGTAGGCTTTGCAAATCACATGCATCTCTTTCACATACCGTTCTTCTCGTCTGTAATTCTTCATATTCTCAGTTAGCAGGGTGGACAAAAACAGGCGACACCCTGAGCTTTGGCTTTTGGGTAGTTGCCAACACCTTCCTTATGTCATTTTCTTATTTCATGTACCTTGGGGGCAGGAAAAGTCTCACTCATTCCTGTATGCCCCACCTATAGTAGGGCACGTAGGAAGGGATGCTCACTCAATGTTTGCTAAACTCATGAATATATAAAATTATTACATGGCATACTTACAAGAATGTTATTAATACAGAAAATTGAGCTATACAGAACTATAAAAATCACTACATATAAACATAGAGCACTGGTTACAGGCAGTACCACCCTGTGTGTTCAGACACTGGCCAAGTCTTCTTCCAAGGGTGAGAGGAGATTGGTGGCCATGTGTAGGTCTGATCATCATTGACGTGGAGGTTCTTGGGACTAAACACAGGTAGCCAGAAGAGAGTTAACAGCTACAAATGTACAGGAACAGACAAGAAAGCAGAGGTGGGAGTAATTAAACTTCCCTCCTTGTAACCCCAAAAGTGGCTTCCAGTGCCTGTGACGGTGTGACCTTCCCTCCCCAGGAGAAGATGCCAAGCAGGTGAGAGGCAGCTCTGGTTTTCAGAAGCCTGACTCCATCGGGAAGAGAATGGAAAAAGACCTGTAGGTTGTTTCTAGCTCTTGGGCTCTCTGAGTGTGTTAGGGTGAAGGAAGAGAAAATAGGGCAGGATTAACAGTCTGAACAAGGGCAGAGTGTTATGCTAAAATTCCTGAAACTGCTCCTTACTGCAAAATGCTAATTTTACTAGGAGGAAAACAAAACTGGAAATGCTTTTTAAAAACCTGTTGTCTTGGGCTTCCCTGGTGGCGCAGTGGTTGAGAGTCCGCCTGCCGATGCAGGGGACACGGGTTCGTGCCCCGGTCCAGGAAAATCCCACATGCCGCGCAGCGGCTGGGCCCGTGAGCCATGGCTGCTGAGCCTGCGCATCCAGAGCCTGTGCTCCGCAACAGGAGAGGCCACAGCAGTGAGAGGCCCGCGTACCGCAAAAAAAAACAAAACAAAACAACAAAAAAAAACCTGTTGTCTTGTGTTCCGGGAAGTTTTTACTGACACTAATTTTCCACTTCTGACCTCAGCCCTGGATTGGGTGATGTTACTTCCCACGGTTGGGACCTCTATCTAAGCACCTCACATCTCACATTAAAAAGTAGATGTCTTTGTGGTTGCTGCCGAGGAATTTGAGTCCATTTGAAGTGTTTTCAGTCTAAGAAAATTTATTTCCATATGTAGTTGGGACGAAAACTATATGCAATCCATTTAAAATGAAGGTGCTTTATAATAACGATGTTTGAAGTTACAATTTTGTTTCTTCCCTTAGCCTGTCTTACCTTAAGCCATATGTTGCTGTAAATTAAAAGAAAAGGGCATTTAAACCAAATGGTTTCTCTGAATAGCATTAATCCTTTCAAGGGTAGTTTGTGACAAAAGCTAAAGCTTGTGCTCTTGCCTTTTAAGCGCAACCAAGTTAAACATCTGAACTATTTCTGCTGTCTCTTAAATATTAAGACGTAACACATTTGTGATATTTGTTGACATTTGTTATACTTTTGATGAACAATTAGCCCACAAGAATATTAACAGGAAATTCCATTCATGAGATAAGCAGCTGTTCCTGCAAAGCTTCAGCCAGATCATGGGACCAAAAATCTCCTTTATGCAACTACTGTTTGTTGAATAGTCAGCATTCCTTACGTCTCCAAAAGGAAATGCTTTGAAAATAACTTTTATGGCTAATTTTGACTCTTAAATTTTCGTAAGGAAAAAATAACTTTTATGATTAATTTGGACTCTGATGTTTGCAGTTTGTAAAATGTGAATATTTAATCGTGTCCTGAATCACCATGTAAGTTTCAAATAATGACACCAACAAATGACTAACTCAATTGCCAACCCGTAGTGCAGAATCATAAGGCCAGTCTTAACAACCCTAATTCCACAGCATAGCCTAATACATTCTTATTTCATTCTTGAAGCAAAAGGCTAAGTGCCAACCATTATATGGAATACTCTCTTATTCAAAACTATGAATCTCTTCCATTTTTGAGCTATTAAAACATTTAAAGTAATGGTCACGTTGCAATATTATTTTAGCATCCACTAAATTGCTAGGAATACACCTCTGAAAGACAGAGAGGAAAATGACTGGTAAATAACGAGATAGATTACCATGCCGTTACAGAATTGATGGCAGTTCTGTAAAGTGCTAGAAAGGCAATACATTCTTCATTGAGGGGCCAGGGTTTTATCAGAGATTCACTCACAAACCGTCAATCACCAAATCCTAAATACCATTCCCATCTGCTTCTTTCTCTGTATCCCAACTGTTTCATCTCCTCCTCTTTTGTATCCCATAAAGGACAAAAAAGGAAATCCGGAAGGGCCTTGGGTTTATTTTAAAGTAAAAGCAAAAGACCATAATTGCGTCTCCATCAGTAAAATATTTCTGAGCAGGCATTCCCAATCTGGGTACATTTATTTATAAGTTATACATATGTAATACTCTGAAGCAGTGTTTAAATATCAGTCAAGTTTAGTGTCTTCTTTTTTCAAATAAAAGAGTACATCTGCAACCAATTTTCTTCTCATTTTTTCTTGCATACTTCTCAGAGTACAAGTCTCCCCTGCAACTTGTGAGACCACTGCTCAAAACAGCCACCAGAGCGAACTTTCTGAAAAGATATCAGATCATAATTAAGTCTCTTTCTGAAGTCCTGCATGCGATTTATGGTCTTTAGCTTTTAAAGTAAACCCAAGGCCCTTCTGGATTTCCTTTTTTTGCTCATTGTAGCCTCAGATCTGGCTCTAAAGATAAACAGGTATCTGCTCAGATGAGCAGACCCCCCCGCGTCCCCATCTTCACCCTCATTTTCATGCCCCTCCATCCGGCCCTTTGCTCCAGTCCTGCTGATCTTTTGGCAGCGATGGAGTTAAGACAGAAAAGGCCGAGGTTCCTGACAGCCAGAAGCCAAGTTGTTTTCCAGTTGAGAACACCCCTGAGGTATAACTGGCCAGAAGTCTGAACTACAACTTTTCAGGAGATTAAAAGTGTCCCTTTGGGCTTCCCTGGTGGCGCAGTGGTTGAGCCCGCCTGCCGATGCAGGCGACGCGGGTTCGTGCCCCGGTCCGGGAAGATCCCACGTGCCACGGAGCGGCTGGGCCCATGAGCCATGGCCGCTGAGCCTGCGCGTCCAGAGCCTGTGCTCCGCAACGGGAGAGGCCACAGCGGTGAGAGGCCCGCGTACCGCAAAAAAATAAATAAATAAATTAATTAAAGTGTCCCTTTTAGCGAAGGTGGCCAAAAGGTACAAACATCCAGTATGAGATAAATAAGTCCTGAGGATGTAACATACAGCATCGTGACTATAGTTAATGACACTGTATTGTACATTTGAAAGTTGCTAAGAAAGTAGATCTTAAAAGTTCTCCACACAGGAAAAAACTGTTTTTGTAACTAAGTGTGGTGATGTATGCTAACTAAACTAATCTTGGTAATTATTTTGCAATATATACGTATATCTAAATCATTGTTAAACTAATACAATCCTGTATGTCAATTATATCTCAATTAAAACTATATATAGATAAGGGAGGAAGGGTGAGGGGAGGGATAGTTAGGGAGTTTGGGATTGACATGTACACAGTGCTATATTTAAAATGGATAACCAACAAGGACCTACTGTATAGCACACGGAACTCTGCTCAGTATTATGTAACGACCTAAATGGGAAAAGAATTTGAAAAAGAATAGATACATGTATATGTATAACTGAATCACTTTGCTGTACACCTGAAACTAACACAATATTGTTAATCAACTATACTCCAATATAAAATAAAAAGTTTAAATATATATGTGTGTGTGTGTGTGTGTGTGTGTGTGTGTGTGTGTGTGTGTGTGTTTATATATATGAAGAGGAGGTACTGTCTTTTTAAGGCATTTTTAAACCCTGGAGCGTGAGGTCAGTCCAGGATTTCCTTTTTTGGAGGAAATGGGCCCATGCGTCTCCTAACTGGCTGTAACTATAAACTATAAATCCAAAAGGTAATCCCAGCGTGGACCCCAAGACCTTCACCACTGCACATCATTCACATGATTTCAATCAGTTTCTCTTCAATTTAATGGAACCAACCTGGACTCATCAGGACTCAACCTGCACCTAGAGAAAGCCCACGCACCGCAACGAAGACCCAAGGCAGCCCAAAATTAATTAATTAATTAATTAATTAAAAGACATTGCCTTTTCTTTTTAAAAAAAATTTTATTTATTTATTTTTGGCTGCGTTGGGTCTTCGTTGTGGTGCTCGGGCTTCTCATTGCGGTGGCTTCTCTTGTTGCAGAGCACGGGCACTAGGCACGTGGGCTCAGTAGTTGTGGCACGTGGGCTCAGTAGTTGTGTCACATGGGCTCTAGAGCACAGGCTCAGTAGTTGTGGCGCACGGGCTTAGTTGCTCCGCGGCATGTGGGATCTTCCCGGACCGGGGCTCGAACCCATGTCCCCTGCATTGGCAGGCGGATTCTTAACCACTGCACCACCAGGGAAGTCCAAGAATATCTCTGTCATGTGTTCATTTTCATAAGAATCATGATTTTGCCTTTTTTTAAAAAACTTACCCTTTAACACCGAGAACCCAGGAAAGCTTCTGAGACCTGTCACATGGGAAAGTGTATCGCCTTGATAAGCAAGCAAGGAACCAAAAGAAATATCCCTCCCATCATCTTTCTGTTCTCTGAGTAAATAGAGGTGCTGCAGTTTGGGGCTAGAGGGGCTTAAACTTTCGAATAAGTCGACTGCCTCTGACTTTTGATCTCAGATCTGTAGTAGCCTTTGCAGAAAATTCTCCGTTAAAATGAAACAAATAAAAGCCCTAATTGAAGCTTGGACCTTCCAGCCTACCACAGGCTATCAGAAATGTGGGCCCAGCCTCTCTCTCCCCTGTATGTCCCAGTCTTCTGCTCTGAGGACCCCTTGCTCAGCCATGGAGTGCTTTGCTTCACCCCCTGGGCTACTCCCTCTAAGTAGAATGGGGTGGAGGAGGGGAAAATTCCCTCCCTCCCTTTCATCCCTCAAGACCCTATTAAAAACTCACCTCCTCCTATTACAAAGTTCAAACACTTGTAGGCATGACTAATTACCTCTTTTCCTAAATTTTCAAAGAATGTGTACTAACCTCTACTGCCAAGATGCTAACACTCAATCTGTTTGCATGAATATCAAGTTAAGAAATCTCATTATGCCCAATTAGCTGTAGTGGTTTACTCTGGGATAGAACTCTATTTATATAAGAAAAAACTTATAGGGGTAGAAGCTGAGGCCCTGAGTGTGTAATTTGGAAGCCAACTACAGGAAGGTAGTCCAACAGCTCTGCTCATTTAGTGAAAGAGAATTAGATGTGGATGGAGTGAGTGAGGTAAGGGAGAGCAGGGAAGGCAGGCGGAGAGGGAGAGAAGGAAATGAGAAGGAAGGCAGAGAACAGACAGAGATCTCAGCAAAATAGTGGAGGAATGGAATTCGAGTTAATGGAATTGCCCAAGAAGTGTTTTGAAGAATAGGGAAGTCAGTTATTGAATTTTTAATTAATTGCTCTATGGCCTTGCAGTGTAACTATCCTTGTCATCAAATTGCCAACAGAAATCTACTGCACACAGCTACATCATATATTGTATTTTAATGGAAGGAGCAAATAATCAAGGGTTGTGTCCCATGTTTGGGCTGATTCCAAAGAAAAGATAAAGGAACAGCTGCAAAACATAGAGTGGAGAACAGAAATTCAGCGGAAGCTGGAAGCTGAAAGCAGAGGTGACTGGGAGTGTGACACCAGGAATGGATAGAAGTTTTTGGTAACTGCATTGAACTTCTTGGTAGACAAGGAGTTTGCACAGATCTGATCCAGATCTAAGGACAGGGTGGGTAGCCTGATACCTGGTTTACACATATATGTGACCCCATTATATCTGCAATCTTTGAGATCCTAAACTAGGAACTCAAGGATAGGAGGATAAAGTATTTGTTTTCTCCTAGCAGGGCAAAGTGCCTACTTCATAATAGGTGAGGAAAGAATATTAATGCATTACTCTGCAAATTTTAACTAATTAATAAGTACTGAGATGTCATTTATCATAGTTGGTAGCCTAAGATTCTGCCATTGCTAGACAAAGCGATTTATTATCTAAAGGCACTCCAGGTTCTTATATTTATTATATAATAATAATCTATTATATTATTATATTTATACTACTAAACTTTTTTTCTGGAATTGAAACATTCCTTATTCTTTGGTGGAATCAAGGACTGTGTCAACCCCTTGAGATCACTATCATTCTTCAGTATAGTAATAAATATCCTAAAGAAGGTCAGGTCCTGGTTACCTACCAAGGGCCAGAAGATGACCAGCCCTGTAGGGACTGTCATGGAGTAAATTGTGTCCCCAACATCCCACTCCCCAAGTTCATATGTTGCAGTCCTAACTCCCAGTACTGCAGAATAAGACAGTTTTGGAGATTAGGTCTTTAAAGAGGTAATTAAGGTAAAACGAGGTCATACGAGTGGGCCCTAATCCAATCTAACTGGTGTTCTTACAAGAAGAGGAAATTAAGACACCAACATGTGAACACAGAGCAAAGACCACATGAAGACATAGCAAAAAGATGGCCATCTATAAGCCAAGGAGAGAGACCCCAGCAGAAACCAACCCTGCCAACACCTTGATCTTGGACTTCTACCCTCCAGATCTGTGAGAAAAGCAATTACTGTTATTTAAGACCCCCTAGCTTATGGCATCCCTAGAAAATGAATACAGGGACCATATTTTCCTAGTGGAAAATTAGGACACATGGCCTGACAAGTACAAGTGATTTATAGAATCAATTGACTGGAATATCCTATATTTGAAACGCAGCCATACCTAATCTGTAGTCTCACTTCCAAATAGGACATGACTTAATCCTAGAAAAATAACTTTTACTCAATTCTTTACAAAAGGGAGCTCTATTACCACCACTGGAAATGTACCAAATCCCAATTCTGAAACTGAAGATTTACTGCCATGCATCATTTTGACACCATTTAGAAACCAAATGTAATTTAGAGAGAATTAAGGATAGAAATCCATGGACTTTTTGTCCTTAACATGTAAGTGTAGACTAAGTGACTGTGAGCACATACTGTTCTATTTTTAGGCAAGAGGAAATCTAAGAAGTCTAAATGCTTCAAGAAGACAAATCCTATAAGAGAAATGGCGTAGGCCAGCATTTGCAGACTCTTAGGCCAACCAACTACATAATTAGAAAACACCAGGGGTGGAAAGGGATTATTTTCAACTAAATATTTTTCAAGACCCAAATCAAGGAATGAATTGGAATCTGTCCATTGTTGTTGATACCGTGCATATTAAACACAATGTCTGTTTTCTCCCACAGAACTAGAATTTAAAAATCAAAGCTCTTATTTATTAATATACGTGACACAAAAATACTAACATGTACATGTTTAAAAGCCCGTTGGGAATCCAAAGAAAATAATGGAACATGTGGGATCCTCCGCAAATGCAAGCCAGGTGTGTTTTTTTTGTTTTTTGCCTTTCACCAGGAAACTTCAGACTCACAGACCTCGTATTATAACACTGTGTCTCCAAGCTCTCTACAGGTTAGGGAAATACAGCTAAGTAACAAAGAAAATTAAATTATAAATGTTTCCAAAAGAAATATAATTATTTCACTTCCGGGGTCAGATGACAAAGTGGAACCAAGTTATAAAATTGCTCAGTTCACAAAAGCCATTGAAGAAAATAGGAAAGCTTAAGGAAAAGCATAAGCTAGAACAAAAGGAAGTGTTATCAACTGTCCTTAAACAGATAAGGAGGGAAAACCCATGTTAAATCCTTGAAAAGTGTTACCCAGAAAAACCTGTGTGTTTACAAAGATGGGAAGGAATCTTTTAGCTTTCTGTAGCCAGAAACAGTATCAAAACAAAAAGATGAGTGGGTAAAATGTTGGGAGAAAATCTCCCTAATTTCTCCCCAATTTAAAGGAAGGCAGCCTAAGGGAACAGGTAGGCAGCTCAGTAGAATGGAGTGGAATGTCTCCCTGGAATAGGAGTTTCAACCTCTCTGCCCACTGACTCACCCACCAGGACTATAAAGAGAAAAAAGAATGTGCATGAAAGCCCATAACTGGTTCTATTAGCAATTAGGGGTTTCCAAGGATGAAAGACAAAAGAGAAAATAAGAGAAAAAGCAATGAGATTGTAGGGATACAGAGCAGGAGGTTGCACAGAAGTCTCATTTAAACTCCTCAACCTCTTTTCAGATTAAAATTGCCATCACAAGAGGTGGGGCACCAAGGAGGCTCCATTCCTTGTTAGATTTGTGACCTTGGGCAGGTTACTTAACATCTCTTAGCATCAGTTTCCTCATCTGTAAAATGGGAATTATGATGCCTACATATGAGGATAAAGTGAGTTACTATAGATAAGCACTTAGAAAAGTGCAGGGCACATAATAAAGATTATATGAGTGTTGACTCTTACTATTATTACTGTTATTGTCAAAGTCCATAAACCTCTCTCTTTTTTTCCTCTGGCTGGGACGGGTGTGGCAGGGCCCATCATGGGCCAAGCACCACCTGAGATACTGGTGATTTAAAATCAAAAGATTCAATGCCTGGCTTAGTGAAGCTCTCCATCTATTGAGAGAGGGGAGAGACAAACATAAACAAACGACCCACCCACACTAGCGGTGATTGCCTTGGTCTGTCCACAGCTGAGTACTTAAGCAGCCCTGGGAGGAGATTTATGGGCGAGATTCCCCTCTGCCAGCGCCAGTCATCAACTCCTCTTTCAGTGGACGCGCAGGCTCAGCGGCCACGGCTCACGGGCCCAGCCGCTCTGCGGCACGTGGGATCTTCCCGGACCGGGGCGCGAACCCGCGTCCCCTGCATCGGCAGGCGGACTCTCAACCGCTGCGCCACCAGGGAAGCCCCTGTGTTTAGGTCATTTTTAAAGAGTCTGTTTATGTTCTTCCAGTTTATGTTCTTCTGCATGAACATCACCACCCTAAGCCAGCTTCTTCTGGTCATACCTCTTACACAATTTGCCACTTAAGTGTGGTGCATTAAAGCCCAACAAAACTTAGCTCTTAAGCTCCTGCCTTACAACACTAGCATCCCGACTTAACTTGTACCCATGTCTTTGTCCTTCATTTGTCTTGAGTTAACATAGCAATCCTGCACGTGTAAATTCCACACACTACATTCTTAATTTTTAATTGAAGCATCGTTGATTTACAGTGTTGTGCTAGCTTCTCCTGCACAGCAAAGTTTCAGTTATACATATATATTCTTTTTCATATTCTTTTCCATTACAGGTTATTATAAGACATTCAATATAGTTTCCTATGTTATACAGTAGGTCCTTGTTTATCTATTTCATATATAGTTTTTTGTATCTGCTAATCCCAAACTCCTAATTTATCCCTCCCCTCCTTCCCCTTTGGTAACCATAAGTGTGTTTTCTATGTCTGTGAGTCTGTTTCTGTTTTGTAAATAAGTTCGTTTGTATATTTTAGATTACACATATAAGTGATATCATATGATATGTCTTTAACTTACTTCACTTAGTATAATCTCTAGATCCATCCATGTTGCTGCAAATGGCATCATTTCACTCTTTTTTATGGCTGTGTGAATGTGTGGATATATATATATATCTGCTCTATCCATTCATCTGTCAGTGGACATTTAGGTTGCTTCCATGTCTTGGCTATTGTAAATAGTGCTGCTATGAACATTGGGATGCATGTGTCTTTTTGAATTAACGTTTTCTCTAGATATATGCCCCGGAGTGGGGTCGCTAGATCACATGGTAACTCTGTTTTGAGTTTTTTAAGGAACCTCCATACTGTTCTCCATAATGGCTGTGCCAGTTTACATTCCCACCAACACTGTAGGAGGGTTCCCTTTTCTCCACACCCTCTTCAGCATTTATTATTTGTAGACATTTTTTAAAATATTTATTTATTTATTTATTTGGTTGCACCAGGTTTTGGTTACAGCAGGCGGGCTCCTTGGTTGTGGCATGCTAGCTCTTAGTTGCAGCATGCATGTGGGATCTCGTTCCCTGACCAGGGATCGAATCCAGGTGCCCTGCATTGGGAGCACGGAGTCTTATCCACTGCATCACCAGGGAAGTCTCTATTTGTAGAGTTTTTAATGATGGCCATTCTGACCGGCGTGAGGTGATACCTCAATGTAGTTTTGATTTGCATTTCTCTGATAATTAATGATGTTAAGCATTTTTTCATGTGCCTATTGGCCATTTGTATGTCTTCTTTGGAGAAAAGTCTATTTAGTTCTTCTGCCCATTTTTTGATTGGGTTGTTTGATTTTTTTGTTATTGAGTTGTACGAGCTATTTTTGTTATTGAGTTGTATTGAGTGTATATTGCAAATTAAGCCCTTGTCAGCCACATAATTTGCAGATATTTTCTCCCAGTTTGTAGGTTGTCTTTTCATTTTGTTTATGGTTTCCTTCCACACACTCTACGTTCTTAACCTTTTTATCCTTCTTCCCCATTCCTGTGATCCTTAAGAACAAAGAATGGAAAAAGAGCTCAAAAATAATGCCATGAGGCATGACTGTGCTGATTTTGTGAACAAGGGTCCGAGAGTTGTGCAGTCCGCAGCCTGAACAACCCTATACAGCAGCTCTGCCAAAATGAGTTCTAACAATGTGACATGGTACATGGGGAGCACAGTAGAGAGAATGCTCGACACTATTTGGGAAGAACAGCTGGAGGTGAAGCTGTTAATCATGTAGGGGCTTGCATGCTACGTCAATGCATTCGAGAGCGTGGGGACCCTGGGCAGGGGTACGGATTACACAGGACCAGACTTGTGCCTTAGAAAGATCACTATAGCAGTGTGAATACCTGACTAAAGTGAGGCTGGGCTGACCTGGGAGACCATTTTGAAGCTCTCACCATAGTCCAAGAACTAACAATGAGTATCAATACGGATTAAATGCAGAGATTCCAGAAACATTTAAGAAACACTATAGACAGGCCATGTTGACTAATTGGGATAGAGAGTAAGTTGAAGGCTGTTAGGTTGACTATCAGAACCCTAACTTGGTAACTGAGTGAGGGATGGTAATTTTTACCAGTTCTAAAGGAGTAGGGGAAGAGCAGGTTCGACAGGGTTGAAACAGGTTGAATTGGAAGAGCTCCTGAGACACGCAGATAAATATATCAAGTCACCGATCGGTAATCTGAGTCTGGAGTTCAAGGAAAAGATTTGAATTTGATTTCAAAATTAATTAGGGAAGATGACAGCACATGAAAATGAGAAGTAGAGATAGACATAATGTAAGATTGAGGAGGATATGTTTTTGTGATGGGGCTTGAAAATATAAATGGATACAAGAAAGGAATAAGGCAATAAGGAAAGATGGAAATATGAGAAAGATGGACTCATTGGAACCAGATCAGGGAAGGCACGTGATTAAGAGCACAGCTGAGAGGGTTCATCTAGAACAGAGATCTTCCTGGGACTACAAACTCATTAAGGTGTGGGTTGGAAAATGAGGGCATTCACTTCTAGGAACTTGATTTTCTCTAGGAAATTCTGAGCGCCTGCCAAGTACCCTGGCACCACAATAAGCATCGTCCTTGTCCACTTGGAGCTTAAAATCTGATGGAGTGGCAGGCATTAATCAAAAAATCATGTAAAATTGCACCTGGGATAGATGTATGGAGATTTACATGGTGCAATAAGAGTTGATAACAAAAGGAATTGACCTACCAAGGTATCAACAAAGCCTTCTTTGCTAAAGTAACACAACTAGGGCATGTCACTCCCTGAAGAGATGTGACTGCAATCCACAAGTTGGAGTCAACTAGAGAAGAGATAGACGGAAGGTTCAGCATCTGCAAAAGTCCTGTGAAAGTGGGGAGAATTGAAAGAGCCAGGAGGAAAAGACAGGCAGTGTGACTGGAGCAGAAAGAGCGAACTGGAGACATAAGTAGGATCTTGTAAGACGTGTCTGGAAGGCACATCTTAATCAGTAAAGTACTAAGAAGTCATTGAGGAATTTCAGGAGGGGCTGGGGGCAGAGGTAACACGATCACATTCGGATTTCATGAAGTTGGTTTTGGCCATAGCCCAGAGAAAGGATTAGAAGAGTGAGAAGAGAACAAGATGGATCCATTTGTGTAATCCTGGCAAGAAATAACTATAGCTCAAAAAGGTGGTAGTGGGGAAAACTGAGGGATGAGTTCAAGAGACATGTATGAAGCAAGGTTCAGCAAGATAAGGTGAAAGAAGAGTGTTGAGGCTGGCTCCTAAATTTCCATTCTGCACATCCTGGGTGCACTGCTGAAACCAAGTACCCTGAAGGTGGGCTGGGTTTGGGGGGAAGATTATGCATTTACTTCTGGACATACTGACCCTAACGTGTCTTTGACTGCAGCATATATGAGCCTAAATCCTGAAGGAGAAGGCTAACCTGTAGATATAAAGCACAGGCATCAGTAGAGCAAGATGGTTTATAGAAAGTTTATAGAGGAAAGGGCAGGGTCCAAGACAAAATTTTGAGGAGCTCAAACATTCATTGGATGCATCGAAGATGATGAGACTGTTCAGAGACAGAAGAACTGGCCAGAAAGATAAGACAAAAACTAATAGTTTCATGGCACCGAAGATAAGACATGAGAATGTTCCAGAAACAGAAAATATCCAAGAAGGTTGCTAAGAAGAAAGACGAGAGTAGGAATGTCCATTGAGTTGACACGGAGTTTGGCTTTATGGCAAAAACAGTTTTATTGTGGTAATGGAACCAGAAATCACACTGGGGCAGGTTGTGGAATGAGGGAGAGGAGAAAAAACGGAGGCAGTGAATATAGCCCAGTCTACGAAGAAATGTGGCCGAGTCATCACAGAGAATGAGAGGGATAAAAGCTGAGAAGACGCCTGATGAAAGAGGGAAAGTTTAGCCAAGTCACTGAGAGTTATCCAAGAGAGGGCTGATCTAGAACAAGTAAAAAAATATAATAAACTGGGAAGACAGATTTCCATTAATTTGCGGTGGCACCAGTGTGCCTTGGTGGGCAATTCTTTCTAGCTATTATAGTCTGAGCTTAGTTGGGAAATACTAAATTGTGGTTGAAAAAGAAGAAAAAATTTAAAAAACAACAGCCAGGAGACAATGAATTTGAGAGGCTTGAGAGAAAGAACCTCAAATTGTTCTTGGGACCCAGGCTCCATATGGAAGGAATTGTGGTACCAGGAGCTGATCATTTAGCTGAAAACGAACAAGTCAAGGGATTAGGGACCTCAATAAAGACGAGAGGCATGTTTAGGGGAAATGCAACATTAAGAGAGATGAACTGATAGGTGAAATGGATGCTGTCTGTGTCACCCAATCCTTATTTCTATGCCCCCTTCTCTAGCCAGACTGTTACTTGCTTTCAGCTCAGAGCCTTCTCAGGCCAGAAACACCAAGCAATTAATGCCCACTAGAAGCAGCCTTTAGCCAAGGACTCATGGGAACTGGTGGATAACTGCCCAGCTCCTTTTCCCTTCCTCCAGATGGGATAGCTCTACGGGATATTCTGTTTCCTTCTCTTCCTTGTCATCCCACTCCCATGCTGGGATTAGGTCCAGAAGACTACTTGGACTGGAATCTCTTTTCAGTGTTTGCTTCTTGGGAGACTCAAGCCAAAACATTAAGCTATTGCTGTTGGAGTTTTCAGAGGTGACACTGTTTGGCGGTAAAAAGGTACAGAGTGTGCTAGTGAAAGAGAGATGCTAAAATGCAGTGGAGGAAAATGCATTGGTTCTGAGATCAAGAAGCCTTAGAGGTCACCATGTCTGGGGTTATCGACATGGACGTCAAATTGAGTCTGTATGTTGCAGATGGTGACCTAGAGGAGACCGTGAACCAACGACCAAGGTTTTCCTTAATGTGGGAGAGATCAGAAGGCCAGTAGATGACGGTGATCCACAAGGATGTAGGGTGGATTAGGTAGATGACATGACCCAAAACAAAGAGGCTTTCTACCAGAGGGCAGGTAATATCTAGGCACCGGAAAGGGGTTGAGGACAATCTTCATGCCCTCTCCCAAATTAAGGACAGTAGAAGAAAGAGCAGCCTCCAGTAACTCAAGAAAAACAGTGTCCCTCTGGGAGGACAACAGATTAGACTACAACGAGTTGATGTTATAAAGAACGTCTTTACAACAGAAAAAACAGGATGTTCCAGATGCACACTCGAAAGGTTTAGGATGGAGGTCAACAGGAAAGGTGTGCATTTGGGGGGGAAAACAGCAACTAGAGGTTGTGTATTTTTTGTTTCTTTATTTTGAACCTACAGCTTATTTTTTTATGAAGAACAGTTGATGTATAATATATAAATTACAGGTGCACGGTATAGTGATCCACAATTTTTAAAGGTTATACTCCACTTACTGTTATTATAAAATTTTGGCTGCATTCCCTGTGTTGTACAGTACAACCTTGAGCTTATCTCACACCCAGTAGTTTGTATCTCCCACTCTCCAACTCCTATCTTGCCCCTCCCCACCTTCCCTCTATGCACTGGTAACCACTAGTTTGTTATATTTATCGTTAAGTCTGTTTCTTTTTTGTTATATTCACTAGTTTGTTGGGTTTTTTTAGATTCCACATGTAAGCAATATCATACAGTATTTGTCTTTCTCTGTCTGACTTAACATAATGTCCTCTAAATCCATCCATGTTGCTGCAAATGGCAACATTTCGTTCTGTTTTATGGCTGAGTACTATTCCATTGTGTGTATATGTGTGTGCATGCGTGTGTGTGTGTGTGTGTGTGTGTGTGTGTGTGTGTATGTATATATACCACTTCTTTATCCATTCGCCTGTTGATGGGCACTAAGGTTGCTTCCATATCTTGGCAATTGAAAATAATGTTGCTATGAACATTGGGGTGCATGTATCTTTTTAAATTAGTTTTTTCAGGTTTTTTGGATATATACCCAGGAGTGGAACTGCTGCATCATATGGTGAGGTTGTGTATTTTGAGCAGTGCCCCAGAGTGAGACTCTCCAACCACCTTCTAAGGCGAGATCCTGGGTACATGAGGCCCATGGTCACACAGCCCGTGTGTGGTGACACTGGAAAAATTGAACGAGGCAGTCTGGCTCTAGCGGCCAGGCTGTCACTAACCACTATTGTTTGCTCGCCCTGAGGTTTAGGGCTCCAAAGACATTCTCAAAGGCGGGGGCAGGAATTATTTTATGCAATACTTTTTAAAAACGGGTGCACCATACGTGATTGCACAGAAATATACGAAGTAACGAAACAGTTAAAATAAAATGCCCATACTCTGGCACCATAACTTTTTTCTTTTCTTCCTCTTCTTTCCCTTCTCCCCCTCCTTATCCTTCTAATTCTTCTTTTTAAATTCAGGCCTCGTTACCACCATCTCTACTCTATCAAAGTAAACAGAATTAGCAACCAGAAGGCTGACATTAAAAGGATTATTATTATCTGCTGAGATTTGTTTCAAAAAGGAGTCGGCCCTGTAGCCACTCTTGTATTGGGTTCAGTCCATGTTCTTTGATGCATCACAGAATTTACTGCAGAACACTTTAATCTAATCATCCCCTGCCTGGGAGGAAAGATGGGATGAGGCCCATGGTGGGCCCTGCAGCGCTCAGCACAGATTCCCCTCGGGAATGAAGGCTCACTCCCCCAGCTGCTGGCAGTGCTGCAGGCTCCAAACTCTGTGTGTCGCCCCCATGACAACCGCCATGGTGAAAAGGACTTGCTTCACTCGAAGTTGCATCCCCTTCCTGCGACTGCCCACATCCAGTGACTAATTCACAGGGCTTATAAAGGTCAAGACCCTTGCCCCAGGAGGCGTCAACTCTGAGGGCCACCGCAGCTTCAGAGCTCCTAGTGAGATGCGCTGCGTCACAGCTCAGCTTCCCTCATTTAATCCTGCAGACTTTCTCTCTTTTTGACAGGTGTCCACATCAAATACACTCCCTAATAAACGTCCTTCATGTAATCTCTGTCACAGAGTGCTCAGGAGCCACAAATGATGTGGCTCCCGAAAAACTAAAACGTGAGGCAGTCTGATTTGATCATGCGACATTGGTTGTAGAGAATATAATGCCGTTTGCTAGATATCCAAGGGGGGGAGAGGAAAGAGCTTGTACTAACTCATATGGACTTGGAATTAAATTGTCACCTTATATTTTTCTCACAGGGAGTAATAATCTGAAGAATATTGGGATGAGGTATGACGAGAATTTATCAAATTAAGATTCTAGACCCCATTCTGACATTTACAGGGATAAGCAACTTCCACCTTTGGGCCTCAATTTATCCATAGAAGTAGATGATCCCTGAGGTACCTGGTCCAACTCATAAGATAACACAGGCTGCCATTTTTTGAGAACAAACCGTACTCCAACATCCTGAAATTCTAAGAGATTGTTCCTACACTTCTCAGAAGATTAAAATGTCATCTCAAACAGAACGATTTCGGTGGGGAATATAAAGACATGTTTTAAACTATAAACTGTAGACTCTTAAAATCTTTTTTACCACAGGCAAACTTCAAATATAATTACAGGTTGTCTCTAATTTTTAAACAAAATTGTTGTTATACATGTTTATAATTCAAAATCCATCTCCCCCATGGAGGCAAGAGTATAAGTGAAGGTTAGTTCCATTCAGTGAAAATATTTGTGTGTGCCAGTCACATGTCAGACCTCAGGCACCACCAATAGGTTTGCAATGGGAAATTTCCTAGGTCAGAGCACAGAAGAAATGATTCTAGAGACCTCTAGCCATCTCTCGTAACACCTTGTTACTATGGAAAAAATACCTTCTTAGCCAGAAATGGAAATCAGAAACACATTTCTCTTCCACTCTTCTAGTGAATTAGGGAAGGTCAGTAGATGCTTCCAGAAAGCAGAAATTTGCTTACTAGAAAACATCACTCGATACGTTTATTACTGCACGAGGTTAAAAAGGGCAACTAAAAATTCTGTATCCAATTTCAATGTGCGGGTTGGGGGCGGGGCAGGGTTTCCTCACCCCACCAAGCAGTCTTTCAACACCAGCTGGGTGTCCTCCAATTCAACTCAGTTCTGACACTATCCACCAGGAGACAGTGTCAGAGCCCACAGCTTAAGGGCTCAGTCCCACAAGACTGCCCCACTTTGGGCATCAAAAGCAAGTCCAGATCGTCACCTGGGCTTCTGACTGACTGGCTATAGATCAGAGGTTCCAACGATCCCCTCCTCGAGTTCAATTAATTTGCTAGAGCGGCTCACAGAGCTCAGAGAAACATTTTACTTACTAGATCGCTGGTTTATTATAAAAGGACACAATTCAGGAACAGCCAGATGGAAGAGATGCATAGGGCAAGATATGGGGAAGGGACGTAGAGATTCCACACCCTCTCAAGAGGCCACTCTCCCCAAATCTCCAAGTGTTCACCAACTCAGAGGCTCTCTGAACCCCATCTTTTGGGATTTTTATGGAGACTTCATTACAGGCACAGTTGATTAAATCGTTGACCATTGGTGATGGATTCAACATCCAGCCCCTCTTCCCTCCCCAGAAATCAGGATGGGACAGAAAGTTCCAACCTTCTATTCATGGCTGGTTTCCTGACAACCAGCCCCCATCCTTAGGTGCTCTCCAAAATTTACTTCATTAACATAAACCCAGCTGTGCTGGAAAGGGGCTTATTATGAATAACAAGGCACCCATTTTACCCTTATGGTTCTGAAGTGATTTCACAAACTGAGGACAAGAGACAAAATATTATGACAAAAGATGCCCGCACTTCTCTTATTGCTTAAGAAATTCCAAGGGTTTGAGGAGCTGTGAACCAGGAACCATGGACAAAGACGAAATATATATGAGAAATATATTTCTACTTATAAATCACAATATCCTTGAAACCATAAGGGTATTTTTCAAGTTATAATCAACAATGTTAAAGAGGTGTTGCCAAGGGTTCTATGGCCAAATAAGTTTGGGAAACAATAAGTGTTAACAGGTGTCTTTGCTGAAGAACTTAAGTGCCTCATTATATTATTTTTTTTTATATCTCTAAAAGGTGGAATCCGTAGGAGCAGTTTCTAAAATTTTTTGGCTACAGAACCATTCTGTGCTCAGTATTTCTCTTACAGCTAAGGGTGGGATGACCATCCTGATTTTCCCAGGACTGGGGGGTGTTCCTGGGTTGCATGAACTTTTAGGACTGAAACCAGGACAGTTCTGGACAAACCAGGACAGTTGGTCACACAGCCTAATGAAGCCCTACACACAGCCTGTAAGATGCTCCTCGAGATCGATACGTTTTGGGTGCTTGGGATTGAGAAACAAGGGTTGTTGCCCCCATGAAAGCAGAAGGGCTGGAATCTGCTGCTCTATCCCCGCTACCCCACCTCCACTGCCAGTTCCTGTGTATGAACTGGTCTTTAGTCAAGTGTCCATATGTTGGACTAGGTTGTGGTGGACCTGTAATTGCCCTGTTTTTTTTAAACACTGATGAGTCTACGTAAGAAGGAAATCTGTTCTTTTCCTCCAGACACACTGAAGCTTAAGAAATCTATGACCCACTGAAAATTCTGAAAGAAGAATGCTGGAATCAGAAACCAATGTTAAACCAGAAGAATCTCAGATTTCCCCAGTTCACTTCTATCTGCTATGATGATTGAAATATCTAGAAGAAACCAAAAGACCAAAATAGGTAATAACTCCCTCTCAACCAGAGCCCCTGGACGAACCCTCTGTCCCTGCTTAGCTTGTTCTAACACACATCTCCCTGTAGCCTGGAGCCACTGGACAGGCAGAGCCCCACCCTCATGTACATTTCACGTGGTCATGTCTGGAAGATCAAGTTTGAGTACGTTTGCAGCAAGGCCATCCCTAAATCGTAACTTGCATCCTCCAGTCGGGGCTTTTTAACTCAGTGTGTAGATTAGTGAATCACAGGCCAGCAGTGTTTTCACTTAGGTGGCCGGGCGCCGGCATCTGTGTGTAGGTGCCAGCACACCCCATCTCAAAGGGAACTCAAGCTCTGTGCATGGAGAGCCAAGTCCACGGTTTACGTTCAGGATCCAGGACAAAGCCCTCCACACCATAGGCACGCAATAAATGTTCTCCGAAATAAATGCAACTGCATGCTTCGTTCTTGTGCTTTCATAGCTGTTTATATGATCTTGTAGCCAGTTACCAAAAATAGAACAAAACGGGAAAAACCCAGACAGATCCAAAAAGAGCATTCGATCAGTGGATCCTGCACACCCTGTTTGTGGCCAAAACGGAAGTCCTTTAGTGGCTCTGGGGTCCCAGGACCCCAGAGGAAACTCTTTGTGAAAAATCTCCCCAAATAAGCAATTACAACAGCAACACTGACATCCTGCCACTTCACTTTTGCAAAAGTCTGCGTCCTAAAGTCGCCTCATTTGCTTTTCAAAGGCTAAGATGCCGCCACCCACAGCAGATTCCCGCACAGATCTGCTGCAGGCATTGGTCATGGGTCAAAGGGGAGGCCCTTGACCCTGTGCTCCCGGGCCTTTCTCCCAAAGAGGGAAGGTGTCATTCTAAGTTATGAATTTGGGGGAAAACTTGTCCTGGAGAAAGTATGTTGCACAATCATTAGGTCACGATGCGGAACATGTTGCAAGCATTTCTCTCTTCTGCTTATCTTATCTCATCTAAACTATGAGAAATTAAAATGGGGTAACAAGGGGTGCTCATTACTTTGGCTAAGTAGTATTTTACATATACTGACCATAGACTTTTGGCAAAAGCAGCCATTAGCCAAAAAGACATAGACACACGTAGACTCAGAATAATTTTCATTTTATTTCCACTCAGATGTGTAACACAATTTCCATTGATGTCTGTTAAAATAATCTTATTACCAAGATGTGTCTATAAAGAATTCCCTGGGGGTCAGGTTTAGTGATAAGTCATTAGTCCTAACTCATACAGTCAAAAGAATAAGACAACTTAAAATAGGATTAAAAGAACATTTACCTGAAGAGCAAAAGTGAGGAAAAAAACGAGCATCTCATCAATTAGTTTGCTAATCCGACAGTTTACACTTAATGATTTCATGGACTCTTTCTCTAATTCGCTGTAAGACCGTGTTCAGTTCCCTTGTTAAAGTGTCAGCATTAGAATGTGTTTTTTCAATGGAAGGCTATTTATTAAAAGACGATACACACACACACACACACACACACACACACACGGCTATTGCAGTCCCCACATTAACATGCAATAGATCAGCATAAGTATCTCATGTGTTTCTCGTGAAACTGGTTTTTTGGTTGGCATTTCAAAACACATTTCATGTTGTTTTACTACAAATAGAGGAAATACTGTCTATGTGGAAATATTCTCCACACTGGCCAAAATAAATAAATTTTAAAATTCAAAAGAAGAGTGTGACATATTTTTCATCTTTGCCTCCAGGTTTGATGAAAATTAAAAGCAGACTTTATAAGCTGATAGTAGGATTTCATAATGGGGGCAAAAGCATTTATAGTGAAAAGAACCCTTTGGGACATTCTTGCACTTTGTGAAACAGTGGTTAGGGTGGAATTCGTCTTTCTGCACGTCAAATGTTTAAAAACAGCTGTTTTTTGTTTTGGGGCTTTATTCCTGAAAGAAACTTTTTCCCTCCCCCAAATTTCCTGGCATCCTTAATGGCTTTTGCCCATGCCATTTGGGAGATGCAATTACGGTATTCAAATTTATTCATTTATTGTAAATTTCATAACATAAATGAGGCACTCATGTCCATCATTACTGCTACCTGATAGAAAGATGACTAACTTTCATCCTGGCATAGGGAACAATACCCTAAAAATACTCCTTTTTATTATTGTCCAAAATACATGGAAAATGTTTAGAATAATTTCTCTTTAGATGAGTGAGAGGAAATTACCTTTCATTTTAAACTACTTAACCATTTCTAAGGTAGCATCTTTGCATAGGTAGTAGGTGAGGTCCTTCAGGCTAAAGTCTTTTTCTTCTTTCTTGTGGCTTTGAGTTTTTCTCTGCATTTGGAGCTGAGATTCATTAGAAGACTTCAAGAAACCAGATGTCACAACGTCTATTCAAGAGTTTGAAGATTTCAAGAGTTGACTTTTGTAGTTCCTTTGCTTTGGGGCCTTAAAAATATAAGCCTTTTTGAAACTACATGTGGTTCCTAAGAGAAATGCAGTAAAACAACAACAAAGCCTGCCCCCATCAGTGAGATTCATGAGTCACAATATTTAAAGAGGTCAAGGACTTCAAGTTCAAATTATAAAACAAGGTAACTTACATACAGGATGTTGCATTGAAAAACTTTTTAATCTAGTTAGGCAAATTAAAGAGAAATCAATTAAAGGCAGTTATCTGTTTTCAGTTAAGTTTTTGCTGCCTAAAAATGTCAATAATTTTCATCCAATCTCAGTTCTTCATTTGCTCACAGCGGTGTGGGTCAGTAATTTGGTTTGGGCTCAGCTGGGTGATTCTTCTGTGTTCTCTGCTGCACTCACTCATATATCTGTGATCAGCTGCTGTTTTGAGATCAGTCGGTGTGTCCTCTGGAGACTGGCTCTTCCCTGCTGGCTTTATCACATGTCTGGCAGTTGGCTGGTTGTTGCCTGGGGCACTGTTATTGTCTCCCACATGGTCTCTCATCTTGCAGGTGGGTAGCCCAGGCTGGTGTAGGAAGAGGGAGAGAGACAGATCACTTCCACTGCATACTGTTGATCGCGGCAAGTCACAAGTTCAGCCCAGATTCAAGAGATGGAGGAACAGACTCCCTCTCTTGATGGGAGGATATCATCACTATCACGTTGCAGGGAGCAAAAACTTAACTGAAAACAGATAACTGCCTTTAATTGATTTCTCTTTAATTTGCCTAACTAGATTAAAAAGTTTTTCAATGCAACATCCTGTATGTAAGTTACCTTGTTTTATAATTTGAACTTGAAGTCCTTGACCTCTTTAAATATTGTGACTCATGAATCTCACTGATGGGGGCAGGCTTTGTTGTTGTTTTACTGCATTTCTCTTAGGAACCACATGTAGTTTCAAAAAGGCTTATATTTTTAAGGCCCCAAAGCAAAGGAACTACAAAAGTCAACTCTTGAAATCTTCAAACTCTTGAATCACAATCACGATGCAGGGAGGGACAAATTTGGTGGCCATTTTTACAACCTACCACAGTATCAAATTGCTAGTTTAAACACAAGAAGAAACGGCAGGGCTGAGAATGTTTAGAAGCTATGTTAGAACCATTACGTTGCACTTGACTCTGGGCAAGTTAGTGAACCCATTATTGCTCTGTTTCTTTTCCTAAATAGAAGTGGTCCTGCTGCTAGCTTTCATTCACGGCTTCTGCACAGACAAACCTCTAAAGGATCCCACTCTGTGCACTAAGCAGGCAGAGCCTTTGCGTGCAGAAAATGGCGCCCCCCCCTTTTTTCTTTTCTGTTACGGTTCATTACAGGATATTGAATATAGTTCCCTGTGCTATATAATAGTACCTTGCTGTTTATCCATTCTATATATAATAATTTGCCTCTGCTAGTCCCAATCCAAACTTCCCCTACCCCCCCTTGGCAAACACAAGTCTGTTCTCTATGTCTGTGAGTCTGTTTCTGTTTCATAAATAGGTTCATTTGTGTCATATTTTAGATTCCACATATAACTATCATATGGTATTTGTCTTTCTCTTTCTGACTTACTTCGCTTAGTATGATAATCTCTAGGTCTATCCGTGTAGCTGCAAATGGTATTATTGCATTCTTTTTTATGGCTGAGTAATATTCCATTGTGTGTGTGTGTGTGTGTGTGTGTGTGTATCTCACATCTTCTTTATCCATTCACCTGTCAATAGCCATTTAGGTGTTTCTATAGCTTGGCTATTGTGAATAGTGCTGCTATGAACATAGGGGTGGCATGTATCTTTTTGAATTATAGTTTTGTCTGGATATATGTCCAGGAGTGGGATTGCTGGATCATGTGGCAACTCTATTTTTAGTTCTTTGAGGCATCTTCATACTGTTCTCCCTAGTGGCTGCCCATTTTCTTGACTGGACGCAGACAAAGGCTTTCCTTTGGGTCTTGAGACGCAAATCTCCTGGTCCATTGTATGGTTCTGTAAGCCGTAGTATAAAAAGCACATGTTTATATATCCTGCATTATAATATGGACACACACACACACACAGAGCATATATGTCATAGGAAATCACTTTATTAAATTCATATGACCATATTGTGAGAACTATCACTTAATTCTCCTGTATGTGAATTTCAGTCCTGGACATATTAATTTCTTGTCAGAAATGAGGCAGGACTTTCCTCCTTGCACACCTTTATATGTTTTTTCTCTGCTTTTGCCACATGGTGTCATCACTTTCAAGAGCAGGAGAACGGAAGGTACAACTGTAAATGTTGCTTCCTACTTGGTGTCTTTTTTGCAAACATTAAAAAAATGTGAAAGCCATTCTTTGCCCGCAGATGGTACCAAAACAAGAAGGGGGCCAGATCTGACCCCTGGTAGTGGTTGCCAAACGCTCACATATATCATACTGTACCACACTATGCTATACTTACAAGTGTTATAAGTTTAGAATGAACTTTAATTATATTTTAATGAAAGGGCTAAACCTGTACATTTTCATAGATAGAAAATATACCTTGGAAATGCTTCTTAGGAATGTATGCATTTGGATTACAAAATGTAAATGCATGGGACAGCATGCTGTCAAGTCACCTCTTGATTCTAAATCCTAGAAATAGACATAATAAAAGAAAAAGCAAAGACACACAACTCAGAGAACTTAGAGAATGGAGGAAGGAGACAGGCAACTTTGAGAGGAGATAGGAGGATGAGTCTCAAGAGGACAGAAAAGAGGTAAAGGGAAGAAAAATAGGTATAAACATGCAGGGGCAGATTTACCCAGAAGTCCAGCCTTATGATGGAGCCAGAGGAACAAGGGCCAGGAGAAAGTGGCTTTGGGAACAGATGGATTTGATAAACATCCCAGATATCAGTGAGAAAATACCAGTTTGTTTGCGCTGAAAATAAGAAAATAGTTTTTACATTCTTTGCCTAGAGTGAGATCCAAAGAACGGCAGACTTACTGGCCTGGAAGAGAGTTTCAAAAGAGCATCTTAATGGCATACTTTTGTTTTTGCTTTTCTTCCAACCTCTGGAGGCCAACTCCCCGTTCTCTCCTGGCAGTTCCGTACAAGAGTTGGTCTCAGTGACTTTTTTTTTTTTTTTTTTTTTTTTTTT
>NW_006774127.1:1065014-1072419 GCF_000442215.2 Lipotes vexillifer
CCTGCATCGGCAGGCGGACTCTCACCACTGCGCCACCAGGGAAGCCCAGTCGCTGTGACTTTTGATCACAGTTATGGATGTGAAATCCCTCCTCTTTAAGTTCATGTTCACTAATTTTGTCCTCCACAAAACTGACAAAAAACGGGCACACATTCCCCATGTTAAGATCTTTCATTTATGTAAAGATCGTCATTAAGCCTCCCTCTGCCTGCTTTTCTCTGGGCTAAACAACCCCAAACTCCTGGACGTTTTCTCACAGAACTAATTGTGCCCTTTACAGCATTTTAATGTCTCTGGTGTCTTCACATCCTTTTTTAACAGGAGAAACAAACAAACAAGCAAAAAAGTGTTTTCTAGCAAAGGTTGCACTAAGGTGAAACACTTAAAGAAAGAACACACAAAAAAGGATTCCCTAAACCGTTCCTGTTTTATTTCTGGTGTTGCAGTACCATGGTGGCTTTCTTCCATAGAACTACAGCATTTCTGAGGAATATTTATTTAGTAAACTGAGTCCACTCCACCCAGGCCATTTTGCCTCTAAACGTATCTCTGTAATAATCTCAACAACAGCAGCAGTGATAGTGGCATCTAACGTTGTTGCCCCTTGCTAATGGCTCGTCACCGCCCTAAGCGGTAGGTCAGTCATTACCCACGTTTTACAGAAAAGCACATGGGCTGGGAGAAGTTCTGGAACTTCGCTGAGATGACCCTGCTCCCGATGAGGAAGCCTGCAGCTGGATCTCTGGGTTCTCACTCTTGAGATATTTCCAGTGCTGTATTCCCTACTCGGTGTCTATCTGTGGATTGCAATTAACGTTATCTCTTTTCATAGCTATTTACTAAATTCATGCTCCTCAGCAAATATCTCCTTCAACAACCCTCCAGATTTATCAAAGTCATTTCCAAATTTATGCTGGCTCTCAGTCTAGAGAATTAGTAACTCCATCTAAGTAAGTAACATCTGCAGTTTTGGCCAGAATATTTCTATCATCTTCACTGCTAATATAAAAGCTTTAAAAAAAGTTGAAACCTGAAATTATGGATGTTAAAAGCAATGAGAGCTAACAGTGTATTCCAGGCACTGCTCTAGGCATATTACATACCTTAACTCCTTTAACCCTCTCTATAGCCCCAAGAGGTGAGTACTCTTGTTCTTTCCCATGTTACAGATTGAAGCACAGAGAGGGTGAATAACATACCCAAGGTCACTCAGCTGGAAATTCGGTCCCACAACTTTACAAGTAGACTTTGATTCAAAAAAATATTGTGTGTATCCTCTTGCCAATTCTCTTTTAAACAAACAATCCCTTTCTAATAAGGAATTTGAGGGAGACAAAATTGGATCATTTACCAAATGTAATTTACCCATTTTTTCTGCTACTGGTAATTTAGGTTTCTAACATTTTGTTACCTGGAAAAAAAGCATTTCTCTAAAGTTATTTTATTTGTATGTATATCAGAGGGAGGACTAGCAAGGCTTTCCAAACATCAAAGTCAGGATAATGGTTACCTGGGATTGGGAAGGGGACACAGGAAGCTTCAACCATATTTGGCATTTTTTTCATGGTGATGGTTGTATGCAGCTCATTTTTATATTATTCCTTATTTCTTTTTGAATGTTTGCAATTTACATAATATTTTAAAGAGGTGAGGAAGGAAATGAATATGAGTAAGTATAATATAGTAGGAAGAAATGCTGATAGTCTGACTTCCAGACGTTGCTCTGCAACAAACCGGCAGTTAAATTTGACTAAGCTGCTCAGTCCAGACCTCTTCCCTCAACTAGAAAAGGAAAGCATTTCACTAGAACAGGGGTCAGCAAACTATGGCCCCTGTTTTTGTAAATAAAATTTATTGGAAAACAAACTATGCCCGTTTGTTTACATATTATCTATGACTGCTTTTCACTCCACAATAGCAGAATTGAGCAGTTGCAACAAAGACTGTATGACCTGCAAAGTCTCAAATATTTACTATCTGGGGCTTTACAGAAAACATTTGCCGACTGCACAGTAGGAAGTCATTTCCTTCAGCTCTAATATTTATTTGGTCGTCCCAGGATATAGCAGGATAGTCAAGACTTTTGCACCAATGGTGGATTATGGACACCAGTATTCCGCACAAACAAATCATTTTAAATAAGCTCATAAGTACAGATAAGATTGAAGAAACTTTAGGGCTTTGGAGTCACACAGCAAAACCCTTTGCTACTGTTCTGGGAGGGTACAGGCACCGATAACTTCCCCTGAAAAGAATACACCTTGAATTGAAGAAAAGGAAAGTCCATAGGCACCAAGCACAGATTCTAGCACCGTCGAGGTGGTGTGAGTTGTGTGATTACTGTATAGTTATTCTTTGTGGGTTTTACAGGTATGTTTTAGAATATGAGTACTTGGTCTTTTTTTTGTGTGTGTGTGGTACATGGGCCTCTCACCGCTGTGGCCTCTCCCATTGTGGAGCACAGGCTCCAGATGCGCAGGCCCAGCAGCCATGGCTCACGGGCCCAGCCGCTCCGCAGCATGTGGGATCTTCCCGGACCGGGGCACGAACCCGCGTCCCCCGCATCAGCAGGCGGACTCTCAACCACTGCACCACCAGGGAAGCCCAGTACTTGGTCTTTGAATAAAATTTCTCTTGTGAATAGAGGACTCATTCCTCTATTCAGAGCAAGACTGTCACTGATAGAGCAATTCATAACAGTGGTCAAGGACAGGAATTCAACAGAGAGCAAAGACTAGAATTTTAGGGTACACTCTTTCTGCCTGTGGATCTTGGGCAATTTGTCTAATCTCTCTAAGCCTCAGTTTCCTCATCTATAAAATGGAACCAAGCTAGTATGGACCTCATTGGGTTGTTGTGAGGACTAAATAGTGTAATTCATGGTACACTGTTGGGCATTATTACTGAATAGATGTTAGCCAATATTAGCCAGACGTGTTTAGGGCACAATATTAATTCTGAAATGGGTTTAAAAGCACAGCATCTGGTATCTGTTTCAGGACTAATGAAAGATATGGGAGAAAAATAGAAGGTAGAAGGCAGTTTAAACATATCTGTACCCAGTGGAACATATAAAGCAAAGTTTCCTCAAGGCTGCCGTATGGCAGTGGCACCCAGGAGGCACAAAAGGAAAGCAACAGTGGCATCCCGAAATGAAGCCCATCATCCAAAAGGGTTTGGACAGTCCCTGACCGTCCATCACAAGGAACTCTTCCTGCCTTCACAAGTTTAACACAAAAGCATGACACTGACACACAGCCCATCAGTAGTCATAGGAATAAAATCAAGCATTAACAAAGGACATCACGTAAAGTGTTTACAGTGTGACTTTGGGCAAGTTACTTAGCTGTCCTAGACCTTTATTTTCTCAGGCGACATCACTACCCAACAGACATATCATACAAGCCACATAGATAGTATTAAATTTTCTAGTCACGTTAGAGAAAATAAAAAGAAGGAAATAAAATTAACTTTAATAATATACTTTATTGAACCCAATATATACAAAGTAATATTTCAGCATGTAATCAATAATAAAAATGTATCGATGACATATTTTACATTCCTTCTTTCATAGTTAGGCTTCAGCTTGGTATGTATTTCATACTTACAGCACATCTCAATTAAGAATATTGCTGGCTCAATAGCCACATGTGGATAGCAGCCACCATATTGGATTATGTTGCTCTAGGACACACCTAGTTCTTCGGAAATCACTGATCCTAATAGCACACTTCAGGGTTGGGGACGATGACAAGGATGAAAGCTATATGCCATTGGCCCATATATAAAAATTTAAACCACACCAGTTAATGATATTTTATCTTGCCATATAATAAAAGGTAAGAATTTAAACTCAGAACTCAGGAGGACTTCTATGAAAAGGAGCCTCCCATAAAGAGCCCTCAAAGAGGCTAAGCATTAGATTAATGAATGTGACCTTCAGCTGAAGAAATTGTGTTGCTTCTCCTTCAAAGGGAGCTGTTAGGTTTTCTTTTAATTTCTTTCATCAGCATTTTGTAATTTAGCAAAAACCTGTACAAGAATGTTCATAGCAACTCTATTCATAGCAGCCAAAACCTAGAAATAACCCAAGTGTCCTTCAATGGGTGAATGGTTAAATAAAGTGGGTTATAGACACACCATGGAACACAACTCAGCAGTGAAAGGAAATGAACTCTTGAGACATGCAACAGTTTGGATAGATCTCAAGGGAAATATGCTGTGTGAATAAAGTTCATCTCCAAAAGATGACATGTCGTATGATTCCATTTACACAACATTTTCAAAATAACAAAATTATGGAGACAGAGTACAGATTAGTGGTTGCCACAGGGTAGGAGTTGGTGGAGGAGAAATTGGGTGTGGGTGCGAGGGGTAGCATGGAAAAGTCTGATGGTAATGGCACGATTCTGTATTCTAACTATAGTTGTGGTTACACAAACACACGTGATAAAATTGCTTTGAAATTTATATACACGCATGCATACACATACACACACACAAACGAATGTAAAGCTGGTGAAAGCTGAATAAAGCTCTATGGATTATACCAATGCCAGTTTCCTGGTTTTGCTAGTGTCCTGTGGTTATATAAGATGTAACCATAGGGGAAGGCTAGGTGGTGAGTTCGTGGGCTCTCCCGGTTTATTTTGTTTTCAATTTCCTATGAACCTATAATTATTTCATTTTTTGTTTTTTAAGTGCATGCAGAAAGACAAGGTCTTTAGGAAAAGCAAGAGCTACTTGGCAAAGCCAAGCTCTACAGATAGTGGCTCCAGTAGCAAACCCAAGAACGGGCTTCACAGAAGCCCAGTAAAAAAGGAGACGCGCACCAAACATCCATTTCTTAAATCCAGAAATCAACAAAGGGGCACAAGGAGAGAAATTACCAGTTTTCTGCGAACCCAAACAGTTCTGATCCCAGACCCCTGTGCTCCAGTTACAGGAGTTTATTGCCTTCCAAATCCACAAAGTATGTTTTAAGGCCTGAATGAGCCAAGTTGTATGCTGCCCATTATGGGATGATGCAACACCTAACTGTAAAAACCCACAGTAAAGCCATGGCAGGGAGAGGCAGTTACGAAACTTATACAATGTGATTGTTTTTCTGCTTTCATTAAAAGACAAATTACACTTAACCTGTTTCTTTTTAGGTGCTCTGTTCTTTCAGAGTGCATATTAAAACGTTGCTTTTTTATTTGTGTTATCCTTTTCCTAACGGTAAATCATTCGTAGATTTGAGGCTTAAGTGTTAGTCTAGTTAAAACCCTGAAATTTTGCACAGGTAATGCAGTTTGCGTTGTTTGGTCTGTGCACTTTCTGACCGCTGGGGGGCTTCTTTTATTCCCGACAGTAAAAACCAGCACAGTAGTCTTTCATTTGGAATTTACAAACATCCTACAAGGGAAAAAGGAAAACCCAGCGGCCCCTCCAAATACCAAGACTTGAGTGACTATACCGTTTTGGAAAAGTTGGAATTTATGGAAGAACTCTGTGATATATACTTCAAAGCTTGGTTCCCTAAATTTAAATTTGGCATTCTACCTGACGGAAACGAGCCAGCCACTTACAAAGCATGCTTTCATTTCCCAGTTGGTGAATAAAGTAGAGCCAATCACCATCTTTATTTTTGTCCATTTTATTATTAACATATAGAGCTCAGCATATTGCTGTGGTTCAATAAGAGTTCTACAGTCACTGGCCCCTTGTTCATTATTTAAGATAATTCTGTCCTGCTAGAAAGTGAATTTCCCCAAGTATACCCCCCATGCTCACACCCACCCCTGTTTATAGATTTTAGTCCATTTGATTATAAAGCAAATGTTTGGGAGGAAAGGCTCATATGGCTCCTGGGATGTAACCCAGAGTTTTAGGAGAAGAGAGTTCAGAGTCCAGGTTCCTAGAATGCTGGAAGAGGAAGCTTTTAAGGGGTTTGCAGACTTGGAAGCATATTCTTATTTTCAGGATTTGCCTGGTTCATCCTCAACCCTGCCTGGGGTTGCCCTCTCTCCAGAGATGCCACTCCTAAAATATAGGTCCCATTCCTCTGTTATTTGACTACTGATGACAGCTAGCCAAGCTCAAACATGATACCCAGCTAAGCTAGAAATCGCCATTATTTATCGACTCATTGCTCAATTTACAGAGCTCTCTACATTCTATTAAAGATTTGCAAAGCACATGCATGAAACAGAGTACATATTTCTTGCTAGCCATCAGTCCCAAAGTTTTCTGGTGAAGCCAATTGAAAGAAGTTCCCATCAAACTTCTTTTTTCTTAGCTTGAAAATAAAATTGAGAACCAAAGTGGAATATCCTCCACCTATAGCTTTTTTAGGATGGAACTAGGATTAACTGTCCCTGCTCCCATATTCACCTTCTTTGTGAGAAAATTCGTACCTTCTGTGTGTCCAGCGTTGCTCTGCCTCCAAAGCCAAGAGAGAGAAAAGCTTGAGGGTTGGGACAGAGGCCTGGGATGAACCCAGCCTGGAAGGGAGCAGAGAGATGCTAGTTTGCTTCCAAAGCTGCCCCCATCCCATGGGCTGTGAGTTAAGGCAGTCAGCGGGGCTTCTGGGAAACATGACCCAGATTTGCTTTGGGAAAGCACGTCAGATTAAAAAGCACAATTGCTAAAAGCGAAATCTGTGGCCTGAGTGCTTAAAACTCAGCGCTTTCACGGCCGTGGGCCTGGGTTCGATCCCTGGTCGGGGAATTAAGATTCCACAAGCTGAGCAGCACAGCCAAAAAAAAGAAAAGAAAAGAAAGAATCTGTGGCTTGTGCAAAGGTCACCCAACTAGAACCCTGAGTTCCAGGTTTGAGGCCCTCGTCTGCCTTTTGAGTCTCCGTGGCTCTTTGCCGTACACGAGTTCCTTGCTATTTGAAATAAAGCAAATATATTCGATTATCTTGGCTATATAATTTCTAAAGCACGTCTCAGTTTGTAATAGGCACAGCCCAACAATTATTGGGTCTTCCTAGAAAAACAGAGCCCTTAAGCCAAATTCTGTTCCCATGTGATTCAAAGGAATGGTTTGTGCTAAAGACCAATCTGAGAATCTCAGCTAGAATCTACAGGATGTGATTTTTTTTTTTTAAAGCATAAGCATATGACTAACATAAATCCACGAAGACCCCCCTGGAGGTGCATAGTTTGAGAGATGAGCCCAGAAAGAACAGAGTTTTGGTGTCTGATATATCCAAGGGAACGTTCAAGTTTCCCAATCAAGTTCAGTCCCTGTAAGTGAGAAAGATCAGAGTTCACTTTCCAGCGTGGCCTGACTTTCACGGGGATTTGATGAGTGTGTTTGTTTCGGGTGTTTCTGTGTGCACTGTGTGATTTCTTAGAGGCTGTTGAGTCCATCGTGAAATAAAAAGCACCAGCCACTGTAGTGCCTGCTACAGG
>NW_006774127.1:1072791-1085007 GCF_000442215.2 Lipotes vexillifer
TGCTAAAGGAATGCCGAACACCGTGTAAGCCACATCTTTATGCAGGAAATTTGATCACTTTGGGCTAAATCTACAGCCTACAGGGAAGACTATGAGGATGCTGGGAACAATCTATTTACATGGCTTTCTCCCCAGGCCCAGTCTTCCCTGACCGGGGCGTCACACGGTGGGAAGCAAAGAGCAGTGGGTATATCAATCACTCCATTCTGGACTGCTTGCCTTTCTTCTGTAAAGTCTACAAGACTTTTTTTTTTTTTTTTTTTTTTTCTTTTTTTTTTTTGCCATTTGTGCTTCTAGTTGCCTAGTCAACCCTCTGAAGAGTTGTTGCCAAGGTTGGACTCAATGGGGAGGAAAAGGGGATATAACTGGTACGCAGTGACAAGAAGAGGCTGACGATGGGACAAGGCAAGATAAATGCATCACTCTCCAAGCAGCAGAGGTCCCTTTTGGCCCCTTCAGATAACAGACTCTCAGTATTGAGACGTCCTCAAGGTCAGCTGAGGGACCACATGATGGTCTGCTGCAGCACCTCAAGATTTTCCTACAAGGTATTTAGATAGAGAAATCATAATGATTTCTTCCTAGGGGGTCTCAACGTTGCAACAGAAACAGCCATTTTTATCTCGAGGGGTTCTTAAATGGGCACAGAAAAGCGACAGGGTTTGCCAAAGATGATAGAAAGTCTACTAGAAATTCAAGTGTTTTTGTCTTTTCACATATTTTCTTTTTTTTAAAAAAAGTATCTGGTTTCTTTGCAATAGGCTGTAGTTTATCATGTTTATGAGATTTATTTTCTTATTGGATCAAGAGTTTGCTGGGGATGGGGGAAAAGAGGCTTAGGGAATTTTTTAAGCTCTGCTTAAACAGGCTTATTAATTCTCATGAAGAAAAACATTTATTTAAAGGACTACGTCTCTATATTATAACCTTTGAATAAACATACCCAGGGCATGAGAATGTGGAGGAATTACGGAGGGTCAGTGATGAATAGGCTCGGAGGGATGAGGGGTCAGCAGTTACTAAGCACCCGGTGTTGATAGGTGTTATCTCATTTAGTCCTAAAACCCAGGTAAATACTGTGTCTCCATTTTATAGATGTGCAAACTGAGGCTTGAGTTCATAGAGGTAATAACATGATAGGTCAAGGATCAGAATGGAGGTTGGACCGAGGAAACGACTTTCCTGCTCCACACACTACAATGGAAAGAAAACTGGCTCAGATACAGGGTGGGGTGAGGGAGCTGTTCTGAGTTTCAAACCCAGTTCCCTGTGGTTGATTGTATGATTTTAGGAAAAATCGCTTGATTCATCTGGGCCTGTTTCCTGAGTGATTAAAGTCCTTAACTTCAGCCAAGGGCCAAACCTACCTTTTTGGATAAATAACATTTATGCTGCCCACTTTGGTGATGCAAACCAACCTAAGATGTTTTAGCAGATTCTAAGAACTCCCCCCAACACACACATACCTGCCCCATACCCCAGCGCTGGGATTGTGGGGAGACCACAGGGCACGGGGATCTGGTCAGGGACAGATTAAGATCTAACAGGCAGCATGTGTGCTTGGGTAGAAATCATCCTCTAAATATCATCTCATCTCAAGCATCATCCACTAATTAATGAATTGAGACATAATTTAAATATCATGAAATGCACACATCTTCATGGTTCAACGGGGTCTGTCTGACAATCGCATACACACAGGTAAACCACCACCCCAAGCAAGTTTAAAAATTTTTTCAACACCCCAGAAGTTCCCTCATGCTCCTTTCTAGTCAATTCCACCCCCTCCTGAACCAAGGAGGCAACCACTGTTGTGATTTATGTCGCCAGGGATTCATCTGACATTTTTTAGAGCTTCATACATGTGGAATCTTAAGTGTGAATCCACGTTCAATGCTAGAGGAACATCCATGGCTGCAGGAGTAGATGGCGAGACCTACTGACCATGGAGTCAGGGGTGCAAGTTCATGAGGTGGGAGAGTGAAGGTCAGGGGGGCTGTTGGTGTTTGTTTCTTCTTTTTCCAAGAAGCTTATAAATTCTGGCTCTTTTATAGGGTCTCAAACAATACAGTGCACAGATTACTTTCTCAATGAATATTTAATCAGGTGATACTTACACACCTTCTGTGTCCATGCATTCACTTATACATTCATTCATTCAACAAAAATTTATTCCTGTCCAAATATATGAGCCTGAGACTACCTAGACAGCAGGATCACTTACAATTAAGATGCACAGAGTTTGTGCCGTCTGGGGCTCACATGCTAGTAGGGGAGACAAGCAATAAATGCCCTACCATGGAATGTACAGGATCACTTGTGAAGGCGGTACATGATATGAAAAATGAACCAAGGTCGCAGAGGACAGTTTCACACAGAGCTGTTTTAGGAAGTGATATCATGTCGCCTTAACCTGCTGCCAGTTTCAAGATGCAGGATTAAAATCGCTCTGTCGGCTGGAGCAGGAACCAGATTTCGAGCCTCGGGGTCATATTTGTTACTCATCGCTTTATTTATTTATTCACGGGCCCAGTGTGCCAAGTACGGTTCGATACTGTGACAATACAAAAATAAATGAGACACGGATGCTATCCTCAAGGAGTTTACTTTTTAGGAGTCACTGGTCTCTGGCAAGACTCTGCTTTTAAAAAAAGATGTGCAATTGGGAGCTTCCCTGGCGGTCCAGTGGTTAAGACTCTGCACTTCCAGTGCAGGGGCCGCGGGTTCCATCCCTGGTCAGGGAACGAAGATCCCACATGCCATGCGGTGCGGCCAAAAGATTAAAAAAAAAATAATCAAATAAAATAATAAAGTAAAAAAATCTACAATTGCTTTCTCCATTGTCGTCGTGCAGTGAAAAAAAAAAAATGAGCTCATCTCATGCACTTTTTTAAAAAGTTATTTATTTATTTATTTTATTTTTGGCTGCGTTGGGTCTTCGTTGCTGCGTGAGGGCTTCTCATTGCAGTGGCTTCTCTTGTTGCGGAGCACGGGCTCTAGACGTGCGGGCTTCAGTAGTTGCAGCATGTGGGGTCAGTAGTTATGGCACGCAGGCTCAGTAGTTGTGGCGCACGGGCTTAGTTGCTCCACAGCATGTGGGATCTTTCCAGACCAGGTCTCGAACCCGTGTCCCCTGCATTGTTAGGTGGATTCTTAACCACCGCGCCACCAGGGAAGCCCCATTCTGATAAGTTTTCTTGAGTCACGCCTCAAGCCACTTTGAATGGAGGTCACTGGACAGTTTTTGGAGATGCACGAGGAACCCGCTCTGCTGGACAAAAGCAAAAACACCTTTCATTCCTGCATGTTTCAGGCACCTCCTGGGTCTCTCGGCCAGTTCCATGTCAGCAGAGGCTTAAAAAAATAAAGTGCCTAGAAGGCACACTTTGGGGATTTTGACAGTCCCTCAGAAACACAGCATCAAGTGTCCCAAAAGCTAATAAAATCAACACCCACCTCTCCCAGCTCTCTCCCTCTCCCTCCCTCCCTCCCTCCCTCTCTTTTCCTCTCTGTCAAGGTTAACCACGTAGCTACTAGGGGACAAAAGCTTTCAGACGTGTTCCACAGATGAATGTTTGATATCGTGGGACAGGACAGAACCAGAACAATCAACTCCTCTTGGGCCAAAACTTTCCCATTAGTGTGTATCAGAAGTGTGCAGGCTCTGATTGCAGCAGAAGTAAACAGGACATAATGGGTTTTCAATAAATGCTGCCGAACCAGACTCCAAGTCTATTTGGAGAGGTTTATTTGACACGCAGAAGCAGCCAGGGGAATTGAGGACAGAAAGGTGAAAAGAGTTGAAGTTCACAAATGAAAATGTTGGGTGGGTTGTGACTGCACATGCAGACTCAAAGAGGAGAGACTCTTCTCATCGGATGACCAGGCATCTGGAACAACACCTTCATCCCAAATACCCCAGAGTCATTAGAATGCTAGAGGCAGAAGGGACTTAGAGAGGTTCGGACTCCTTTTTTTTCTGTTTGTTTGCTTGTTTTTTTAAACAAGAACGAAAAAACAACCTGAGGCTGGGCGTAGTAAAGGGTTCAAAATCCCACACTGGCTGAATCAGAATTTGATCACAGATCATTTTCTAACTCTCTTTGTCCCTCCTATGTACACAGCCAGAGGGTAAAGCCAGAGGGTAAAGACAAGCATTTGGTGTCAAGAAATTTTAAAAGATGTTTACCTTCTAATAGACTGAAACTGGTTTCAATCATTTCTTTCCCATTTAACCAGAAACAAATGTACCTATACAGTGAGACTTATTTTTCCTTACACTTTTTTAAGACATGGAAGACTGAGCAACTGAGAAAAAGAGAGAGACTCTAGTCTTAGATGAAACTCGGGGATCCCCCTCCTCTAAAGCCTGGACAAGCTCCAGAACAGACAGACCTTGGGAGCCTTTGGTCAGCCTTTCTGTCTCCTGGATATTCGCTCTCCTTTAACAAGTTAATAAAATAATCAACAAAGGGCTGACACGTTTAGAATACAACCCAACATTTTTTCCTTTGCGCTTTGGTGTCCTGAGTCACGTCCCCTAGAAGCCAAGCCTGAGACCAGGGTCCCAGTGCTTGGGGTTTATTGAGGGACTGCTCTTCAGGAAAAACAGGTAAGGGAGTGTATTCGTTTCCTAGAGCTGCTATAACAAAGCACCACAGTGGCTTAAACAACAGATGTTTATTTTCGCACATTTCTGGAGGCTGGAAGTCCAAGATCAAGGTGCATTGGGTCAGACAGAGAAAGACAAGCGTAATATGATATCACTCATATGTGGAATCTAATTTTTAAAAATGATATAAATGAACGTATTTACAAAACAAAAACAGACTCACAGACTTCAAAAACAAACTTAATGGTTACCAAAGGGGAAACATGGGGGAGGAGGGATAATTTAGGAGCTTGGGATGAACATACAAGCACTACTATATATAAAGTAGGTAACCAACAAGGACCTACTATATAACGCAGGGAACTCTACTCAGTATTCTGTGATAAGCTATATGAGAAAAGAGTCTGGAAAAAAATGAATATATGTATATGTATAACTGAATCACTTTTCTGTACACCTGAAACTAACACAACATTGTAAATCAACTATACTCCAATAAAACTAAAATTTTTGAAAAAGGTGTTGGCAGGCTTGGTTTCTCCTGAGGCCTCTCCCCTTGCTTGCAATGACTGCCCTCATGCTGCCTCTTCTCATGGTGGCCCCTCTGTTCATGCACATCCCTGGTGACCCGTGGGTGTCCCAGTCTCTTCCTCTTATAAGGACATCAGTCATATTGAATTAGGGCTCACTCTAACGGCCTCATTAACTTCATTACCTCTTTAAAGGCCCTCTCCAAATACAGTCCCACTTTGAGGTACTGGGAGGTTAGGGTTTCAACATATGAATTTTGAGAGGACACAATTAAGTCCCTAACAGAGGGAGAGAGAGAGAATGGGGGATGAGGAAGACAGAGGAGGGGAGACAGGATGTGGTCTCAGGAAAGCCTAGTCTCAGCCTGGTCCATGGCGTGAGGGGGTCCTGGCACCATCCATCAAACCACAGAATGGTCCCACCTTGAAGTAAGGAGGCTGGCTCTTCCTATCACCACATCTGTCAGTTCACTAGGCAGCCCCCAGTGTGTGTCTGATGGGCAGGGGTCTTGGGGTATCTGCCCAGGCACCTCCAGGCAAGATGGCTCCTGTGAGTCAAGAGCATTTTTTGGAGAGGGTCACATAGGTGGCCTCTCAAGCAATTATGCAGCTGGGGGCAGCACCCCCATACAAAGAGGGCCTGGGCAAGGCAGCAGGTCTTCCCAGGTCTTCCCAGGCTCCGCTGTTTATTCCAGAAGCCTCCCAGTCTTCTGTCTCCGTTGGAAGTTTCCACACAGGACATGAAAGGGCTAGGGGGACGGAGAAGAGAGGGTCTGACCTGTGCTCTCCCTCAGCCCGTGGCACCTCCAGCGACCCAGTTGCCCAGGCCTGAATCCTTGACTTCCGGTCAACCACTAAGTCTCTCAGCCCTACCTCTTCATCAGCTTTCAAACCCATCTTCTCTCCAATCTCACGGCCATTGCCCCAGTCCTAAGCCCTATTACTAAAGAGTTTCTTCTCAGAGCTCAGCCTCTAATCGAAGCCCCATCCAATTCTCCCACAATAGCCACGCCCTATGATGGGCAGCTTTCATGCTAGGGATAAAGTCCACTCTTAAATTCAACTCAGGGGCCTTCCCCAATGCAGCTGCTGCCTTCAGCCTCAAACCACGCCCCCAGCTCGTTCCTAACATCCCATCCACATTCAGCTCATTTTCATCCTTAGACTTCCAACATCTGTTCTCAGCAGGCTGCTTACCCTGCGCTCTGCCGGCTACCCCCACCCCACCCCCACCCCAGCCATCAGACGCATCTCACGTAACACTTTTCCTGGGCAGCCTTGCCTGACCTTCACATTCAGTTGGTTGCCTCTGCTATGTGTTTATTTGCTCCGGCAATAGCACCTCATTGCAATTGAGGGTTTAGTGGCCCCTGCCCTTACTAGACTGCCAGCTTTCTGAAGGCAGGATGTGAATCTGTCTGGTTAGTCATCCCCCCAACCCGGTGTTCCTGCCCTGCCACCTCAAAGGGGCAATTTTAACTTTTCTTTTTTCTTTTTTCACCTTTTTTTAAATTGAAGTGTAGTTAATTTACAATGTCGTGTAAGTTTCCGGTGTACAGCCAAGTGAATCAGTTATATATAGACATGTGCATAAGTATATGGATAACTGAATATATATATTTTCTTCTTTAGATTCTTTTTCATTATAGGTTATTACAAGATATTAAATATAGTTCCCTGTGCTATACAGTAGGTCCTTGTTGTTTATCTATTTTATATATAGTAGTATGTATATGTTAAGCTCAAATTCCTAATTTACCCCACCCCCTAGTTTTAACTTTTCTGTGTCTGTCTCCTTATTTGTAAAATGTGAAAATATAACACAACATTCCTCATAGTTTGGAGGATAAACGACCGAATGTGTGTGTACTAAGTGTTACTTAGAACAGCGTTTGGCGCACAGCAAGCCTAGGTAAGCGACGGTTTGTATCATTTCTATTGCTGCCAGACATAGTAGTCAAAGTGGTATCTCCAGCCCTGAGCAGAGGACTGGGCACGTCCTCTGTAAGATAAGAAAATCTGAAGGTGCTACAAGCGGCCTGGCAGCCAGTTTGGATTAAGCTCACCTTTATCATTTTGCAGATGGCGAAACCGGGGGCATGTGTGATCCCAGTTTCGGTCTTATCTCTGACTTTACTGGCCTCCAAGGCAAATATTTAATGCTGGTTTATAGCTGACACTAACAGCTTCGGTTAATATTCGATAAAGGCAGGAAAACAAAAATCTTCTCATCAGAAGAGGTGATTAGGTTACAACTAACAATAGTTACACGTCAAGTTAATCATTTTAGAGGGTAAAAATACAGTATGGGACTACTGGCTAATTCTCATGAAAGCCTGGCTCATCTACATGTTTTATTAAATAAAGTGCAACCCCAGGAAATTGAGCCATATACCTGCATCTTTCCTGTGGCCCCGGGGAGCTCATCCATCACCTCGTCACCTCCTGCTGTCTGTGACCACTCTCCTTGGACCCATGACTGGACTTTGCTGACTCACCAGGCTGCTGGCTTCCCTGGAGGGAGCCTCCCAGCAGAATCACCTCATCCTTCTCTGGGGCTCCTCTCTCCTTCCCCTTCCTCCTCCGAAGAGCCCACCCTAATGCGCAGGGCTGACTGAGTTAGCCTTTGCCAGGGTGCCAGGAACAGTCAGCAGATGATTAAAACCTCTTTCACACAGAACACGTCCGGGCCCACAGACCCATAGCTAGAATGTTTTAGAGTTGGAGACCAAACTGTCTCCTTTCCATCTACACAAAGGCAGGAATAACCAGAGCAAGGCTAATTTTTTAAATGCAATTCTATACTTTTCGCCTTTTTCTCAAGGTTGTTTCTATGCCTCTCATTTCTTTCTCTGCCTTCAATCACCCTCTTTTCCCCTCTGGGATTTTTTGGTTGCTGCAGTTGTTTTCTTTTTTTCTTTCTTTTTTGTTTTTTTGCCCCAAGTCTGGTCTAAAGGAGTTCTGTTCTCATTTCCTGTTTCCTCTCTAAGGGTATGATGCTATGTGGACACCTAGCCAGAATTTGGCAGAAAGGCATAAAAAAGCAGAAGGAATCAGACCCGTTAAGTGAGGCTCCCCACCCTGAAAACACCGCTCTGGAGAGTTCCACCCGGCATTCACCCAATGCTCATAGACACAGGAACATGAGTCATCAGTGAGACAGTGTTACCACCCGCCTTTCTCCCCCCAGCCTCCCTAAAAAAAAAAGAGGAAATGGCCTCTGACAATGGGATATATGAACAAGAGTTCCCCACATGGCACAAAGCATGAGAACTTCTGCCACAGATTTCTGCTCTCGTTAGGGGATGCTGGGCTCATGTTTGCTTTTCAAACCTCAAATCTGAAGAAAAACGTCACTCGAAGTATGATTTGTAGGGAACAATAGAAAGGTTGATTCAGAAGGAAAAACAAAGGCCAAATAGTACTACTGTTATATGACTTCTATGATTTTTTTTAAATAATTATAATTTTAAAAGGAATATTTGGCAATTCGGAGAAAATGAAATGAAAAGAGCAATAATTGCCTTTAAAGCACATAAAGCAATATGATGGAAGAAAAAAAGATCAATTAGCCACACTGGTCAATAAAGCTGGAATGAGAGGCAATTAAGCTTGCTCAAAGAAATGTTTGATTAAGGATTCCAAAATGCTCTCTAATTGTGAGGAAAGGAAAGAAGATTCTGAGGTGAGTCCGTCTGACGAGGGAGGTTACAATTTGTTAATGCCGCAGATTGAAATGAGAAACCCAACAGCTAGAGTTGGTTAGGACAAAACAGAACCATTCCTAAAATGGAAAATTATGCTCCATTCTCTAGTTAAAGGGATCTAGACCAGCTTTAAAATCTTTAGCCACGTTCTTTCCAGATATCTCAGAACCATGTGAGTGAATATGCATGGCTAGACCAGCCCTCAATTCACTCCACTGTGAGTGCAATTCATCAAGGAAAAAGGGCAATTCATCAATTCATCAAGCATTTCTTCTCCAAGCTTTGATCCCCTAGGATTCCAGACAATATCTGCTAATGATCTGTTCAACATCCATAACATCACCTTGGGAAAAGTACGATTTTAGGCAAATTGAAAATAGGAAGGATTAGAAATGATTAGACAGTCTATAACTGTAAAACCCATCTATGGTTAAAAACTATGTTTCTGGGACTTCCCTGGCAATCCAGTGGTTAAGACTCCATGCTTCCACTGCAGGGGGGTGTGGGTTCGATCCCTGGTTGGGGGACTAGGACCCCACATGCCACATGGCAAGGCCAAAAAAAAAAAAACTATATCTCTGTTTCCTTTGATTCCACCAGCCATCTAGAAAGAATTAATTTTCATTGATTATTCAGAAAATGTTAAGAGGTCAGGATTGATACACTGAATCCCTTTTCTTTTTCTGGTCTTTTCCGCCCGAGGGGAGAGGCTGCCTCCAAATCTCAGGCTAATATTCATCACCTCCCAGCCAACAGCTGTTCCCCAGAACCATACCTCCTGTTCCTGGGACCTGTCATTCCCACCTCCTTCCTTGCTGAAGAAAAGCAGACTTTTCTGGAATTGGCAGTAAACTGGCATTTTTCTCTATTTGTATCCTAAAGAAAAAGAAAACCTGTTTCAGAGAACAAGAAGTAGATTCCCCCAAAACAAACTCTTTAAGTAAGCAGTGTGTGTGCCTTGGTTATAAGCCACAAGCAATGAAAGGGCGTATCTATGCATGAATTGGCAGTTCCCTGGGTCTTGTAATTCTCACCAGGGAGGCAGACTCAGCAAACCAATTAACTAATTAAACCAATTAACCAAATGTGTAATTAACCTTGAGAACAGAGATGTCAACACAAGCCCAACAAAGAAATTACCCTCCTTCTGGAAGTGCCTGGTGGCTTTAAGCCTTTTTGTTATCTGTCTTAAAGGCATATCCACAAAGAAAAAATTCTCTGGGCACAGAATTAGTGGCCAAGCAATAATATCATATAGATGGGATGGAATCAAGCCAAGGGCGGTGTTTCCCACCCCCATTACAGTCCATTATCTGTCAGTAAATATACAAGAGTTTTGGAGGACATCGTCCACAAAACACTGGCCAATTCATGGTCATTTCTTTTGAGAACACACATGTCCATTATGAAGAACAGGCGAATAGCCTGAAATTTTCAAACTAGCCCCTACAAGAAGATGGTCAAGCACCTGGTAATTCAAACAATTGGTCCTAGGAGAAAAGGAACCAAGAAAGGGATGACAAAAATGTTTGTAGAGGTTTAATCTGTGCACAGAAATCCCCAGAAAGATGAACTTGTATAACTGTAGCGACACTTGTCTCCATGCAGTTCTGTGGAAATTCATCTTTGCCAAACAGTAAATTCACGCCTTTCCATAATCACTTTTAAGTAGCTCACCCTATAAAATTTGGGTTTTCAAATAGCTTCAGGAATGTTATTTAGCATTAATGCTGTAAAAGACACTGAGCTAAGCCTGTTTTCTTTTAGTAGCTTAGCTTATATTCAGGCGTAAAACTCAGAAAAAACAAAGTAACCTACAAAAATTTATATGTTAAGAACTGAATAGATAATATAGACTAGAGTTAAATATCTAATGACTGAGGGAGAATGACTGAGTGAGGCAGACTGAGACTTAGACCACTACTTATCCCATTTCAGAGAAACCAAAATCGTGATGGAGAGGTACATACAATCAAATCATTTGCAGGGGAAGTGAAAGCTAGAGCATTAGGAAATGTGAAGCTTATCAGGAGAATAAATATGTATGTGAAATCTCATACTGGATTTTCCTGTTCCTCTTTCATGAAAGATGCAATTTTCGACATTGACCTTGGGCAAGATCAAAGCTCACCTGTGCTAAGTCAGCACACACTTTCTAATCCTTAAGTAAAAAGATACACTTGTGAACAGTAACACTCAGCCAAGTTCACAGACCCTGCACACAATCAGGGACTTAAAGAGTAATTTATAACCAGGCAAGGATGTTTAAGGAACCATGTTTCATTCTCTAAACCAAGGATCCCGTTCCTGCCCTAAGTGCACAGCAAGCATGACTTCAATTAACCTCTCTGGGCCTCCATTTCCCCATCTGAAAAAAATATGAAGGGGTTTTGGAATACAACATCCTGTGATCCTTCTCATGGTTCAAATAGACTGTTTTTATTTTCCACCAATAAGGGACGAGACTCTCTGACAACAAACACTCCTAATACTTTGGATCAACCAGAACACTGAAAATTTGGTCCAAAAAACCTTTCTTAAGATAAAGAGATAGCATTTCCCTGAGAATAATTCCAGTCTCGTTGAAACTTTAACCAGGGAACTTATCAAATAAAGAAACCACCTAGTTCCAGACCGTGGGCAGAGTCCAAGAAAGTCAAACCCACGGCCTCATGGGAATTTAGAATTACACAGTTGTTGGTCAGGTTGAGAGTAAAGAATGTGAAGTTGTTTATCCGAGATTCTCCAAGACCATGTGAGCTGGGGCTCAGTGTTTTACAATCATATAATTGAAGAAAGCAAAATTCTAAAATAAAGATGTGTATCCTCTCCTAGAGACTGTATACCGCCCAGTGAAGCACTGATCCCCACCCAATGGGCTCTTGTTTATCTCCACCGCACCCCCAAAACAAGATGGCGTCCACACAGGCTGAGTCTCGAGCTTGGATGGATGGTGGTAATAAGAGGCTGAATTCCAGTTCTAAGTAAGGTGCTTCATACAAATAAAACAGATTTTGTTCTGTCTATCTCTATGCAAATCAAGTGCCTTAGTACTGACATGGTATGGATTTGTTAATAAGTGTAATGTTTGATGTACTGTTAATATTACATGTGAGATGTTCAAATGTTTTAATTCCACTGAATAAATTCTGAGACAATCAAAAAACATATTAAAAGTAAGTCCATGATAGATATCATTATGTGTATAAAAACATGGGTTAGTCTGTTTGGTAGATTGGGTGGCTTATAAACCACAGAAACTTTTTCTCACAGCTCTGGAGGCTCTGGATCAAGGCTCTGGATCACAGCTCTGGATCAAGGCTCTGGTAGATTTGGTATCTGTTTCATAGATGGCCATATTCCTGCT
>NW_006774127.1:1085298-1106056 GCF_000442215.2 Lipotes vexillifer
CTTTTTTTTTTTTTTTTTTTGAATTTTATTTTATTTATTTTTTTATACAGCAGGTCCTTATTAGTCATCAATTTTATACACACCACTGTATATATGTCAATCCCAATCTCCCAATTCATCACACCACCACCACCACTCCGCCCCCACCGCTTTCCCCCCTTGGTGTCCGTAGGTGTGTTCTCTACATCTGTGTCTCTATTCCTGCCCTGCAACCAGTTCATCTGTACCATTTTTCTAGGTTCCACATAAATGCATTAATATACGATAATTGTTTTTCTCTTTCTGACTTACTTCACTCTGTATGACAGTCTCTAGATCCATCCACGTCTCAACAAATGACCCAATTTCATTCCTTTTTATGGCTGACTAATATTCAATTGTGTATATGTACCACATCTTCTTTATCCTTTCGTCTGTCGATGGGCATTTAGGTTGCTTCCATGACCTGGCTATTGTAAATAGTGCTGCAGTGAACATTGGGGTGCATGTGTCGTTTGGAATTATGGTTTTCTCTGGGTATATGCCCAGTAGTGGGATTGCTGGGTCATATGGTAATTCTATTTTTAGTTCTTTAAGGAACCTCCATACTGTTCTCCATAGTGGCTGTATTAGTTTACATTCCCACCAACAGTGCAAGAGGGTTCCCTTTTCTCCACACCCTCTCCAGCATTTGTTATTTGTAGATTTTCTGATGGTGCCCATTCTAACTGGTGTGAGGTGATACCTCATTGTAGTTTTGATTTACATTTCTCTAATAACTAGTGATGTTGAGCAGCTTTTCATGCGCTTCTTGGCCATCTGTATGTCTTCATAGAGAAATGTCTATTTAGGTATTCTGCCCATTTTTGGATTGGGTTGTTTGTTTTTTTACTGTTGAGCTGCATGAGCTGTTTATATATTTCAGAGATTAATCCTTTGTCCGTTGATTCGTTTGCAAATATTTTCTCCCATTCTGAGGATTGTCCTTTCATCTTGTTTATGGTTTCCTTTGCTATGCAAAAGCTTTGAAGTTTCATTAGGTCCCATTTGTTTATTTTTGTTTTTATTTTCATTACTCTAGGAGGTGGATCAAAAAAGATCTTGCTGTGATTTATGTCAAAGAGTGTTCTTCCTATGTTTTCTTCTAAGAGTTTTATAGTGTCCAGTCTTACATTTAGGTCTTTAATCCATATTTTTGTGTATGGTATTAGGGAGTGTTCTAATTTCATTCTTTTACATGTAGCTGTCCAGTTTTCCCAGCACCGCTTATTGAAGAGACTGTCTTTTCTCCATTGGATATCCTTGCCTCCTTTGTCATAGATTAGTTGACCACAGGTGTGTGGGTTTATCTCTGGGCTTTCTATCTTGTTCCACTGATCTATATTTCTGTTTTTGTGCCAGTACCCTATTGTCTTGATTACTGTAGCTTTACAGTATAGTCTGAAGTCAGGGAGTCTGATTCCTCCAGCTCTGTTTTTTACCCTCAAGACTGCTTTGGCTATTCAGAGTCTTTTGTGTCTCCATAAAATTTTAAGATTTTTTTGTTCCAGTTCCGTAAAAACTGCTATTGGTAATTTGATAGGGATTGCATTGAATCTGTAGATTGCTTTGGGTAGTATAGTCATTTTCACAATATTGATTCTTCCAATCCAAGAATATGGTATATCTCTCCATCTGTTGGTATCATCTTTAATTTCTTTCATCAGTGTCTTACAGTTTTCTGCATACAGGTCTTTGTCTCCCTAGGTAGGTTTATTCCTAGGTATTTTATTCTTTTTCTTGAAATAGTAAATGGGAGTGTTTCCTTAATTTCTCTTTCAGATTTTTTGTCATTAGTGTACAGGAATGCAAAAGATTTCTGTGCATTAATTTTGTATCCTGCAACTTTACCAAATTCATGGATTAGCTCTAGCAGTTTTCTGGTGGCATCTTTAGGATTCTCTATGTATAGTGTCATGTCACCTGCAAACAGTGACAGTTTTACTTCTTCTTTTCCAATTTGTATTCCTTTTATTTCTTTTCCTTCTCTGATTGCGGTGGCTAGGACTTCCAAAACTATGTTGAATAATAGTGGCGAGAGTGGACATCCTTGTCTTGCTCCTGATCTTAGAGGAAATGCTTTCAGTTTTTCACCATTGAGAATGATGCTGGCTGTGGGTTTGTCGTATATGGCCTTTATTATGTTGAGATAGGTTCCTTCTATGTCCACTTTCTGGAGAGTTTTTATCCTAAATGGGTGTTGAATTTTGTCAGAAGCTTTTTCTGCATCTATTGAGATGATCATATGGTTTTTATTCTTCACTTTGTTAATATGGTGTATCACATTGATTGATTTGCATATATTGAAGAATCCTTGCATCCCTGGGATAAATCCCACTTGATCATGGTGTAGGATCCTTTTAATGTGTTGTTGGATTCTGTTTGCTAGTATTTTGTTGAGGATTTTTGCATGTATATTCATCAGTGATATTGGTCTGTAATTTTCTTTTTTTGTAGTATCTTTGGCTGGTTTTGGTATCAGGGTGATGGTGGCCTCACAGAATGAGTTTGTGAGTATTCCTTCCTCCGCAATTTTTTGGAAGAGTTTGAGAAGGATGGGTGTTAGCTCTTCTCTAAATGTTTGATAGAATTCACCTGTGAAGCCATCTGGTCCTGGACTTCTGTTTGTTGGAAGATTTTTAATCACAGTTTCCATTTCATTACTTGTGATTGGCCTATTCATATTTTCTATTTCTTCCTGGTTCGGTCTTGGAAGGTTATACCTTTCTAAGAATGTGTCCATTTCTTTCAGGTTGTCCATTTCGTTGGCATAGAGTTGCTTGTAGTAGTCTCTTGGGATGCTTTGTATTTCTGTGGTGTCTTTTGTAACTTCCCCTTTTTTGTTTCTAATTTTATTGATTTGAGTCCTCTACCTCTTCTTCTTGATGAGTCTGGCTAATGGTTTATCAATTTTGTTTATCTTCTCAAAGAACCAACTTTTAGTTTTATTGATCTTTGCTATTGTTTTCTTTGTTCTATTTCATTTATTTCTGCTCTGATCTTTATGATTCCTTTCCTTTTGCTAACTTTGGGTTTTGTTTGTTCTTCTTTCTCTAGCTGCTGTATGTGTAAGGTTAGATTGTTTATTTGAGATTTTTCTTGTTTCTTGAGGTAGGCTTGTATAGCTACAAACTTCCCTCTTAAAACTGCTTTTGCTGCACCCCATAGGTTTTGGATCATCATGTTTTCATTGTCATTTGTCTTTAGGTATTTTCTGATTTCCTCTTTGATTTCTTCAGTGATCTCTTGGTTATTTAGTAACGTATTGTTTAGTCTCCATGTGTTTGTGTTTTTTATGTTTTTTTCCCTGTAATTCATTTCTAATCTCATAGTGTTGTGCTCAGAAAAGATGTTTGATATGATTTCAATTTTCTTAAATTTACTGAGGCTTGACTTGTGACCCAAGATGTGATCTATCCTGAAGAATGTTCTGTGCACACTTGAGAAGAAAGTGTAATCTGCTGTTTTTGGATGGAATGTCCTCTAAATATCAATTAAATTTATCTGGTCTATTGTGTTATTTAAAGCTTCTGTTTCCTTATTTATTTTCATTTTGGATGATGTGTCCATTGGTGTAAGTGAGGTGTTAAAGTCCCCTACTATTATTATGTTACTGTCGATTACCTCTTTTATAGCTGTTAGCAGTTGCCTTATGTATTGAGGTGCTTCTGTGTTGGGCGCATATATATTTATAATTGTTATATCTTCTTCTTGGATTGATCCCTTGATCATTTTGTAGTGTCCTTCCTTGTCTCTTGTAACATTCTTTATTTTAAAGTCTGTTTTATCTGATATGAGTATTGGTACTCCAACTTTCTTTGGATTTCCATTCGCATGGAATATCTTTTTCCATCCCCTCACTTTCAGTCTGAATGTGTCCCTAGGTCTGGAGTGGGTCTCTTGTAGACAGCATATATATGGGTCTTGTTTTTGTATCCATTCAGTAAGCCTGTGTCTTTTGGTTGGAGCATTTAATCCATTCATGTTTAAGGTAATTATCGATATATATGTTCCTATGACCGTTTTCTTAATTGTTTTGGGTTTGTTTTTGTAGGCCCGTTTCTCCTCTTGTGTTTCCCACTTAGAGAAGTTCCTTTAGCATTTGTTGTGGAGCTGGTTTGGTGGTGCTGAACTCTCTCAGCTTTTGCTTGTCGGTAAAGCTTTTGATTTCTCCATCGAATCTGAATGAGATCCTTGCTGGGTAGAGTAATCTTGGTTGTAGGTTCTTCCCTTTCATCACTTTAAGTATATCGTGCCACTCCCTTCTGGCTTGTAGAGTTTCTGCTGAGAAATCAACTGTTAACCTTATGGGAGTTCCCTTGCATATTATTTGTTGTTTTTCCCTTGCTGCTTTTAATAATTTTTCTTTGTCTTTAATTTTTGCCAATTTGATTACTGTGTGTCTCGGCGTGTTTCTCCTTGGGTTTATCCTGCCTGGGACTCTCTGCACTTCCTGGACTTGGGTGGCTCTTTCCTTTCCCACGTTAGGGAAGTTTTCGACTATAATCTCTTCAAATATTTTCTCAGGTCCTTTCTCTCTCTTCTCCTTCTGGGACCCCTATAATGCGAATGTTGTTGCATTTAATGTTGTCCCAGAGGTCTCTTAGGCCATCTTCATTTCTTTTCATTCTTTTTTCTTTATTCTGTTCCGCAGCAGTGAATCCCGCCATTCTGTCTTCCAGGTCACTTATCCATTCTTCTGCCTCAGTTATTCTGCTATTGATTCCTTCTAGTGTAGTTTTCATTTCAGTTATTGAATTGTTCATCTCTGTTTCTTTGTTCTTCAATTCTTCTAGGTCTTTGTTAAACATTTCTTGCATCTTCTCGATATTTGCCTCCATTCTTTTTCTGACGTCCTGGATCATCTTCACTATCATTATTCTGAATTCTTTTTCTGGAAGGTTGCCTATCTCCACTTCATTTAGTTGTTTTTCTGAGGTTTTATCTTGTTCCTTCATCTGGTACATAGCCCTCTGCCTTTTCCTCTTGTCTGTCTTTCTGTGAATGTGGTTTTTGTTCCACAGGCTGCAGGATTGTAGTTCTTCTTGCTTCTGCTGTCTGCCCTCTGGTGGATAAGGCTATCTAAGAGGCTTATGCAAGTTTTCTGATGGGAGGGACTGGTGGTGGGTATAGCTGACTGTTGCTCTGGTGGGCAGAGCTCAGTAAAACTTTAATCCGCTTGACTGCTGATTCGTGAGGCTGTTCCCTCCCTGTTGGTTGTTTGGTCTGAGGCAACCCACCACTGAAGCCTACCTAGGCTCTTTGGTGGGGCTAATGGCAGACTCTGGGAGGGCTCATGCCAAGGAGTAATTCCCAGAACTTCTGCTGCCAGTGTCCTCGTCCCCACGGTGAGTCACAGCCCTGCACTGCCTCTGCAGGAGACCCTCCAACACTAGCAGGTAGGTCTGATTCAGTCTCCCCTGGGGTCACTGCTCCTTCCCCTGGGTGCTGATGCGCACACTACTTTGTGTGTGCTCTCCAAGAGTGGAGTCTCTGTTTCCCCCAGTTCTGTTGAAGCCCTGCAATCAAATCCCAGTAGCCTTCAAAGTCTGATTCTCTAGGAATTCCTCCTCCTGTTGCCAGAACCCCAGGTTGGGAAGCCTGACGTGGGGCTCAGAACCTTCACTCCAGTGGGTGGACTTCTGTGGTATAAGTGTTCTCCAGTTTGTGAGTCACCCACCCAGCAGTTATGGGATTTGGTTTTACTGTGATTGCACCCCTCCTACCATCTCATTGTGGCTTCTCCTTTGTCTTTGGATGAGGGGTATCTTTTTTGGTGAGTTCCAGTGTCTTCCTGTCAATGATTGTCCAGCAGCTAGTAGTGATTCTGGTGTTCTCGCAAGAGGGAGTGAGAGCACATCCTTCTACTCCACCATCTTGGTTCCAATCCCAGCTTCTGTGGGAGGAGTCTGGCATGGCTTCACTGGGTCCTCTGCTTAGGGTCTCAAAAGGCTGCAATCATCGTTTCTGCCAGAGTGGAGGTCTCATCTCAGATTCCATTAGGGAAGGATCCACTTCCAAATTCATTTAATTCTTCTGGCAATGAGTTTATCTCTGCTATTTAAATTATGTATCCTTTTCAAAAGCACAAGAGTGTACATTCTTGTACTCTGGGTCTCTTTTATAAGGGTGCTAATCCCATTCATGAGGGCTCCAGCATCATGACCTAATCACCTCCCAAAGGCCCCGCTTTTTAAATTAAGATTTCAACATATGAATTTGGGGTGGGAACATAAACTTTCAGTCTATAACAAACATGTGCACTTCAATGCCATTTCTTTCAGACTTACATTAATTCCCTAAACAAACACTTATTGAACACATGCTAAGTGCCTGCCTAGGTCTGGAAATATGGCTAGAATTGGGGATAAATAAGTCAGTCATAGTTCATATGCTCAGGGATATTGTAAACTATAATCATATAAAGATATATATTGGAGTAATTAATACAAAGCTTCAGTATTTAATGTCACAAGAATTTTGGCTTTTTATATTCCATGAACTGTTTTGTGAGTATGTTGTTTCTTCTAAACAGTGAATGACAGGAAAGAAATACAGATAAATTTGGTAATGTATTCAAACATACCATAATGTACACAATTTTTAAAAATCATTTATAAGACAAATGGCAAATTAATTTTTAGGATACTGAACATTCAAGGCAAGGTCGCATATTAGGATCTATTTTTTTTTTTAAGAGGGAGACGTGACTTTATTAGAAAAGAAAAACAAAAAAGCACAAAAAACTGAGATGAGTTGGTCCTTAACAGATGCCTTGGTGGATGAGGCTGCTTTTGGCTGTGCTGGCCTTCTCCTGCTCCCACCACCGGGCAGGGTCCAGCTCAAAGCAGCGCCACAGCCGCAGGGTCTCATCTGCTGCTGCTGATGCCACTGTAGCCCCATCTGGGCTCATGGTCAGGCTAAGGACCTGGGCTGTGTGACCTTTCAGCTCAGCCACCTTGGCCATGGTTGGGTATTCCAAATCACCAGCTGGTTCTGGGCAAAGCCATGGCCTGAGATGAGCTTCTTGTAGTGGGGAGACCAGAGGATGGAGCACACCTGGGAGTGGGCATCCACAGCACTCAGCCAGGCCCCAGAGCAGACGTTCCAGACACGAATGTGTCGATCACTTGTGCCCCTTCCAGTTGCCAGGACATTGGGCTGCCAGGGACACCAAGCCACAGCCTTGACAGCCTCTTGATGCTGGGTAAATGTCTGCAGAGGAACCCAGCCACCCTCTCCAGGAGAACTAGGCCACACATTGACCAAGTTATCATTGCCACCACTGGCTAAATGTCGTCCATCTGGGGCCCAGCGCAGACCACACACTTCCTGGCTGTGGCCTCTCAGTGTGACCACATGGTATTCTGCTACCCGAACATCGTGGTGTGGGATGTGGCCAGAGAGTGAGCCACTACACAGGATATAGCTATTCCAACCGAGGGAGCCCACTCGGGCAGAATGGTCATGTTTCGAAGCCGTTTCTGCTGTTGCACATCCCATAGCTGCACCTCAGCACTGCTGGTGGTACCCACAGCCAGGTAGTTTCCCTCTTTGATCGAGGCCACAGAAGATGTATAGTCCCCAGGCTGCTCCATTTGCAGCAGCTGCAGGATGTCACCAGAGCTAGCACTCCACAAGTACACACTGTTGTCCAAAGCCACAGCCAGTGTATCCCAGAGCTCCAAGCTACACGGTTCAGGTAGTAGTCATTCCGGATTTCAGGGGCATCCAGGATCCTGTCTGGCAGGGAAGGAATGTAACTGCTGGTCTTCCTGCTGGAGCTGGGCGTGACCTTCTGGCTATAGAGTACTTTCAGTCTGTTCTGGTAACCTTCTGGGGCATTTTGTGGTTTTCCACTGAGCCGAAGCATCTTGGCTTCCTCCACATGAAAACCGTTCAGGTTCAAAGCCCATGCTTTCTGATGTTCCTTCTTGGTGGGTGTCTGACTGTCTTCGGGCTGCTTCTCCTTGCTCGGGAGAATGCTAGCGACCTCCATCTGGAAAGCACTGCGACGGGGGATAGAGCGATCGCCGCCAGGTTTACTGGGAGTGGTCTGAATCTTGGAGCTGGATTTGCCGGGAGTTCGGCCCCGGGGTCCTCCCGGCGCTGTGGGATCGGTTGGCTGCCCACATAGGCGAGCGGCCCGGCCCGAGGCTTCCTTCGCTTTGCGCTGCCAGAGCGCAGGGGCTGCGTTGGACATGGGTGCAGCCGGCTGCAGCAGCGAGTGCAGGTCACCCTCGAACGCGAACTGGGCCATGGGAGCGTCCCCGGATCGCTCGGCCCAGCCGCCTCTCACCGCCAGGTCAAAGCAGGCTCCGATCCCAGACCCTAGGATCAGTATTAAATGTTTGCATCTAGAAAAGAAAATGATTGTAATAGTTTTAAAGATATTACACGGCTCTAATTTGCTTGTATTTTACAGACTTCAAAAAACTCTGAAAGGTTTGTTTATAAAGGCTTCCAGATGATACTTTTTTTTTTTTTTTTTTTTGGCTGTGTTGGGTCTTCGTTGCTGCGCGCGGGCTTTCTCTAGTTGCAGCAAGCGCGGAGGCTACTCTAAATTGCGGTGCACGGGCTTCTCATTGTCAAGGCTTCTCTTGTTGCGGAGCACGGGCTCTAGGCACGCGGGCTTCAGTAGTTGTGGTGCACGGGCTTAGTTACTTCGCGGCTGTGGGATCTTCCCGGACCAAGGCTCGAACCCGTGTCCCCTGCATTGGCAGGCGGATTCTTAACCACTGCGCCACCAGGGAAGCCCCAGATGATACTCGTATGACAGAGGGAATACAGAGACAAAATCTAGAAAGGAAACATTCAGAGCCCCTTTTACAAGTAGGGAGTCACTAGGCTGGAATCTCATCTCCAAAACTGACCGGCCACGCAAAGGTCAAGCTACTTTCTCAGGGCAGCCCAGAAGCTTGAGAAGATTCCCAGAATTCCTGGACAGTAAAGCACAATTTCCCAGAGAAGGCGCCCACTGCTCCCCTTCTTCCGGCCTCTGGGCTTTCACCGTCTCCTCCCCGCTCCCACCGCTGGGCTCTGCCTCCTTACACGGGATTTAACTTACGTGTATGTAAAAGAAAATAAACATCTTACACTGAAATATAAAAATGTTGAAAGTTGTGGTATAAAGTGAATTCCCTCCTCACCTCAAAATGTTTACAGATCTAATGGCCTTTACACATAATGACATCACATCATGTCGTTATCAGTACTGTTAGACTTTTTGGCAAGAACTGTGATTTACTCATCTTAACACATAGATTTGAATGGATTTGCTATTAGAAATGATAAAAGATCCCTTTAGACTCTGGAGACTGAGTTTAGGAATAAAACTAAAAGAGCATGTTAGTAATTCATCATTACCAAGATACACAGGAACAATGAATGAAAATCATGAAGTGCTGGGACCCTTGTAGTATAGATTTCCAGGCTAGATTAACTTTCTGAAAGCAAAGGCCACTTTTCTCCTAAATGATATGCAGCCGTTTCCCTGGAGCTGGGTCAGTGTCGCTCATGCTGCATTTAGACTCTACCCCATTGTCACAGAAAATTCTAGCGAAAGTCTGCCTGCAGTGCCATTGTGTATTTGTACATTCGCTACAATGCTGTTTTTTATGGCAAAACACACACACACACACACACACACACACACACACACACACACACACGATGTTAGAGTGTCTCATAACTTAAGCTTTTGTTCCTAAATAGAAATAGCTTCCCGAAAATTTCTTTCGGGAGAGACCTCACTTCTGCACAAGATGCTTTGCATATACTGACTGGTGAAAAAGTCTCCTTGAAAATAACCCAGTTTATTCATAGGACTGGGGAGCTAGCATAAGTAAAATCACTGGCAAACAAAGCTTGAAATAATTTTTCCTCCATTTAATCTCTTTTAAATGGACCGTTTGATTTATGAATAAAGTAATCATAATGCGGACTCTGTTCGGGGAAAAAGCATATGTAAGTGACTGGAAAGGATTGGACGTGTCTTCACAGTGTATTGACTCTCATGTATGATGTACTCACAGTAGCTACTAAACCGTGAGGATATTCTGTTTCAGAGTTGCTCTTAAACTCACCCAACTTACTCAATGGAGCCTGGGCATCTAGAACTGAAATACAATGCACAGTAAAAAACTATCATACAACAGCATGGTACCTTGACCGCAGGGAGGAAAAGTAAACACGAGAACAGTGGGACCACAGTCACTTCCACTGGCAGATCTAAGTTTCAGGGAAATGCTGGCTTGCTTGCATTTTTCTTCTTTTTTAATTAAAAAAAAAAAAAAAAATCTACACCCAGGCTGTCAGTTTACAGCCCTGGAAAGATTTTTGTAGCCAAAATACAAACTTCCCAGAGGGTCTAAAGACTCTCTCACACGTAAGTCAATCAGCATAAATAGCTCTTTTCAATAAAATTAGTATTAGTATGTCTTTGAATATATGGTTATTTAGCATAGATTATTACTGTTTCTTGATAGAGATGTCATTAAAATGAAGGGGTTTTTTCCTAAAATTAATAAGCAAAAGTTACCAGATTGTACTATTAACGTATTGACTCCAAATAAGATACACTGGAACTATTGATAATTTGAATTGCTGAAGCTTTTAAGATGTTAAAAATTCTTTATAGTTCTCACTCCTATAATCCTTCATGCATCTAGTTGTTGTTCCTAATTCAACTAAAGATGAAAGGTTTGCCCAAAATATAGACTAAGTGCAGGGAAGAAGTGATTTTCTTGTTTCTCTCTCTCCCTCTCTCTTTTTTTTTTTTTAACATCAAGGTAGGAACAAGTACTGGTTTTAATTTTAAATAATCCTTCAAAATATTTGTGAAAATGCTTATAAACAGTAAAAATCAACAATTAAAAAACGTGGGGTGGGGGGGAGAAAAAGAATTCACAGTTACCTAGCAGAGGAAAGCCCTCTGGAAAGAGTTTCAGCACATCGACTCCCATTAAGGAAAAATATTGAGCGAGTGATTGAACAGGGGAAACGTGAACACAGAGTTCATCATAAATATCAGTAAGCCAATATCAGATCCTTGGTAACCAAGAGGACCGCGGGTGGGGAGATTCTTGTTTGGGGCTGGAATGGAAACCATATCAGATCGTATATGGTGCTCACTTCATCTGAGCTTAGATTGTTGGTTTCTGTTCAGAATTAAATGATATGTTTGATAGTCTTCCAGAAACAAGGTTCTAGACTATCCACCAAGCTCGCCTCTCCATCCACTGCTTTCAGCTTTAGCGCAGAGGGGTAAGTTTGCTAATTCTCGATGAAGACCTGTGGCTGTGAATTCTGAAGGTGATTCCCCCTTTTTCTCTTACAGCCCCAAAGATTGTTTCCCACCTCGTGCAGCCCACATAGGTTGACACAGAACCCAGGGTGGGGTTTAGTTTACTCTCCCACTTTTGAGAGAAGTGTAACTCACTGCCTTCACCTACTCTGGTTTCCACCCCGAATCTGTTCCTAGACCCCAAAGAATGGATGAACTGAACTGTGTAGTCAGGATGAAAGAACAAAGAAACAACCTTCCATTTCCATCTCTTTCTTTCTCCAGCCAATTTATTAATAAATTCTCATCTACAGAGCATTTACCACTAGAATACCTAGCCATTTTTATGAATGGCAAGACTAGAGAAAAAGCCCCCATATTGTGAAAGTGATATGGACCTAAAACCTGATGGTGAACGCACAGCACTTCTCTGCTAGTGTGTAGCAAGCATGCCTTTCAGTCCTGGTTGAAAGCTACCAACTTGTAAAACAGTTCGATAGGAAACTTTCACTTTGAAATTGTGATGCTTTATTGTCGGCACTAGAGGAACCATTTCAGATGCTTTTTGCCCCAGATGATCCATTTTACCAACAACCATTAACTATCTCCACACTGATAATCATGTAGTTATGTTTGTCAGAAGCCCTGATCCCTTGAATAAATGTTACTGAGCCCACTATTTAAAGGAACCCTCCAGCAAATCCTTTGGCAAAGCAATGAAAAAGTTTACAGTCAAGCATGGCCCTCTAGTGCCTGTTTTGTAGGTATTGTTTCATGTTACTAGGTTTGCTAAAAGTAGGCCTTGCACATTGGCAATAAGCATTTTCTCACCTCAACCTAACACCTTGCTATTTATCACCTGTACTGAGAATGTGCAGACCTCATGTGATGCAAAGCCATGCCAACATCTATTAAAGGGAAACCAATTAGAATAAACTTAGTCATCAGTTAAGCCATTCCTCATGTGAGGCATTGGCAAGTAACACTGAGAGACAGTGTGTTATTGCTTCAATGTACAAACAGGAGTCTGATTATCTGGCTTTGAATCCCAGTTCCTATGAAAGTGTCTAAACTTCAGATCCCAGTTCTATAAAATGTGGATGACAATAATAGTATTTACCTTCTACCTCGAGCTGTTGTGAAAACAAATTAATAAGACAATGAATATGGTAAGTTAGCATGGTATCCGGCACACTGGCAAAAAGACCTACCACTTTAGAAAGGAACTGGAAAACTCTCAGTACTGGCTCCAGTGGGACGTTGGAGGCCCACACTTATCATGGCAGCCTCAGCATCTTCCCTTTAAGTTCTTCCCCCTAGCTAGCCACAGAAAAGGGTTGAGCTGAATCAAGAGTTTCCACTGGCTTTGAACAAAGGTTGGCAGCAGTCACGGGGCCTCCATCCCTCCCATCCTCATTGGCTCCCATCCACATTGTGCCAAGTACCACATCAACAGGATGCGGAGTCATCTTCCGTGGTCCCAGCTGGCTCTGATTGTGCTATAATGACTTGGCTATAGCAGATGCTAGGATGAAATCATGTCTCAACTTCACCTCTTGAATGCAATGTTGTTTATATTTGCCCAGTTCTTACCCCCTCCCCTTGGGTCTTTTAAAGATCATGCCAAAGGCTTTGTTTCTTTTACCTGAATAAAGTCTTCCATTAAAATAGTTGAGGACAGTTAGTCTTCCTGACACTTTGAAGATCTGGAAGAGAGTTTTCCTAGCTACATAGTCTTTCCCTCCCCAGAGTCTGGCTTCACATTGAGCGAAAGTGATCCTTCTAAAAATCTAAACCAGATCGTGCCACTCCTGTGTTCCAAAAACCAGAGTCCTTAGATGGCTTACAGGCAGTAACATAATCTCCACGTAGCCCCACTTCCTCTTCCTCTACTCTCTTCCTGGCTTCCTTGCTTGTTTTTGTATACCCGCAAGTGCACTCCTACCTCAGGGCCTTTGCACCTGCCCTTCCCACTGCCTGGAATGCTCTTTGCCCCAGATATCTGTGTAGCTCAATTCCTTGCTTCCTTCTGGTCTCAACTCAAATGTCACCTTATCAGGCAGGCTTTCTTCTATTATTCTATATCAGATAGAACTCTCCCTCTCACCCCTCTCTCTTTCCTTTTACTCTGCATGCATCACCACCTTGCATATTATATACTCACTGAGTTTTTGGCAGGCTCCTGCACTAAAATAGAAAGTCGATAAGAAAACGTCTACTTTGTTTGCCACTGTACCACCAGCGCTTAGACCCCTGAAGGTGTTCAGTAGCTGCTCAATAAATGGTTATTAAATGTTAAAAGAACTACTCCCTAGGGGACTCAGCAGCAATCAGATCTCTCATTCTAATCTGCCTATTTACCCAACAAACGGTCGCATTGCTAGTATCCTTCTTGTCAGTCTAGTTATTGTTCTTAACCTTCTTGGATTCTTTTAAGTTCCTTCTGTGCTCCCCACACATGACTCCACATTTCTTTTTCACCAGTATTCTGGGACACAGTATATCACTCTCTACTCCCTGATTCTTTTTTTGTAATAATCTACAGAACATTGTTTCACGAATTGTTTAAAAAACACCCCACTCATAACAACGAACATACTGTTTTCAGTATGTATAATCTTGGTGCACATAGGTAGCAGTCCTTCTTTGGTTTTGCCTCAGCGTTTTGTAGGTGCTCTGCAGCCCTGAGGTAAAATGAGCTGCTAGCAAGATGCATTATCTATACACAAACAGCTATGTTTGTATAAAGCCAAGCCGAGATCCTATGGGTATAAAGATCCTATAGGTATAAAGCCAAGAAGTTGGATGTTTGAATTGAGTTGTATCTTGCTTTCCAGTTCTTTCTTAAAAGCATTGACAAAGCATAAGTTTGGTGGCTAATATGGAATGTAAATTTCTCTGAGAAAGATAAGGAGGCAGCAGGACAGAAAGGCTGACGGGGGCCCATTGTTAAAGGAAAGAGGGCTGAGAAAAAGAAGCTTGTTCTCACCATAACTTTCAAATAACAGTAAAGAGAAACTTATCGGAAAGAACGGTAACAGAGAGAAGAGGGAAATCTGGAAGAAATGAAAATAACAGAATTGACATTGGTTTTATGGTTTTCATTCATAAACATGCTAGAAAATTCTGGATCTAACCTGTACTAGGTCCTCATCCTGTTTCTTCTGTTCTTTCTATTGGCAAGACTGCTTTACTATTCCAGAACTGCCCAGCCCTGGCGAGAAGATAAAGAAGAGAGAAGACCTGAATTCCCTCAGGCCCTCCAGGGAGGGACTCCCGACCCGGCTTAGAAACCTCTATCTCCTACTAGCTGTGCATCCTTGGGCAAGTTACTCAACTTCTCCCTGCCTGATGGGGATAATAGTAGTATTTGCTCCTGTGTCAGATAGGAATGATAGTAGCAGCATCTGCTTCTCAGGGGTATGAGAAGGATTACATGAGTTCATGCAAAGCACTAGAATAAGGCTTGGTATATTGAAAGTGACCAATAAATGGTAGCTAATATTCCCAGAAGCTTAGGAATTTCTTTGCTTCTTATTCATGAATTTAAGGTCAAGGATTCAGTATCTGTATTGATGTTAAAGCAACAAAAGTACTCTCTTCTCCTAACTTCATCTATGTAGCCTTCACCCAGAGTCAAAGCCACCTATCCACTCTCTAGACTGGGGATGGCTCTGCTCAAATGGAACCTCTTTTCTGGCACGACCGATCCCAGGGGAAGCGAGTCCTATTCTAGATGGTGTATATGTGAAAGATGGCATGCTATTTAGAATCCTGATCATGAGACAGTGTTGAAAGTGGTTAAACTTGGGGATTTTTCTGGAATTCACCTACTCGATCCACCGATTAGTGTAATTAAGACTGTCATAAAAAAAAAAAAAGGAGTCCGTCATAAAGGCTTAATACAGGTGTGTCTCAGTACCTAGACCCTTAGCCATAAAGAAGATACAAAAACCTCAGAAAGAAACTACAGAGGAAGACCTTAGCTCAGTTCCTCCACCATATGTTTTCCCCTACCCAGATGGCCCCGAATGGAATGAATGAGATGAGTGGGGCACAGCTCTCGACAAACAAACCACCGAGGTGGTTACGTAATTTGTTAAACAGTGCTCCATAGATTATTGTGTTTGAAAAAAAAGTCAGGGAGTGGCTCATTATTTTTATAATAATAATAATCTAGCATTCTACAACTAGATACATGCTGCTATTGGGGATGAAAGTACAAAGGAATCAAGGGAATACCTTCTCTTCCAGAAAGGGAAGCCACGTAGTTGCAGTCAACGTCTTTGCAAAAAGACCCATCACCCAGGAGCGACCACACAGCCTACAGGAGAAGGGGCAGTGGCATTTACTAAGGCATGTCCAAGGAATGCTATTTAAGTTATTCAATCATCAAACAACTGTATGAATTAGCTAGTATTATCTCCACTGTAATAAGGAAGTGTCCAAGCTGAGACTTAACTGACCTGTTCAAGGATGTAAAGTAAATGCATGACAACACATCACTGCGGCACTCACTGTAAACACCAGGTCCCTCCGGGAGGCTTGGTGCCACACTGATCTTCACGTCACGAGCAGAATTTTGACCGTGTTAAAGTTGTCCACATCGTAATCAGCAGAACCTATGAATACGTTACATTACACGGCAAAGGGAAATCAAAATAAGGGAGATCAAATTAAGGCGGAAACAGACTAACCTTGAGATGAGAGTGCGGACAGAAACATTGCCTGCCATTCTAGTAAACAAGGAATGTTGCCTGCCACCAAAACTTCAGCCACTGCAGCTGCCCCGTCAGTGCTCCCAGAGGGGGATTCAGGATGGAGCAAAAGTGCCGGCCCTAGATAGTCAAGCTGCACATCTAAAGAATACTTTCAATGAGCCCAGACTCTTGCATCTTCCCATACATAGAAAAGCACTAACATCACTAACTTGAGATGTCTGGTTTTTGTGATTAGCAGTAATCTTTTGATGTTCGACTACATGTTTTGTTTTGTTTTCAGCAAAAACTCCTATGTATCCTGGCTCTTCCCTTGCCTCATCGGAACCGTTCCCCAGGGCAATCTGGGAGGCTGTCTCCCAGGCGAGAGTCCTCAGTAAGGTCCTCGAATAAAACGCATCTTGCAACTTTTAGGTTGTGTGTTTTTCTTCAGTCGACAGGAGATTATCCTGGATTATCGAGATGAGCCCAATGTAATCACAAACAAATGTCTTTATAATTGACAGAGGGAGGCAGGAGGGCGAGAAACAGAGAAGAAGACGTGAGAAGAGGACCAGAGAGGGAGGGAGATTTGAAGACATTGCACCGCTGTCTTCAAAGATGAAGGAAGTGACCATAAACCAGGAATTCAGGCGGCCTCTAGAAGCTGGAAAAGATGAGGGAACAGACTCTAAAGACGAGGAAACAGACTCTCCTAGAGCTGCCACAAGTAACACCACCCACTGACACCTTGATTTTAGCCCAGGAAAGACCCATTTTCAGACTTCTGTCTTCCAGAACTGTAAGATAATAAGTGATGGTGTTTTCAAGCCACTAAGTTTGTGGTCATTTGTAACAACAGCCCATAAGAAACAAATACACCCTATTACTACACTTTAATTTACGTCAGAGTTCTGCAAACATTTTCTATAAAGGGTCAGGTAGAAAATATTTTAGAGTTTGTGGGCCAAGGGGCCACATAATCTGCTATTGCAGTTCTGAGCAGCCTCAGACAATACACACATGACTGAGCTCGGCCCTGCTGGCAGCAGTTTCAAAACAGGCTAAATAGGGGCTCCTCTGAGGGAGGGCACACAATAGGAGGGAGCCTTTAGAAATCTGACCTCTTGAAATTAAATAGCCCTTTTAACGGCATTATTACACTGTCTTGCAATTATATAATGTTCATGTAAACCTTATGCTTCTGGCGTTCAGCACCTCTGGAGACGCAGTGTGATATGATTTAAAAGAAGCACTTGGGGTCAGGAGACCTGGTTCCAGGCCGGGTTCTGCTAATACCTGAGTGACCCCGGGTAGGCATTTTTACTCCTTAGGCCTCAGTTTTCTCAACTATGAAATGAAGCACTGAAGCTCGAAGTGATGAACAGAGCCTCCTTCCGGTTTCTTTTTCTCATGATTTGCAAGTGTTACTCCCAGGGACCGGTAAAGCCAGGAATGATGTAGAGTTTCACAGTGATTCTGTTTCTCCTTGAAGGTGATATTTGTGGGGATGTTCATCAATGTCATGGACAGAAAAGGAATCCAACCGAAGCTGATAGCTCCTTCAAATTTTATGAACACAGTTAAATTATAGACTCCAGGAGGAGGAAAGGGTAAAACAGTGGAATAAAGCTTCAAAAGCAAAACAACTGGCTAAAACAAGCAATGAGAGGAAGCAGGAGCCTGGAGAATTACAAATTCAGAAAATAAACTTAGCTGTGTTCTCAGAAGTAAATCCCCTGGGCAGACGGGAGGGCAGCCCAGTGTGCAGCCGCTTAGGGGATTAGATTTAGTTCACGTGTCCACAGAGAGAACATTCACAGGTAGGAAGCAGTTCCTGACCCGCTTTGCACTAGACTTTCTAATGGGCTGCAGAAACAAGTTGGTGACAAGGATGACGAAGGTGATGGGGAACACGAGTGCTTTTAGGGTAGCTCTTCAACCAAGAGAAGAGTGGAGCACGTCATCACAGAGAAGAGAAAAGCAACCGTTCTGAGAGCAGCAGAGCACGTTGCATCAGAAACTCGCCTTTAAATCGTATTGTCAGTATGGTAACCGGTAGCCATGAAGGGCTTTCCAGATTTAAATTTAAATTCATTCAAAGCAAATGAAAATAAAGATTCAGTTCCTCAGTCACAGTAGCCACATTTCAAGTGCTCAGTAGTCAGTGGCCAGTGGCTACCACATGGGACAGAGGAGGTTATAGCATTTCCATTAGTGCACAATTCTGCCCTAGACCTATACTATAGCCGCTAGCCACAGGTGGCTATTTAAATGTAAATTAATTAAAACTAGAGTTCTATTCCGCCATCACACCAGCCACATTTCAAGCTCCCAATAGCCAAGTGACTGGTCACTACTGTTGGAACAGCACAGATATAGAACATTTCCATCATCACAGAAAGTTCCACTGGACAGTGCTGCCTTTGAGCTATTTTTCTGCATCTTCTCCTGGATCATCTGAACGACTTTCAGAATCAAGCACCGTGACGAGCTCAGAAAAGGGGCGTGGTTAGGTGTAGCTAAATAGTCAGGACCCTTGCTTCATGATTTATGTGACGTTCACATCAAGGTTTTCTTGCTTCCATTGCTTTCCTCGTCCTCTAGGTTATAACAGTAAGTTTCCCCGCTGCAGATGTATGACCAGCACCTCCTGGCTCAGGTTTCAGGTGCATTCCAACTGAAAGAGGAGACATTCCCAGACACCTCCTACCTCCCTCTCACCACCCCCGCTGCCCAGTTCCTGCCCTGCTACCCACCTTGAAGCGCTGCACCAAAGGAGTTTCCCAGGAAGGGAGTTGGGGAGGATTTGGGATCTAAGGAGAGGAGGAAAGATCTGGCGGAGCGTTATTATGGCCCCCAGATGATCATACATGAGTGTCCTCCTCAGTAACGGAAGAAAAAAATCTCCAATGCCAATGGGAGGGAGGGCCCAGACAGCAGCAGTACCCCACAACTTCTGTGCACCCCACACGTGGACACGCGAACGCTGTGTCCATCCACACGGACAGAAAAAGAGAGACAGAGAACAGCTGCTATGTGTGACAGAGTTCTTTTCACATTATAAACACACTCCTTTTTAAAGCCCTCGGGTTCTCCACAAACATCAATGCCACGGCCGTGAAGCTTGCACAAGACGTCCCATCCAAAATGTTTCTCACGTGGGAGCTGGGTTAATAGAAATGCGTGATCTCTCTCTCTCTCTCTCTCTCTCTCTCTCTCTCTCTCGCCTGTCCTCTTCTCTTACTTGAGAAACCCTTTGTGAGACTCACTTGTTTGGGTTTAAACCACCAAGACGGGTGGACAGTTTCCAGAAAGAGTAACAATATTCTATTGGAGAAAGCAAGAAAATCCTGGATTTTACTTCACTGGTTTTCACATTAGCTCAGATTCATTAACCACATTTACGTAGAACTTACTTTGGTTTGGGAAAGCAAGTGTGCGGAGGGTGACTGACGGCAGGAGTGTATTTCTACCTGGGGCAGAAGAAGGGCCTTGGCTGGAATTCATAAAATCTTAAGGTGAGCAGCATTATCTAGTCCAAATCCTCATTGGATACAGAAATCCCCACATGGTTCCCAAAACCTACTTCTCTAGATCCTGCCTGAACACTGTAAGAGATTCTTTTTATTTTGTTACTGCAGACCGCCTGGGGTCAGAACAGATCTGCCCATCACTGTTTCCCTAAGTTCGAGCACAGTATGCATATGGGTGAAAGTACATGCTTCTATGTGCGGCATCTCCGAATCCCTAACGGTCAATCGGGTGCAGACTCTCCTTTTGTTAGATGTATACAGTTTTGACACTTTTTCAGCCTTTCCCTCCCACTCTTATAGGATAAGCCTCTTCTCCATCTATTGCATGATTCTAGAGAATGGCTCAGATTTCTGTCTGCTGCCAAATTTCAAAAGTGTGGGTGGTAAAAGTAAATACAAGCAGCATTTCTATGGCAGTGATGATTGTAATTTTTTACATGAGAAGCCAACTCTTGTCATTTGATGCAGCCTCGAGGGCCCAAGCCCTGACAGAAGGAAAGCTGATGAAGCCGAGTCAGCGGCCCCAGTTCTGCCTTTTCCATGGACTAGAATTGGATGTTTTTGTCTCCTCCCAAGCCTGGTAAACTTGTACGAGCTGGTTCAGAGCCTCTTTACAACTCCTGGGATGACGTGCATTTCAAATATATCCCAATGTTGAAAGCATGCTGCTTTCCTTGGAAAAACAATGATGAAGAAACAATGAGCTAGAATGTCCCTGCTTTCCAAGGAAGCCCATAATACATAGAATCTCAACAACGGGAATTTTTTTTAATGATGAAAATGAAAGATTTGGGGATGTATCAAAGCTGTTGTTAAATCAGAATTAGAATTCATTCTAACTCCAGAATGCTATACTTTTAACAACCTCTAAATTGAATAACAATAAGGACTCGCTGAAAGTTAAAGGAGACACTAGGACCTAATATTTTTAAAGCTTTATCATTCAAAATAAGGAGGCATCATATATTTTGTGACAGTTACTCTTAAGAGAAGTAAGGAACCACCCAGGGATTGTTCTAGGTGACAAATGATAAATGGTTAAGGAAGAATTTCAGAAACTCTTCTGACTGAAGTCTCAAGATTCTTTTTCATAGCCTTGTATTTATATGATTCTGTTTTCATACATTGAATACAGAAATTTTTAAAAACCAAGGATCTTAGGTAAAAGGTTCAATGCTAGATTTTCTTGAATTTTTTTTTTTTTTTTTTTTTTTTTTTTTTGT
>NW_006774127.1:1106127-1147783 GCF_000442215.2 Lipotes vexillifer
TTTTTTTTTTTTTTTTTTTTTTTTTTTTGGTTTGGGGTTTTAGAGTTTTTTCCCTCCCTGATGGTTAGGGTAACTCATTCATCCATCTTCTAAGTCCTTTCTAAGTGTCCTGCTTCCTTTTCTCCTTCACTCATTCATCTCTCCCTCTCTGTCTCTCCTTTCACAATTAAGCACCCTAGCTACAGTCCAGGGCCTGTAAAAGTCACAGATGCCCAATTCCATAAAAGGATTCGGGGCCCACTTTGGAAGGCATCCAGTGCAAGAAGCATGCTGTCCTAAGCCCACACCCTGAGGCGCCCGCTGCCAGCTCTTCTGAACAAGCAGAGGGAGCGCTCCATCTGCCGTCACCCGGAAGATACGCTTGCCTCTCCACCTACTACTCCCAAATCTTAGCTCTGTCCTTTCAGTGTTTCCACCAAAGTGACTTAAATACAAATCTCCTAAATTTGTTCTTCTGTGAAAAGAGGACAAAAACCAGTTTCAGATCCCAGAGGCACCCCCTGTCCCCTGATTCGTTTCCATTTTTAAAATCAGCCTGAAATGCTAGATATTTGATCCAATAAACCAGGTGTGGGGAGTCCAAGGAACCGATCCCAAGAGGTTGGTTTTCAGGCCACATATTACGCTTGCCCTAGAAAATAAGAGATGCTGTGCTAACGAATTCACTCTGAGACATGGGAGGGCAGGAGACAAATTCTTCCTCATAAATTCATTTGGAATTTAGTCACCAGCTCCTTCATCTCTTTTGATGGGCAGGCCATCCCATCACTTAATCATACCAAAGAGAGATGTGCAGGCACACCTGGAAAGTTCCACACCTGAACCCTCCACTGTGGCTGTTTATGTCCCCCAAACAACTGAGGCTACAAAAAGTGTTAACCGTGACACCTCACATCTGCACAGTGCACGGCAGTTTCCAAAGGGAGCTCACAGACGTGATCTCATTTGGCTTTTACAAGGTCCCATGGCCTGACGGCAGCAGAGGGCACGAGTCACAAGGTAGAGGTGGCCTTGGGGCCAGAGTGTGAGCTCCAGGGCAGACTAACCAGAATTTAAAACTCAACTCAGCCGTTTATTTGCTTTGTAGCCACATAAGAGCTGTCTGCAAAAGAGTATCCAACATTAGACGCTAATCTTGTCTATTTATTAACCAGCAGGGAGAAAATCCTGAGTTGACAGTGGAATCCAAAGATGCAGATCTCAGCATTTGAAGGTAGAGTGATTTGTGAGCAACAGGGCTCAGCACTGTGGATGGGTTTTCTCAGTTGGTCTAGTGATCAAAACTAGTTATTATTTATAGACCTTATTTAGAAATGGTTGAAGGGTTACTATTTCACTTTCAGCTCTGCATTATTCATAAATACAAGTCATGTTTACAGTGATTGTGTTGCTGAGTTGATTATGCTCTGGGTTTCCGGACTATTAGCCGTTCTGATAACAAATAGCTTGATTTGCGTGGCAGCTCATTCTACTTTTCTAAATTTCCTTGCATAGAACTCTGAAAAATCTATGGCAAGATTTACCTCTTTTCTAAAATGAGCTAACTTTATAGATAAAATAAGAAGTGTGAGAATACATTTTTTAAAGTTTACTCATGCGTTAAAATGTCCTCATTCTTTTGATCCATGGCTGCTCAGCTCAGGAGGGTAGACTAGACTGAAACAGCTTCATTGGGAACATGGGTGTCTTTGAGTATGTGCTAGACAGCTCTCTTAGACAAGTAATTGTAAGCAAAAAAATAAATAGATAAACTCACGAGCTTCTAAGAGCAAATGTTTAATTCTCACTTATTTTACAGGTCAACTGAGAGTTGGTTGTGATTCTGCTCTGTGTGTCATCTTCATTCCACGGTCCAGCCCACCTGAATCATGTCAATCTAAAGGAAGGAGGAGAAAGCAATGGCAGATCCATGTAATGGCAGAACCACATAATGGTGCAATCACATGGACATCACTGAAGTCTCTACTGGGAAGAGGCAGAGTACATGCCCACTGGTATTTTACAGAAGCAGACCATGTGGCCGAGCCTGCCATCAATGTGTGGCTGAAGTGAATTCACCCATTGGGTGGAACACTGCAAGTCACATGGCAGGAGTAGGTACACACATTCCTCCCACAGAAGGCAACCAATGAGAACACAATCTGCTATATCTTGAGTTTTGATTACTTTGAATGATATTCCTATCTGCAATCTCTTCTGATGGTTTTAGGGCCTTTCCCAAGATTTAGGGAGCAGCGTGGAGTGGATTTAAGATACACTCTCGAATAGAATAAGGGTTGGCCAACTCTAGTCCACTCCCATTTTTGCATGGCCCAAGAGTTCTGAATGGTTTTTAAATTTTTAAAGGGTTGTCTTAAAAAAAGGAGAAAGAAGAATATACAACAAAGAACTAGTGTGGCCCTCAAAGCCTAAAATATTATCTGACGCTTCACAATAAAAGCTTTTCAACCCTTGAAATAAAACTAAATTTGGGATTGGCCCTAGAACCTTGGTTTCACCTTGACCAGAGGCAATCCACATCTATCCCCAGCAAAATCAACTTCTAGAAGTAACAAATATAATTTTTAAATCAGTGAGTGCTAATCAGGGTAGAGTTATAAACTCCTCCAGAATCTGGAGTCTAGACTCCACAGAACCTGTCCATCCGTATTTCTGGGGTTACATTTACCACATTGGATTATAATTCGTTTTTTATATTTCTATGCCCCACGAAGAGACTATACTAATTTCCTTGAAAGAAGAGACTGAAATGTCCCACACTCAGCCCTGGGCTTGACAATGGTGTTTATAAATGTTTTAAGTTGAATTAAATTAAACTACTGACATGACAGAGAACCTTAAGCTACTAACTCTCAATTTCATCATGAATCCCTTTCGGTTGAATAAAATCCTTACCAGAGTTTATTTACCGGAGAAACAGTCATGGAAATGTCTGTCACTGTAAATCTTCTTTAAATATTTACTCATGGATGACAGAAGGAAGTTATGTTCCCTCCACTACGTTCACTGACATCCATCAGAAACAGCAGAAAGATGAAAAAAGTAAGGAAACTCCATTTTAAGTGGAGTAAAGTAAAAGCCTCTCCCCCAAATTAAAATTATGAAGAACAACTGCCAAAAAAATAAAATGTGTCAAAATAAGAGAACAGTATAAGAGTTGACATAATTTTCTCAGACCTGGGGCTGTACAGAGTAAGTATCATAATCCTGAAAGAAACACCTGACTAGAGTGACACAATGGAAGGGCACAAAGGGAAGACATGGGGAGACTGTTTATCTGCAGAACTGCAGAGCAGATAGAGCTCAAATAGACCCAGACCTTGCAAGTACATGAAGCTCAAGGTCAAAAGTCTAGTGTCCTAGCTGAGGGAACTTACTAGACATGACAGAGGGAGGAGCAATCACCAGATCAAAACACAGTGTGTGAGTTAACTAGAGCTGCTGTAACAAAGCACCACAAACTGGGCAGCCTAACAACAGAATTTACTGTCTCGCAGTTCTGGAGGCTGGATGTCTGAGATCAAGGTGTCAGCAGGGTTGATTCCTTCTGAGAGCCATGAGGGAAGGATCTGTCCCAGGCCTCCCTCCTTGGCTGGTCGACAGCATCATCGCATCTGCCTCCACGTTCACGTGACACTCACCCCGTGTGCGTGTCTGTTTCTTCACATGGTGTTCTTTTATAAGGATACCAGTCATGTTGGATTAGGGGCTCACCCTTCCGCAGTATGACCTCCTTGTAACTAGTTACATCTGCAATGACCCTATTTCCAAATAAGGTCATATTCTGAAGAACTAGGAGTTAGGACTTTACGAATTCGGGGGAAACACAACTAAACCCATAACACACACAGAATGACTGAGACTTAGGATACACCATGAGCCACCCCAAGCTCCTGAATAACAAAGGCTGAGGGGAGACAGCCTCCTGGTGCAGAAGCTGCAGTGTTAAATGAGCAGTTATTCAGAGGCTATGTCTTAATTCCTTCTGGGAACTGCCCTGGCTCAGTCTCTCACACCTTTCCCAGCACCTCCCCTCCACTCTGTCACTCCACACACTGGTCTAGTCCAGGGCAAACACAGATAGCACTGGCTCCATTTCAAGATGATGAATCATGCACAAAAAGGCTCTTAGCATAGGAGTTATGGACATCTATCACTGTAACAAAAACAATAAAGTTAACTTTAAATAACTAACATGTCTTTCATTTTCATGGATGAAGTTTTTTGTTTGAGGCCAAAAAATTATTAATTGAACTGTAAGTACGTGAAAGTCAATTTTGCTGACTTCCAATAGCACAGAATTTGGTCAGGAAGTAGCATACTAATTAGTCGTTAAATATTTGTTTTTCTGTCCTTATTGCAACTGAGAAATTATCAGTAGATAGAAGCCAATCTTTCAGAACCTGAAGAAAGCCCAGGCTGTCGTTGAAGTCCTAGCACTTTTCCCATTTTAATGATTTCTGTACCCCCATATCTGTTGGGTTTTAAAGCATATTAGTCTCCCAAGACACCTTTTCTCAGTCAGCAGCTTTGAACCTTGAATGCTCATTAAAAGTGAATATATATACTATATATATAATAGATAATCAACAAGGACCTACTGTATAGCACAGGGAACTCTACTCAATATTCTGTAATAACATATACGGGAAAAGAATCTGAAAAAGAATGGATATATGTACATGTATAACTGAATCACTTTGTTGTACACCTGACGCTAACACAACATTGCAAATCAACTATAGTCTAATATAAAATAAAAATGAAATTAAAAAAATAACTGGGGGAGCTTAAAAAAATGCCAAGGCTGGGGCCTGTTTTCAGAAATTCAAATTTCATTGTCACGAGAAAGGAGGCAGAGTGAAACCAGCATTCATGTTTTTTTAAATCTCCTTTGCTTTTTTCACATATAACTTTTTCTCAATTTTCATTTTTCTATCTTTCTGGGACTCCGCATACTTACTGCCATCCCATATATCTCATAATTTTATATTTTGTAATTTTGTTATTCACTATTTATTTGCTTTTTTGGGGGGGAAACACTTCCCAAATCTAATTTTACAATTTACTAATTCACCTTCAACTGTACTCATTTCACTATGTGTTTCACCATTTCTCTTCTTTATTTCAAATATTATATTTTTCCTAATATTTGTTTTTTTCCCATCATTTTATTACAAAAAGTTCCAAACATGCAGAAACATTAAAAGAATTTTACAAGGAACACATGTACACACCAACCTAGATTCTACCATTAATAACTCACTATACCTGCCTTTTCACATGCTAGCCCTCTTCTTTTTTCTTGCCACATTTGAAAGTAAATGACACACATCCATATACTTCCCCCTAAATATTTCAGCATCACATCAGTATTTTTAACAATCTTTTTTGAGTAATTCTTAGGTTCAGCCAGGTTTGAGAACCACTGGGGATCTTAGCAAACTATGTTCCTTCCCAGCTCTTAGTTTCCTGGCTTGTGGTGCTCAAAAGGTTTAAGAAACTTCTTTCTCCACTTGCTCCTGAGAAATCCTCTTATACATTAAGTCCCCTACATATGAACAAGTTCCATTCTGAGAGCACATTCGTAAGCCCAATTTGTTCGTAAGCCCAGCAAAGTTAGCCTAGGTACCCAACTAACACAATCATCTATACAGTACTGTACTGTAATAGGTTTACAATACTTTTCACACAAATAATACATTAAAAAACAAACTCAAAAATAAAGAAAACATTTTTAATCTTATAGGACAGTACCTTGAAAAGTACAGTAATACAAAAAAGAGCTGGCGCTTGGTAGCAGTACCAGCTATATCACTGCTGCTTTTATACTTGCTTCCGGACATCCTGGGCTTGAAATAAAGATACTGTACTACTGTAATCTATACAGTACTGTACAGTAAAGTACACAAAAGCACAACTGTTTGTAAAGGATGCACGCACATGACAATGTACACCAGACATGTGAACTAACTTACGCGATTGTACATGCGAACGCAAGTTCACATCTTTGAAAGTTCGCAACTTGAAGGTTCATATGTAGGGGACTTACTGTAAAGCCTAGTAGGTACAAACTATTAGGTATAAAATAAGCTACAAGGATGTATTGTACAACACGGGGAATATATAGCCAATATTTTATAATAATTATAAATGGAGTATAGCCTTTAAAATTGTGAATCACCTGTAACTTATATAATATTGTACAGCACCTATTCTTCAATAAAAAATAAATTAATATATTTTTTAAAATTTTAAGAAGCCTTTTTAAAGAATCAGACAAATGAAAGAGTCTAAGTTCAACATAAAGTAAATACAAGCTGAGAGACCAATATGATGTGAAACTCCAGAAAAAAAGACAAAACAAAAATGAAAACAATGTCATGTGCGCTGCTTAGACTGGTAGCAAGAAAAGGGAAGGAAATAATCACATCACTTCAAGTCAGTTTGTCTTTCAACTGATGGATTTTCTCTGGATATTTTGGTAACAAGAGAAAGGTTCTTTTTGAGGCACTTTGATTTGAATGACTCACTGTGGCCTAAAAGGGATTCTCTCCCCCAGTCTCTGCAGTTGCCTTTTAGCACAGTCAGCTGTCACCACCGCCCCTGCCCCCCAGGCCGAATCCAGCTTCCCTCTGGTCCTAACAGTTACCTAAATCTTAAGGATTTAGTGAAAGTCAATAAAATAATTTCAGGGACCCCCCTTTCCCAGACGGCTAAATGAATACCCCCAATTACATGTAAGGAGTCAATTGATTTAGTGGCCTTGACCCTAAAGCAAAACATGAATTTGGATGAGTTAACAGCATCTTACCATGTTTGCTCTTATCGTTGGTGCATCCAAAGTTACTGCTGAGTAAAATTGCCTAAGGACTTCCTGCATACGCTTTGTTAATTGATCCTTGAAGTTCAATCTTCCAATAGGCAAAAAGGGAACACACGTGAGAGATAGGAAATTGTATGTTTACTGAATTCTACCAGCATCAGTGTTCTAAGAGGTCGTGTACCTCATCTGTGAACAGACAAGCCTCAGATTTATTGAAAAGATTACAGTATAATGAGAGAATGCTGTCATGTACAAGATCAACTCACATCAAAATAAGTGTTCTTACTCTTATACTTCCTTTCTTTTTCAAGAATACTATTTGTTCTAAATTTTGTGAGATTTTCCAAACAATCAAATCACATATTTGAATAGTCAGTGTTTGCTAAACACTGACATTTCTGCTCTTCTGGAAGTAAGAAGAAGTTCCTTTCAAGAAGTTCAAAACATGTCACAACGTATGCACACATCTATTATCACCTAATTACTGCACATTAAATACTACTACCCCTTTTATAGTCTAAGCAAACACTGAGGGGAAAAATTGACTCGTTAATTTTTGGCATTATTTTATCATGGGCATATTTTTATTCTCTAGCAACCAGCTCTACAAACTTCCAAGCCAGTTTTCTTCCCAGTAAGCATGTAAATGGATCAGGCTCCCTTCTGTGGTAAAGGAGGTTGAGTGAAAGCGCCATTCTCATTTTATGTGACGTCACATTGCACAGAGAACCGTGTGTTGAAGATGGTGGCAGGGTTGGAAGTATTCTTCCTTCTGATGTGTCTCCCGGGTGTTTTGATCTTCTGAACACCAGGGCCTGGCTGGCAAGTGGCGGAGGGAGAGTAGACTCCATGGGCCAAGCGTGGGGTCCTGAGTGACTCCATCCTCCTTCCCCTAGACCCCCCTCTCCCAGAAGAACAGGCCTCCAAAGAGAAGACCCTGTGGGGGAGGAGCTCTCTGAAAGGAGAAACTGCAAAGAGAAAGAAAAGGTGAAAATATTTGAGGGCCTCATAAGGTAGTAATTATTCAATTGGGCTTCTTGTTTTAATAATATGTGCTGGCCCTGTCAACAACACTGTTGCACTAGAATTCCATGTGTTTAAGCCTGCGAGATGCAAACAAGAGTTTGCAGGCCTGTGGATTTCATTTTTATTCACCCCTCTGAGGTAAACATTTTACTTTGAATGAAGCTAAAATTCTTCCTGGTTAATTCAGAGCATGTTATTAGAAGTCTTATTCAACATGGCATCTTCTAGAGGCATGGGGCTTTACAAGGAGATGATTCACATTCAGCCAACGCCAGCTCACGTTCAACTTCTTAATTGATCCCATTTTACAAATGGGGATTTGAAATATGGAAAGAGTTCAGATGGCTTGTTTACATATCAGAGTCAAAGAGAAAGGCTGTCTTCCATCTATCTATGCTCCTCACACATCCTCTGAGGTTTATTGAATGAATAAAATAAAATTTTCTTATTGTCACAAGCAGGGCTCAACCTAGTTAACTCTTTTTTTTTTTTTTTTTTTTTGTGGCCTCTCCCATTGCGGAGCACAGGCTCCGGATGCGCAGGCTCAGCGGCCATGGCCCACGGGCCCAGCCGCTCCGCGACATGTGGGATCTTCCCGGACCGGGGCACGAACCCGTGTCCCCTGCATCGGCAGGCTGACTCTCAACCACTGCGCCACCAGGGAAGTCCTAATTAACTCTTTTTATCTAAAATTTTAAAAGGTTTCTTTCATCAAAGACAACTCAACCCCATTCCAACCCAATCCACACTGGTTACCTCATGAAACACATTTTTTAATTTAATGTATATATATATATATATATAAATCATGATATAGACAGAACAGGCTGATTAAGCCTAACTTATTTAAGCTGCTTTAGCTTTATGAAATAGGGAAGAATTTCTTTTAAGGAACCACACATTAAAATGGGAACACAGTCTTTGTTTAGTCTAACGCGGAGGGGAATTCAACAAAAAATGGATCCTGAGCTGATAGCATCCAGATAATTCTGTAAAAGGTGGCTTTGCACTCCACGGAGTCCAGGATGATCTGGGAGGGAAGCCTTGGTTTCCTCTTTCTGCTGATTAAGAGTCTAGTGCTTCAGAGCTCAGCTCCAGACGAGGAAGGGAGATCTTATCTTGGCCCTCGGGAAAGCTCCATTGTTACTGTGGTCCGCATTTCCTTAATGCCGGAAAGAAAAAGAAATAACATTTAAAGTTCATTCTGGCTTGTCAGCTGTTAGGATCCTAAAGTTAATCCCTTACAAAGATTTTCTGAATTTATGGGAACATTTCTAAGGATGGAAAGCTGGTCCAGGAACTCTAACGAATCTGGAATCCCCCAATAAGATGTTAGTCTCTCAATTACCTAGTACCACTGGTTGTACTTGTATTCACAAGTTCTCAATTAATGTAGGACCTCTATACCATTTATCATCCCTGCTGATAAAATAGGACATTAAACCTTTCCACAAGGTTATGGAGATCTTTCTTTAATTCGGTATCTATACGTACATTACTGATTTCCAATTTTATTGAATTATGATCAAATAATACTGCTCCTAAAACTTCCACTTGTTGGAATTTATTGTTTTCTCTGTGGCCAATTACCCTATTGAGTTCTGTAAATGTCCATTGTCATAAAAGTCATATTCTGTAGGATATAAAGTCATATATATATATATATACATATATATATATATACATATATATATATATATATATGATGTTGACGGTGTTTGTTGTATTATTCAAACTCTATTCTTCCTTATTTTTTATCTGCTTGGTCTATTAAACTCTGAAAGAGATATATTAAAATCTCCCAGAGCAATTTTTTGTTTTAAAGTTTTCTTTATACATCTATGAGTTTTTGCTTTATATTCAGCTTTTATGTTGTTTTGGCATAAAGGCTCATAACTTTAATAAAATTCTTCTGGCTCATATTTTTTTCATTAAATATTATTTCTCTTTGCCCCGTTTAATATGTACAGATATATGTTTTCACTGAAGCTCTATAGTTTCATTTTAAAACCTTTGATTAAATGACATGAGAGTTTAAAAGAGCTCTATTTTCCCTGACTTATAATGGACGAAGACTGAAAAAAATATGGAAAAATTGAGTTATTATGTTAAGGAAGTAGATTATGAGTTAATTATTCTTTAAATCCACTTCTATTTATTCTGATTATAATTGTGTGATCAACTAAAATCATTTGCAAATTAATTGAATAATGTTCTGGTTTCTAGTCAATGTTGACAGAGGAAAGGTAAAAACGATTGTCCCCAAAGAGAAAATTTACCTATTGCCACCTCCACCTTCCCCGCCATCTGTTCCTCAACAAACAATATAATTTTGAAAATAAAGTAGGTGTGTCTGGCTACTGCCTCTGGGCAATAATTAATTTTGTTCAGAACGACCCACATCTAGTCATCTGTATTGTTTTCCAGAAGGTGTGGAATCATCAAAATTCTAAATGAGTTGGAGGAAGAAGGAACACCTGTCATTCTCTGGCTGCTTCTCAATGACCTCTTTCCTGTTTGAGGAACACCATGACTTAGGTGTAAAAAGGCTGGAGCAAGTGTACTTTTCTGTAAATGTTAGAAGCAGGAATTAGAGAAATACCTCATAGACCAGAAGCTGCAAGGCATTCTTTCAGCCGATCCTGGTAAATCATCCCGGTAAACCAGAGGTATTTTGCATCTTGCTTTGCCTTTCTGAGCTACTGAATAATCTCTGCTGCTGTCCCAAAAAACCGGAAGAATTTTGTCAGAACGAAGCTGGCCTCTCCCATCTTTTAGGCAAAAAACCTAGCTAGGTTAGCGTAAGATTTCCAACATTCTGCTGCCCTTGAAACGGCAATAAACACTTTTCTACTCATTGTATACGTAGGCAGGGGCAATCAAAGCAATTCTGTCTGTAAAGGACCCTTCATCACTTTTGGTGACAGCTGGACGGAAGTCTTTAGAAACTTCCCTCAGAGGGTGTAGCAGGATGTCGAAGGAATTGAAACTTAGAGCAGGAATCTCCACTGTGCCAAGTTCACACATGGCTGAAAGATGTTTAATCCCTAATCAAGCAAATAGGAACAAGATGGTCAGAGGATACCCGTCCTATTACTTCAGACTAAGCTCCCTACATTTCTCCAAGAAGTAGACAGCCCGCTTTTTATTTTTATTTTTTTAACTGCATACCAACTAGGAATGTTCTAGACACAGATCACCTAGGGAGGCAAAACACAGACAAGAAAGAAATGAATGCTCAAGCAATGATAATGTAATTTTGTGTGTCTGTTCTCTTACATAGACCTATAGCAAGGAAAGGACTGCCTTGAACCCTCAGTCCATCAAGAGGTTTTATTTGATTATACAAAACTTCCATTCTGAGAGGCAATATCTTTCTTCAATTAAGGAAGGATGGTTACCAATTCCTTTGCATCCATTTCTCTCCATATTTGATGCCCAATCTGCTTCCCGAGTGCAAAAAAGGGAGAAAAAAAAATCCTGGGTGGTTGCTGATTCTGGAGAAGGAAGGAAGTCTCAGCAGAGTGAAGAGAGTACAATCCACAATCAATGCTGTTGAAAGAAATCAGTTTCTGGTCAAGCAGACACGCCTCAGAACTGGGCGAGGTGGTGAAGAGTCTGTGATATGCGTGTGCTTTTCATTTAAATTAAACTATGCCTTCCTGGGTCAAGCCAGATCCAAAGTGTTCAGAGAAAGTAGAACTTCATGTGATATTTTGAGTCCAAACAGAAACAGGAAATTCCATTGACCTCTAGAGAGAGAATATGTTCCCTTGAGAAGTTCTCACTTAGTTTTCCATATTGAATGAGTTCTGGATGGTTCAAATGACATCCTGAAACACATGTGAACAATCTCAACATATCCTTAACGTTGAGTAAAGTTCAAAGAGCCTGGAATTATTTTAAGACTTGGCATATATTGCACTGCAGATGGGCAAAGTCAGCTTTTAAAATCAAAGAAAAGATGAAAGTGATTTTTCGTATTATTTATGAGATCCTGCCCGCTAGAAAAATTCAACCATTAAAATCATTTTATTAAGCATAATATTTTGAAGTTCTTTACTAAAATAAATACACTGTAAGTCACACAAGGTAGCGTATATTACCACCCAGAACTGTAAATGGTCTAACCAGGTCAATTACCTGTCACTTAACAGAATGGAAATGAGGTAAAGGAGAGAAGAGAACTAACATTTATTTAACTCTTTCTATGTGCCTGCCTTCAGCTAAGTTCTTTGTACAACTTCTTTCATTGCCTTCTCATAACATTTTGATTAACTATATATTATTAGTTTTTAATTTTTACAGTTAAGGGAAATGAGACTTAGAGATATTAAGTAAGCTGCCCACAGCTTTACATCTAAGACGAATCTGGTTTGAATCGAGGTCAGTCTGATTCCAAACACTGCCAGGTTAGTATTCATCTAATGTTTGAAGGAGGAAAGGAATATGAAAGAAATAGAGCAGCAATGCCCAACAGAAATAGAATACGGAGCACATATGTAACTGTAAATTTTCTTGGAGCCACATGGAAAAAGTCAAAAGAAGCAGGTGAGATTAATTTTAGTCATGTATTTTATTCACTGCAATGTACCTAACATATTAGCATTTCAACCTATAATCAGTATAAAAATCATTAATGATAGAATTTACATTCTGATATTTTCATACTAAGACTTTGCAATCCATTGTATGTATTTGTAAGTCATCTTAATTCAGACTAAACACATTTCAAGTGCTCGACAGTCCCATGTGGCTAGTGGCTTCCATATTAAACTTCGTCACCCTAAAGCAATGAATGATTCCTTGCAGATTTATACCATTCACAGATTTGATCATTATAAATTTTGCCTTCACCTAAATTGCTTGTGAAAATTTTGACCAAGACAAGTTCCTCAAAGTTTAAACTTAAGAGTTACCATATGACCCAGAGATCTCACTTTTAGGTATAGACCCAACAGAAATGAAACAAAGCAAAACCATTTCAGAGAGAAATGAAGACATACTTCTGCCCAAAGACTTGTATACAGATGTTCATACCAGCATTCTTCAAAATAGTGAAAAAGTGGAAAAAACCCAAATGTTCATCAACTGATGAATGGGTAAGTAAAATGTGGTATATCCGTAGAACAGAATATTATCCAGCAATAAAAAAAAAGTACTATGTGTTACAACATGAATAAACCTTAAAAATATTATGGTAAGTGAAAGAAGCCAGTCACAAAACATGTGTCATATGATTCCATTATATGAAATATTCAGAATAGGCAAATTTATAGAGACTAGAAAGTGGTTGCCTGGGGCTGGGGAGGTTGGGAGCTTATGGGGAGTGATAGCTAATGGGTTTACGGTTTTTTTGCAGTGATGAAAATGTTCTAAGATTGATGGTGGTGATGGTTGCACATACAAAAAAAACATTGCCTTGTACAATTCAAATGGGTAAGTTATGTGGTACATACATTATATCTCAATGAAGTTGACATATAAATAAATAAAATAAATAAAAAACTCATCTGAACTCTCAGAAAAATTGAGAACAAGGCAAAGGCTTAAATGGAAGTTTCTAACTAGATATTTACCTGCTAATCAATTATCATTAGATATGATGTGCCTAAAACTACTAATCCTCCCACCTCCCACTTCAATCCCATGTTCCTGGTCTTGTCTTCAAGGAGAGAATTCATCCAACAAACCTCTAGGAAGGACCATTTGGGAGCCAAGCACTCTGTTAGATGATCAAGATAAGACCCCTGTCCACTAGAGTTTGTGATCTAGAGAGCTGACATGGAAATGAATAAATATAAACCACACTGAACAGTTCTATGGTGCAGAATCTATACAGAGTATCATAGGATGCTTATAGGAGAATAAGGTAGATGGAGCATTTCCTGGACCTACCAGTGCAGTGATCCTACCAAAGGGGTTGATTAAAATAATTTGTCATAGCTTCTTTTTAGAGACAGGACACTAAGTCACCAGCACTTCATTTTCTTTCTAAGCACTCTTAAGAACAAATTACGGGCTTCCCTGGTGGCGCAGTGGTTGAGAGTCCACCTGCTGTTGCAGGGGACGCGGGTTCGTGCCCTGGTCCGGGAGGATCCCGCGTGCCGCGGAGCAGCTGGGCCTGTGAGCCATGGCCGCTGGGCCTGTGAGCCATTGCCGCTGAGCCTGTGCGTCCGGAGCCTGTGCTCCGCTGCGGGAGAGGCTGCAACAGTGAGAGGCCTGCGTACCGCAAAAAAAAATAAAAGAACAAATCACATCTAATTTTTTTTTTTTCAGAATTTTGACAAGACCCTTCATCATGCTCATTGTTTCAGCATATTCCAGATTCCAACTCCTCTCTCTTCTTAAAAATAGGGAAAATGTTTGGCAGCTCCAGTCCTGAGGAATTTTCTCATTGCCTGATGATTTCTCAATCAAAGGAGTTTGGTAAACAAAGAGGTGTCAAAATCCAACTTGACATGTGTGCACCAGGAAACACATTCACAAATGTTTTTAGCAGTGTTTTTCATAAAAGAAACAATACAAGTATTTATCAACAGAGCGTAACTCATTGTTTTCCATACCATGGAATATTGCACAGCAGCAAAAATGAATAGATCAGTTTTCATGTGTCAGTGTGGCCGGATTTCAAAAAATAATGTTGAGCCAAAGAAGCAAATCATGCAGTATATTTTCATAGAAAGATAAAAAAGCAGGCAAAGCTAAATACACTATTTCCTGATACAGTCACATTATGGCTATACATACACACACACAATAAAAAGTAAGGGTGTGATTAACACAAAATTCAGGACAGTGGTTATCTGGGGGGTGAGGGCAGGAATGGGTACGGAATCCAACTGAATCACACAGGGAGCTTCGTGGGTAGAAGCGATGCTCCATTTCCTGGCATAGATAGTGATTTAAAAGGTGCTCCTTGATTTTGTTGTTTAAACTATCCATATACAATTTCACATACTGCTTGTATATTTTACAATGTTTTAAATTACGAAAACAGACAAACAAACTATAACAGAATACCAACAATTCTGTGGCATTACACCAAAAAGGAAATAACAGATCTACCCTCTGGCTGGTGAAGCAGGTTTCCATAGGCATCTACCATTTTATGTACATATTTTTTCTGGTTTGTTAGTTTGTAATAGATCCTGCATTAGCTGGATCCTGAAATTCAATGCTTCTTAAAATATATAGATGCCTTTGTCCTCAAGGAACTTTAGAGTCTGGCAAGACATCTGAGATAAAGCATTCCTGGAACATCCGGAGGGCTGCCAGGGCGCAAGCGCACTCCTCCTGCCTCATCCCCCATCTGGTTTACAGTGCGATCAGACCACCCCCAGTGAAAGCGAGATCAGGGAAGCAAGCAGAAGATGTGCTCTGAGGCCTGATAGCTTCATGTACTAAATCTGTATCCTTGGACATCAAACACTCCCAAAGGTGGGGAGCGGGGAGGGCGGTCATAGTAGTCCCTTGGGCAACAAACACTAATGGAAGAAGCCTAATCTGCCCCTTCATCATGCTCATAGATCACGCTTGCAGACACCTGCCTGGACGGAGGCCCAGAAGAGACTCTGGCTCAGGACTTGCCTTGTCATTTAGTAAGCTGGTTTATCTGAAGTCCACTAACAGCTACGAGATTGAAAGGAATGGACAGTAGCCACTGACCCCAAGACTGTTCCTCTCCCTCTGGCAAACCAGCCAGACAGATTCTCAGTGCCAATTACTGTAGAGTCAGTTCTAAACCCAGCAGTAACCACATCAGTTTCTGTCTCCAGCTATATTCAGGTGTCTGCTCTGCAAGAAGTAATATGTTTACCCATTAGATCTCCACCTAAGAAAGAAAAACAACGAAAGTTTTTAGACTATGCCACAGTCACTCACTCTCCCAAAAGGATATACTGGAAAAGATAGAAAGGTGAAGAAGACATTTAAGAGACTCTAAATTTTTTTAAAAAATAAAATGACGGTGTCTTTTCTAAAAGCAAGTTTGCACAGGTATGCAGGTCAGCAGTCTCCAAAGGTCAGCCATCCCGGAATGACTGGTCCAGAATGAATTCCCAACTCAGCGGTCTTGCTGACCACAGGGTTCTCTGCCCTTTCCCCTGAGCCTGCATGAATTTGCTCAGCCATCCCTCCATTCCTGCCGGAATCCAGGACTGGCCCCAAGGCCAGAATGGCGTTAACAAAGGGGAAGTGGAAACATGTGTACATGTTTCTCCTCCCCCATTCCCAGAAGTTCTCCCATTTCCATCTCTTTTCTCCTACAAAGGTGAGCTGTGGATTATCACCACCCAGGAACTAACCCCTTTAGTTAGGTCCTCCACCTGCTGGAATCCAGGACTGGCCCCAAGGCCAGAATGGCGTTAACAAAGGGGAAGTGGAAACATGTGTACATGTTTCTCCTCCCCCATTCCCAGAAGTTCTCCCATTTCCATCTCTTTTCTCCTACAAAGGTGAGCTGTGGATTATCACCACCCAGGAACTAACCCCTTTAGTTAGGTCCTCCATCTGACTCTATAGTGCTGTTCTGCATCTTGCACAAAGTAACTTAGACCTCTCCTATTTTCCTCAAAGTATTGATTCTCAACAAAAAGGCATCAGGGTAGAGATAGGACATAAGAGCCATGCCCATCAAGCAGGATCATTTGAGGGATGTATTTAATTTAATTACCCACTCCAGATTCTGATGGATGTGGTCTATCCTTCAGATTGAGTGCTTGGGACTAGAAAAAAAGATTAAAACAATTTTAATGTGATTTTTATGTCTACCCTTGGTCTAGCTAAATGGTCATGATTTTCACCTGCATTTGATTTTGTCCTATCCCGTAAGCTGGTGGTTCTTACAACTGCCCAGATAGATTTAAAACAATATAAAGACCACTGTCCCAACCTCATCCTGAGATTCTGGTTGAATTGGTGCATGATCAGGTCTCAGGACCTGTGGTTTTTTAAGCTCTCCAGGTTTTTTCAAAAGCATGACCAGGGTTGAAAAATCACCATTTAGAGGCCAAGTGAAGACATGGGAAGATGAAATGGAGCCATAAACCAGAGATTTTACTGAAGATGTTTCTGTATTTATGTTTAAGTTTGGGGAGAGGAAGAGGGGAAGAAAGGGCACCTTACTGAATATCAAAATGAGCTCTGTGTTATAGAACGTGCAGCCTGCACTTATGGGAAAACCTGAACTGGCGTTTGATCCCACCAGCCACTTAGCAGCTGTGTAACCTTGGACTAAGAAAGAAAATACAAGGTGACTGGTGAATTGAGTTAAGACTAAGAAGTGCCACTAACCAGAGTTAGGAGACCCCTCCCCTCTCCCAACATGGTAGAGAGTGCAGAATAATGATTAAGCTTTGGAATCAGTTGGACCTGACTCCCAGTCCAAGTTCTGATTTTTATCCACCATGACCTTGGGTACACTACCTACTCTCATCTGTAAAACTGGAACTTTGATGGTAACTATCTCCTAGGGTTCTAGTGAGAATAAAATCATATAACACACTTGAAGAGATGACAGCCCCTGGCACATAGTAAATGTTCAGTTAATAGCAGCTTATTCAATCAAATACAATTGAATTGCTGCCCTCCCATCCCACCCAATTCCTCACTCCAGAATCCAGGATGGTGAATGAGAGAATGTCAAAATGTAGAGTTAACTGACAAGTAGAACACATGTTCTTAGTTGATTAGAGAATGAAACTATTTTTTCACTGACAATGTTTAGCCAACATTTATTCAGCATCAAGTACCACTTTAGATCTATTCTAAGGGTACCATTGTGATGCTACTATTCTCATAGAATCTTAGTCTATTCGGGCTGCTGTATCAAAATTACCATAGACTGGGTGGCTTAAGCAACAAACATTTCTTTCTCACAGTTCTGGAGGCTGGGAAGTCCTAGATCAAGGTGCCTGCAGATTCAGTGTCTGATGAGATCCCACTGCCTGGTTCATAGATGTCATCTTCTCTCATACATGGTGTGTATGGGAGTCCTCTGGGGTCCTGTTTACAAGGTCACTGTCCCATTCATGCAACTTCTACCCTCATGACCTTCTTGCTAATACCATCCCAAGGGGTGTTAGGATTTCAACAGATGAATTTGGGGGCAGCTCAAACTCGGTCCACAACACATAGCCACGTTACAGATGAAGAAGTGAGGTTGATTATGGAGCCCGAATGTTGGAGTTGGAATCTGGACCCAGATCTTCTAACTCCAAGGCTGTACACTCTTCCTCAGTGTTCACGTCTGGTCTCATGGCTTAAAAAACAATTTTTTTAACATCTTTATTGAAGTATAATTGCTTTACAAGTTGTGTTAGTTTCTGCTGTATAACAAAGTGAGTCAGCTTTACGTATACATATACCCCCATATCCGCCCCCCTTGTGTCTGCCTCATGGTTTTAAATATTAATATGCTTATGTGCTCCAAACAACTATCTCGAGCTCAGACTTCTTTGAACGTTCAACTCATATATCCAACCGTGTTTTTGATACTTGTAGTAGAATATCCAATAATTGTCTCAAATTTAATGTATACAAAACTGAGCCCCTGATAACTCTCCCCCTTCCTCCAACCAACCAACTCCTCTCAGAGTCTTCATCAATGTCAATAAACTGTGAAAGGTAGCAGAATATGCCACCCCAAAATATGACTGTAGGAATTAAGGACATGCCACCCCCAAATATGCTGCTTTGGGATAGAGACTATTTTGAGCTGTAGCCACTTGAAAAAAAACAAGTGCAGGGAGAGGCTTTCTCTGAACTCCCCTTATCTGCCTAAAGACAGGTCCTCCAAAAGAAACTCAACTGTCATAGATTCCTTCCTGGAGAGTTTCATCAGAGAAGATTGAGTCTTATCACAGGAGAGGAAACTGGAAGTCCACACTACATCCAGACAGACTCGGTCACAATCTATCATATCTTCCATCTATGCTTCTAAGGATCCCTTTGTCTTTTCTAAAAATCATTCACTCTCATCTAAGAGACCAACATCCTCCCTCCCCTTTCCTTATTAAGACGGTATTTAAGCCTGAATTCCAAAACCATCTCTTTGAGTTATTCACTTACCCTTGGTTTTTCCCACATATGCATGAGGTACACATGTTAATAAACTTGTTTTTCTCTTGCTAATCTGTCTTTTCTTACAGGGGGTCTTAGCCTAGAACTCGGAAGAATTCTTACAGGTGCTCGGGCAGAACCTCGGGAGTCATCTTTGACTCCTCTCCCACACCCCACATCTAATACGCCAATGAATCCTGTATACTCTCCTGAAAAATAAATACAGAATCTGACCACCACCCACCTCCCCCATTGCCTCCTCCCTGGTCCAAGCCATCACCATCCCTTGCCTGTATCATGCTAGTCCCCTGACTGGGTCCAGGCTTCTACCCCTGTCGTCCAGCGATGCATTTTCGACCGTGAAGTCAGAGTGATCCTGTTAATACGTCCGTCAGATCACACCTTCCTCTGGTCCAATAGGGCTTCCCTGGTGGTGCAGTGGTTGAGAGTCCGCCTGCCGATGCAGGAGACGCGGGTTCGTGCCCCGGTCCGGGAAGATCCCACATGCCGCGGAGCGGCTGGGCCCGTGAGCCATGGCCACTGAGCCTGCGCGTCCGGAGCCTGTGCTCCGCAACGGGAGAGGCCACAACAGTGAGAGGCCTGCTTACAGAAAAAAAAAAAAAAACTGTCCAATAGCTTCCCATCTTACCCCATGACCTGTGCGTGCTCACTGCATCCTTCCCTCTCTGTCTCCCTCCTAACCCTCCTCCCTCACTGGCTCCACCTCACCGAGTGCACTTTCCTCTCCTATTTCTCCCTTTGCATCTGCTGTTCTCTCTGCCTGGGATGCTCTCCCCCATCACCCTCAAGGCTGGATCCCTCTCTCCTTAAAGTCTTGACCCCCATCAATGGGGCTTCCCTGAGCACGCTATCTAAAATTGCAAACTGCCTCCACCCCCTCCTGTTCCCCTGCCCTGTTATCCTGAAGGGGATCAGAATACGCCACCCCAAAATATGTCACTTGGGCATAAGGATTAGTTTGAGGTGAAGGCAACTGAGAAAAAGCAGACAGAGGGGTGCCCCTGTGCCCCTGGACCAGGGAGAGGCGAAGAATCCTTCTCACCAGAGATGACACCAAGACTAATCTGAGGAACAGACTTTACTAAATAAGCCTGTCTACCACGAGCTTCCCCCCTAGATTTCTGCAACTTCCGCCTTTCCACAATTGATTGGCCCTAGAAGCTCCAACCCCCTTTCCTTTGTGTATTCAGTTCTCCACAATTTATCACCCTTTGTTAAAACAGTATATAAGGGACTTCCCTGCTGGTCCTGTGGGTAAGACTCTGCGCTCCCAGTGCAGGGGGCCTGGGTTCGAGCCCTGGCCAGGGAACTGGATCCCGCATGCATGCCACAGCTAAGAAGTCTGCATGCTGCAACAACTAAAAAAAGAAAAAAGAAAAGTCCCACACGCCGCAGCAAAGATCCCCCACACCGCAACTAAGACCCGGCACAGCCATAATTAATTAATTAATTAATTTTTAAACAAACCAACAGTATATAAGCCCCTGAGTCTAACCCCTGCTTGGGTTTTTCACTGCTTTTCTGTGAAGCCCCCATGCATGTAAAATGTAAAATATTAATAAAATTTGGACGCCTTTTCTCCTGCTAATCTGTCTTCTGTCAGTTTAATTCACAGACCCCACTTACTGAACCTAGAGGAAAATATTTTTTCCTCCTCTATAATTACTTCTAATATCCCATATATTTTTCTTGTTTATCTCGTTTGTGGTATGTCTCCACACACTGGAATGTAAGTTCTGTGAAGGTAGAGATCTTTGCCTATTTTGATCACTACTGTCTCCTCAGCACCTGGAAAATTGCCCAGCATGCGATATATGTTTAATAAATATTGGTTGATGAGTGAATAAATACACGAATGGAGTACTTTCCCCTACCAACTGTGCCTAGGAAGGTAGCCACATGAAAACTCTAGAAAGCTGATGTGAAGAATTTTACAGTCAGGAAAATATTCATAAGCATTGATGCAAGTAGCCAAGAAGACAAAAGTATGGGAAATAATTCAGAGCATTGACCTAGAAGCGAGAAGGGATATTTGTATCCTTGGTACCATGCCACTGGGCAGAGGCTCAAGCTTCTTAGGAAATGGAGATAATAACTGTAGTTTCTGTAACAATCCTTAACTATAGAAAACACAGTCTCCAGAAACAAGGCATTAAGGCAATATCTACCAAAGTATTTTTTAGAGAGTAATTTGGTCACTTAGCTGAACTCAAAGAATAAGATTAGAAAATCGAAATGATACTCGGTCTAGGACAAAGTTCAAGATGTATTTGGGCCAAAGTGTCATCCTACTACTAGGGGAATCCCCATAAATTGCCAAAGCTGGGGCTCTGGCCAGCAGTTAATCTTTCCTGGATTAACTCCAGGAAAGTGTTCCGTTGGTGCTTTCCAACCATGCCCACTACTACACTGCACCCTCCATAAACCCCAAATGCCCCCTTTTATTCATGCCAATTTTTATATTTTTGAAAAAGGCTTTTACAATCCAGTTAAGAAAGAGGGAGAAAACCAATGTTAGGGAAGGAACTCTCCCTACTGTCTGCTTCCTCCAGGACTGTAAATTCCCGATACCTGGGTTGACTCTCAGGCAGAGGCTCCAGAACTTTATTTCAAATCAGAGAAGACTTAGATTCTGGCTGTTTGTAAATCCCTCCCATACCTCCTACAAAAGAATAGATCATGCATATCAGTTCTTTTGGTGTCGTCTTCTCATGTAGAAGAAATGATCCTCAATACGCAATGTATCTATTTGTATAATATTTCCCCACTTGGAAAATTGCCTGGAGTCCCACCCCATTTGGACTTCCTTTGTAATTTAGCTACCCCATTTCCCTGAGGCTGAAAGGTGAGAAACACAACCTTTGATTTTTCTCCTCTTTCTTTCACATTTGTTTCTTTTTTTTTTTAACATCTTTATTGGGGTATAATTGCTTTACAATGGTGTGTTAGTTTCTGCTTTATAACAAAGTGAATCAGTTATACATATACATATGTTCCCATATTTCTTCCCTCTTGTGTCTCCCTCCCTCCCACCCTCCCTATCCCACCCCTCCAGGAGGTCACAAAGCATGGAGCTGATCTCCCTGTGCTATGTGGCTGCTTCCCACTAGCTATCTACCTTACGTTTGTTAGTAAATATATGTCCATGTCTCTCTCTCGCCCTACCACAGCTCACCCTTCCCCCTCCCCATATCCTCAAGTCTGTTCTCCAGTAGGTCTGTGTCTTTATTCCTGTCTTACCCCTAGGTTCTTCATAACATATTTTTTCTTAAATTCCACATATATGTGTTAGCATATGGTATTTGTCTTTCTCTTTCTGACTTACTTCACTCTGTATGACAGACTCTAGGTCTATCCACCTCATTACAAATAGCTCAATTTCGTTTCTTTTTATGGCTGAGTAATATTCCATTGTATATATGTGCCACATCTTCTTTATCCATTCATCCGATGATGGGCACTTAGGTTGTTTCCATCTCCGGGCTATTGTAAATAGAGCTGCAATGAACATTTTGGTACATGACTCTTTCTGAATTCTGGTTTCCTCAGGGTATATACCTAGTAGTGGGATTGCTGGGTCATATGGTAGTTCTATTTGTAGTTTTTTAAGGAACCTCCATACTGTTCTCCATAGTGGCTGAACCAATTCACATTCCCACCAGCAGTGCAAGAGTGTTCCCTTTTCTCCACACCCTCTCCAGCATTTATTGTTTCTAGATTTTTTGATGATGGCCATTCTGACTGGTGTGAGATGATATCTCATTGTAGTTTTGATTTGCATTTCTCTAATGATTAATGATGTTGAGCATTCTTTCATGTGTTTGTTGGCAGTCTGTATATCTTCTTTGGAGAAATGTCTATTTAGGTCTTCTGCCCATTTTTGGATTGGGTTGTTTGTTTTTTTGTTATTGAGCTGCATGAGCTGCTTGTAAATTTTGGAGATTAATCCTTTGTCAGTTGCTTCATTTGCAAATATTTTCTCCCATTCTGAGGGTTGTCTTTTGGTCTTGTTTATGGTTTCCTTTGCTGTGCAAAAGCTTTGAAGTTTCATTAGGTCCCATTTGTTTATTTTTGTTTTTATTTCCATTTCTCTAGGAGGTGGGTCAAAAAGGATCTTGCTGTGATTTATGTCATAGAGTGTTCTGCCTATGTTTTCCTCTAAGAGTTTGATAGTTTCTGGCCTTACATTTAGGTCTTTAATCCATTTTGAGCTTATTTTTGTGTATTTATTTAGGGAGTGATCTAATCTCATACTTTTACATGTACCTGTCCAGTTTTCCCAGCACCACTTATTGAAGAGGCTGTCCTTTCTCCACTGTACATTCCTGCCTCCTTTATCAAAGATAAGGTGTCCACATTTGTTTCTTCCTCTCAGAGTGGAATCTTATTCTAATCATAGTGACCCGGGAAACCAGTTTTGCAAGATTGTTTTTCCCTTTGGGGATTCCTGGATGCCTTGTGGAGCTGAACTAGTAGTAGCCCAGCTTAGTGGCTGCAGGTGGGACATTTACTGAATAAACTCAGAAGACTCAGCGTAACAGGTCAGGCTGTCTGGAGATTGGCAAATTCATTGGATCACCCTCCAATTCTCCAATACATCTGTTACTTGTCTGCTTTCACTAGAATAGCCTTTCTCTGCCTCAGTATGGGGACAGCCTGTTTGCCAAGATAAAGGTGACTACATTCATCTCTGCATAACTAATACTCTGGTGAATATGAAAATTGTTACTCCTTCCCCCACTGGGTTAAAGCAGGAGGTTCCTACTAAATTTAATTGAACTAAACCCACTCAATGGCTTTTTATCATCCAAACTATCCAGGAAAATGGTATCATTTTAATCTAGTAAAATGATCAATATCTCTGGTTTCTTCTCACCATTTTACTTAACTAGTTCAGAATTGCAGATATTAGGAAGAAACTTTCTTCTCAGTTGCATTTTCCTATTTCTTGGGGTTATTTCCAGTCATGACTGCTAAATAGTTGAATATTTCAATATTTCTTTTAAAACTTCATCTTAACCAGCTCAAGTGAGATGATTTCTTTTTATCCTAGTATTTAAAGAGACCCACTCTGAAATATTTTAATAGTACTGACATTAGATTTCTCAGTCGTATTGTTAACATTATCAACATCAGTCTGCTTTATAAAATATCCCCAGCATATATAGCGACCTTTAATTTAATGAGCTCATGTTCTTGATGGTTATTGACAGGAAGCTAGAATTCTAGAAGAACCATGAAGTTAAATTCTAGTATTCGATGTAAGGAGCAGAGTGGTGGGCACTGGATTTCAGAAGGATGACGCCAGGGGTGGCTTGGTTCATTAGTGGAATTGAAGGGACTGGGTTCTTCACAGTAGTGTTCCTGACATCAGGAAATTCCAGAGGGTTCTCTCAGAGCCAGAATCACCACCTACATGAGAGACAAATGCCACTTCCTGATTGAACTCCGCCTGCCACAAAGTGACCGCTGGCCAAGGAGACTTGAATAAGCAGCAGCTGTTCCTAGGATGCTGTGTGTCTGCCTGTCTTGTGTCCAGAAGAGAAAGCTCTTCCTCCTGAAGTAGCAGGAAGGCTAGAGCTGACACCTGGGAACACTTAAGACATTCTTCCAAGCATTTAGGTGAAGCTCTTCAAAGGCTTCATTTTACACAATCCTGATGCAAACTCGACTGTAGTTCCAAGATGATTGCATAGATTTACCCAGGCAACGTTTTATCTTTTTGAATATATAGAGAGCTTCCTCAGTAAAGTCAATTTTTAAAACATTCTAATCTGCTTCTGCCAAACAAAAACAAGAAAATATATTGAAGCAATTCTCAAGGAAACTAGGAGAAAGCAGTTAAGTTAGAATTCCTCTGAAGCAAATATTTAGGTTGCTTACACGAAGCTTTCCTATCTTTGTTTGCATGATCATTAATAGAAGTGGTCGGTATAAGAATGACTGTAGCTGGCTCTCTTGAGAAAGACAGCCTAGTCACAGATCAGCTCTGTTTGGAAATCAAAAGGATGCCTGCCCCAACAGTGTCTGGCAGCAATTTTTTTTTTCTTTTTTTTTTTCAGCCACACCATCTGGCTCATGGGATCTTAATTCCCTGACCAGAGATTGAACCTGGGTGCTCAGCAGTGAAAAAGTGGAGTCCTAACCACTGGACAGCCAGGGAAGCCCCCTGGCGTCTAATTCTTAAGCTATCCCTCCATCATTATCCTCATGTTGTCGTTTTAATTTCATCCATATTCATTTGGTGCCAAGGCAAGCTCCATAGTGTTCTGCAAAAGTCTGTGATAAGGTCCCATCAGACAGAATACAAAATCAAGGTATCTAACATTCATAGAGCCATTGACTATGAACCAAGTTCTGCCAGACTCTATTCAAAGTGCTTTGCCTGTGATATTGGGGTTAATCCTCCTTATGACCCAAGGAAGGACACACTGATAATACTCACCCATTTTACAGATGAACAAACTGAGACAGGTGGAGGTGAAGCCCAAACCCTCAGGGTGTGAATGTCAGAGCGACACAAGCAGCCTCTGAGCCACCCTGTGACACTGCCTTTCACTTGGGGAAAGTGCCTAGAAAAGCACAAATGGGAAGAAAAAGTCTTTATATTTAATTTTCAAACCTTACAGATAGTCTATGTACAGTATTCAATCTTAAACTTATGAAAGCTTATTAAAATCACTATATTTTCTGGGCTGTCCCAGTGAGTAATTTCTCATCCCATGTCACCTAAAGATTTTTCATTTGGAGAAAAAAAAATTGTGCCTGAATTTACATTAGTTGTCTATCCCAGTTAATGACACCATCAGCTCTGCACTTTGCCTTAGAAGCTCAGTGTAGGAGTATAAAACATCTATTCCACCCAAAAGTAGAAATCATTCATTCAGAGTTTATGAAATTCCAGAAATTGAAAGTATATCAACATAAATTGCACAACGCAATATATTCAAGGAAAAATATAAGTTGTTTCTACCGTTGAGAAATAATCAACTTGAGTTAATAAACACATTGTACAGTAAAGCTTGATGAACAGCCCACAGATATCCTGGGGAAATACACTTACGAATAATTTCATTATTATTTATTTTATCTTCAGGTGAAAAATTATATAACATCAGCATATGTAGTGTAACTTTTTACATCCTGATGGTAAACCTGACAGCAGTGTTATTGTCAAATACCAAATGGTGACAGAACTTTTTCATGTCGTAGAAAAAACGCCAGCACTTTCTACATTAAAAGCTTCTTTGAAGGACAAGTGCTATTTTACACAAATGTATGAAGTTTAATGTTCGCATCCCCATGGGCCAGTCACCACTAAACATAAAACAGAATTCTCATATCTGGCATTTTAGATCTAATAAACGGTGTGAGGTTTTCCCACACCATCAGAGCTGACTTGTTTCCAATAGTATTGTTGTACAAGTCGCCACAAAAATGCAAAAGCTTTGAAACAAAACTTGGCATCCATATCGATAAAGTGAACCTGCGTTGTGAGGTCATGCTATTGTGGATGTTTACCTCAGCAAACAGGAATTTGTATTCTGTATTGTTCTCCGACTGTCAACAAAATATATTATGAGAATTTTTAGAATTTTATTGAATCATTCAAATCAACTAAGTTATTTAGACCCATCCATGAATTTGTAAGCTCCTTGAGGGCAAGAACAATTTTTGCTCAGCCATTTATCTTTGTGTCCTTCATGGGCTTAGTCATAGACACTAATTAATAATGAACGCATACACACGCACACTCATACACGCACACACTCATACACACACACACTCATACACAACCAGATGCCCCAGATCCAGAGCCACTTTGCTATCCTGCCTTAGCTTGGGCAACATGCCTAGAAAATTACAATTAATGAGAAAAACTCCTGCTTAATTTTCAGATCTTTCAGATATGTTATATATTCAATTCTGAATTTGAATGGAAGTCTATTAAGCTCTGTGTTCTCCTATGTGTCTCAGTGAATAATTTATCATCCCACTTCACACAAAGGTTTTCAATTTAGAAAAATAAAACCAACAAAAAGCAGTGACTTACTACATTAGTAGTCTATCCCAGTTAAACTGTACCAGGGAAATACTGTGGACCCTTGAACAACGGACAGGTCAGGGGTGCTGACCATCTGTGCAGTCCAATACCCGAGTAGAGTCGGCCCTCTGTATCTGGTTCCTCCTTATCAGTGGTTTCTCTGTATCCGGGGTTCTGCATCCAAGGATTCAACCAGCCATGGTTTGTGTAGTATTGCAGTGTTTACTATTGGAAGAGATCCACATACAAGAGGACCCATGCAGTTCAAACCCGTGTTGTTCAAGGGTCAACTGTATTTTGAAGGTAGAATGGGTAGGATGAGGGGTTGATTGGAGGAGGTATATAAAAGAGAGAAAGAGAGCGAAGATGACAGCACCATCTTTTCTGTTTTGAGAAACTGGGTGGATGGCGGTGCCATTTACCAAGACAGGGAAGACTGGACACGATCCTTCCCGTAATGACTGTTCACAAGAAGCTGCCTCCCCTCTCCAGTGAGGTTTGCCATGGGTGTTAGGGTCGACTCTTCAATCAATGCCATTCACGTTATCCTTAATTACCGCTGCAGTTTTGCTCCAGTATTTCTTTTTTTTTTTTTTAACATCTTTATTGGGGTATAATTGCTTTACAATGGTGTGTTAGTTTCTGCTTTATAACAAAGTGAATCAGTTATACATATACATATGTTCCCATATCTCTTCCCTCTTGCGTCTCCCTGCCTCCCACCCTCCCTATCCCACCCCTTGCTCCAGTATTTCTGAAATGCTCCAAACAGTCCTGATCAAGCTAAAAACAATAGTGTGTTACATGGAGAACTGAGATAAGTCCTAACAGCTCAGATCGTCTCTTGCAGAGCTGTTTACTTGTTGTCACTGCTAACTGACATTGTGGATGATCCAACTGAACATCCTGCCGTGCTCAAGTCTGGTGTTTCTTCAAAATCGTAAGACTTAATTCTAACAGGTTTGAATTTGAGATGATAAACTACCATTTTTATATAAGTACATCCTTAATTGAGTGTCACAAGAACTTAGCTTTCACATGAAGTTGCAGAGTTGGCTAACGGATGAGCTAAGTGTCAGGATGAAGAACTTACCACATTCAAGTGGCTGCAGGCAGATCTACCTGATGACACGTTCTGCCCAAGAGTTCCTCTGGTAATGGAGATGCCGACACATAAAATCTTTATCTATCCCCAACTTGAGAAGCTCATATTTCAAATTCCACATCTTCACAGAAGAGTAAAAAAAAAGTCTTCCTTTTCCCATTTGAGTCATTCGTGTTTCTTAGCACATTCCTTTTCTTTCTGCAGCCAAAGGAAATTCTAGTTCCAAAGGAAAGCCAGGCCTCTCAGCGTTGTCTGCACCCCTGCTTAGTCATCCGGGGACATCACACGCTTCTCCTGGGCCTGCTTTGGGTCTCAGTGAACACCTATGTCATGTGTCCACTGGAAATCTGTGCCCACGGGGTATCATGAAAGGTACCTGCATACAGGACAGCAAGGAACATCTGTGGACACACATGTTACACACATCCCTTCTGCTCCATTGTTCCTTCAGAATTCACTTAACAAAGTGCAAGTTCAAAGACAAAATATTTGAGAATTTCAAGATGACAAATGCAGAGCACTAAACCAAGCATAGGTCCTTCTGTGCATGAGGCCCTGTGTAACCACACAGGTCCCACGCTTGTGAAGCTGGCCCTGGTGACAATATAGGTACCCAGGTAGAGGAATATATAAAAGACTTATTCCAGAAATGTAATGGTATCAAGAAGACAATTGTCCATGTTTCTTCTTGCCCAAGCCAAAATTCTCATTAGTCTATCAAAACAGTATCCAGTTTCCAGAATATGATACTAACTGAGGTGGGAATGGCAAGAAATGACATATGATCCAAAGACTCATTTCTAGTTATCTGTTGCAATGTAACATACTACCGAAATGAGTGGCTGGAAACCATTGTATTGGTCCCTGCGTCACCACGTGGAGGACGGCCACTTATCAAGAAGAAACTGCCTCCTTGAACTGTTAGATGATTCAGAAATAAAATCCTATTTTGTCTGAGACATTATCATATAGGCTTGGCTGGGATGTTCTTTCGTCCCTTGTGCACTGATTAGCATCAGTAGGTGGGATTCAGATACAGCAGAATTGGATCGGAGTGTCTAGGATGGCTTCACTCAGATGCCCGGGTCTTTCCACACGGTGGCTCCAGCAGAGCAGCCAGACTTCTTCCATGGTGGTGGCTCAGGGCTTCAAGAGCACGTGTTTCAAGAGCCAGGAAGCAGAAGCTGCCAGTCCCTTAAGCTCTGGACTCAAAAACTGGTACAAACCACATCTTCGATATTGTATCGGTCAGAGCAATCACAGAGCATGCCCAGACTCCAGGAGAGATGACATAGACCCACCTCTTGATGGCAGGAAAATCTGCATTCTCCCTCCGTCTGCCACATGCCCTTTATCAAGATCACTTCCACACGTGCTGTGAAAAACCATTACTTTAATTGCAGTTATCAGATCATTGTGATTTTTCCAAATCTTTTTTCCAGGCAAGGGTTCATGAATTAAGGGACTCGACATATCTTTCCATCAGCCCCTGCCTTGCCCCCTTCAGTCAGCATCTAAGTGTCTCATTATATTCCATGGATATAATTATTTTATAATTGTATTCGTACATGCATTCATAACCCCTCAATAATTATGGTATCCTTAAAGCACCTTGCCTCTACATCTTTGTGACGTCTCTCAGAATGTAACATATTCTTTTACAAGAGCAAGATGTGAATAAATTTGACTTCTGAATAAGTGTTGCTTTCTGCCCCCCGCAAAAAAGTTGTGAAGTCAATTTTTAAATTAATTCTCCTATATATTTGAAATTCTGTAGGATCTTTCTAGAGAGCCATCTATAACTATTTGCCATAAAAATAGGGAAATTGTAAGGGGAAAAACTGTGTTTCTCCCCACAAAGCCTGTGTATGTTCCATGCCCGCTGGACCTGCCTCCGTCTCTTTCTGTGTCCAGCGCCTCCCCCAGGGCTAGAGATCTGCTTTCGCTGCACATCGCGGTCACCTTGGGAGATTTTTCTGTTTCAGGACCCATTGTGCTTTCTGAATCTGAAGGCTTTCATCAATTCTGGGAATGTCCTTGTTGTTTCTTCAATATTAACTCTTTCCTATCCTCTTTTGTGTCTTCTGGAAATTCTATTGCAGATAACTTAGACCTTCCTACTCTGTCCTCTGTCTCTTTATTGCCCACTTGTCTTTCTGTCTTACATTCTAGAGTAATGCCACAAATGAATTTTTCTGCTCATACATTCTCTCTATAAGCCCTGCTTTAGTGGCTCTTTGATCTGTTGTTTAAGATTTTTAAATACTTTTTTAAATATCTCGAAGTTTTATTTTGCTCTTTTTCAAACATTCCTGATCTTCTTGCTTTTTTTTTTTTTTCATGTTTCCTACTGATCTGCTTATTTTGGTCTTTAATTGGGTTAAACATACCCCGCGGATCTCTAGCCAATAAGTCTATAGTCTTGAGTTATTGGCCAGTTAACTTTGCTGTTGATTTCACCTGCTGACATTTGTTCACGTGGAGTGCTCCCTCGAGGGATGTGGAATTTGGGATGGTGAGATAGTTTTCAGGGGGATTTGCCTGTGGGGAGCCGCCACTGCCTGGGCTGAGGGCATTTCCTTTCTCTAGAGTTACAGAATCATTTGCTTCTCTCAAAGCTTTAAGGGGTATCCCCAGCCTGAGACCACTTCTTATGTTAATTTCCTGACTTTGGGGGTCCCTTGACCGTGCAGGTAGTATAAATTCAGTCCCAAATCCACATAACAGTAGGGCTCTGGTACTAATTTCTCAGGAGAATTTTATTGTGGTAAACTTCAGCATTCTAACCATTTTACAGTGTACAATTTAGTACATTCACAGTGTCACGCGTCCATCACCACTATCTGGTTCTAGAACACTTTCAGTGCCCTAAAAGGAAACCCCGACCCATTAGGCAGTCCCTCTCTATTCCTCCCTCCTCCCTGGCAACCACTGAACTGCTTTCTAGGAAACTGAGCCCAGCCCAAGACAGACAAAAATCCTTTTTCATCACCTTTGGCCATGGGAGGAATTAATTCCAGGTTCTCAGATTTATGTATGGGTCTTATTTCTATCTCCCCTCTTTTGCTGGCCCAGGGCCTCACCTCTGTACAAGCTGCTGCCGTAAACCTTTTGGACGAAAAAGAACATTCTTATTATAAATACTGAGTTCTGGGCTCTGAGCAGATATCTGTGAATAACCCAGACCAAAAATCCCTGCCCTCATGGGACTTACTTTTTAGAAGGGGGGCAGAAAACAATAAGCAAATTGTAAAACGAGTTAAAGGTCAGGAGTGGGCATGCGGGGAGCAGTGGAAGTTGGGACAGAGAGGTTGGGGGTGGGAGGGGATGCATGGATCAAGGAGCTTTTGTGGGCCGTGGTAAGAATCTGGGCTTTTCTTCTGAGAAAATGAAAAGACTCTGTGGAGTTTTGTGTGGAGTCACGTGATATGACTTACAGTTTGAAAGGATCTTTGGTGCTGGTACATTGAGATGAGCAGCCTGTAGGGATGGACATAGCGAGAACTGTCAGAACACAACTGCAATAATCCCAGAAAAAATGATGGCGGATTGGACCAAGAGAACAAGAGCAGTAGAGTAGTAGGTCAGTGGCTGGACTGTCAATTTATGTTGAAAACTGAGCCTGTGGGGTCTCCTAACATACGGTTTTATCATGTGTGAGAGTCATCAAGGATGGTATAGTAGGCAAAATACTGGTCCACCAAAGATGCCTATATCCTAATCCCTGAACCTGTGAATATGTTGGGTTACATGGCAAAGAGAAATGAATTAAAATTCTAGATAGAATTAAAGTTGCTAAGCAGACGACCTTAAAATAAAGAGATCATTCTGGATTATCTGAGTAAGCCCAATACAATCACAAAGATCCTTAAGATTAGGAAAGGGAGGTAGCAGAGGGCGAACCAGAGAGATGGCAGCTTGCGAAAGACTTGGCCCAAAGTTGCTGACTTTGATGATGGAGGAATGGGGCCACGTGACGGAAATGCAGGTAGTCTCTAGAAGCTGGATAAAGTAAGGAAACACATTCTCTTCCAGAGCCCCCAGAAGGAGCACAGTCCTGCCAACGCCTGGATTATAGTCTGGGGAGACCCATGTTGGAGTTTTAAAATTAAAAAATGTAAGACAAATTTGTGTTGTTGGGTTTTTATTGCCTTTTTAAATTTTTTTATTTTATTTAGTATTTTTTAAATTTTTAGTATGTTTTTATTTTTATACAATTTTTAAAGGTTACTTTCCATTTACAGTTATTACAAATAATTGGTTATGTTCCCCTTGTCATACAGTACGTCCTTGAGTCTACCTTGTACCCAATAGTTTGTACCTCCCACTCCCCCACTGATATCTTACCCCTCCCCTCTTACCTCTCCCCACTGGTAATCACTAGTTTGTTCTCTATATCTGTGAGTCTGCTACTTTTATGTTATATTCACTAGTCTGCTGTATTTTTTAGATTTCACATGTAAGTGATATCATACACTATTTGTCTTTATTTGTCTGACTTATTTCATTTAGTATAACGCTCTCCAAGTCCATCCATGTTGCCACGAATGGCAAAATTCTGCTCTCTTTTATGGCTGAGTAGTATTCCATTGTATATATGTACATCTTCTTTATCCGTTCATCTGTCAATGGCCAAGTTTGTGCCTTTTTAAGCGGCAACAGGAAACTAATACAGATGATGCCAAAGTTTTGTCCTGACCGAGTAGAAATATGGAGTTGCCATTTGGTGACGTGAGAAAGACAGTGGGTGGAGCAAGTTTGGGGGCAAGAATCATGAGTTCCTCTTTGAATATGTTTTATTCTTAGAGAGAATCTGGCACGTGCACCAAGAGATGTATGTGCATGTCCATAACTGCGTAAGAGTGAAAAACTTGACTTCTCCCAAAAGTCCGATGACAGGAGGATGAACATACTAATTGTGGTGCAGCCTCACCATGGAATGTTACCCAGCCGTGAAGTGGATAAGCTCTGTCTTTAACAATACGGATGAACACTAGTCATATGTTTAAAAGAATAATATTCTTTTGTGTGCCTCAAACTCCAAATAATTTTTTAGTGTCCCCAATTTGATTGCTAGGCTGCTACACTCTTCCTCTGTTACCTGCATCCTGTCACCAAGCACGGCTGCAGGATCAGCTCATAGGTTCACCAGTCTGCTTTTCAGTTGCTTCTATGATTTTGGCCCCAGAGCATTTTTTTTTTCCTTTTCTTTTTTTTCCCCACAGGATTTTCATTACCGTCTTAAGAGCTTGGTTATACATGTAACTGGCATTTCTATTTCTAGGTATCTAACACTGGGAGGGTTTTCTAATTAGCTATCCCTCTGAAGAGCTTATCAAAAATTCCCAGGCCTAACAGCTTAATCAATAAATCGGAATTTCTGGATCAGTGCTCAAAGCATCTATTTGTTTTTAAAGCTATATGGGTGAATATAAAGAAAAAAAAAGCAAGCTTAATAAATCACTGATTGACTAGCTGGGGTGGGGGGAGGAGGCTGTCCTAGCTCAAACCTAAATTATGTCTAATCCTGGGGTTGAGACCTACATGAGCACATCTGGGGCAGACCCACCAGATGTCTGCGCAAGGGGCTAAAGGGCTCCAGGGAGATAATACAGCCCAAAGGAAGAAATAACCAGGTACAAGATTGATTCCAAGTAGCGTTCAGTGTCTGTGACTCAGGCTTTCAGGTAAGAAGGACAAAAATCAGACACACCAAGTTCAAATCCTCTGTGATCTTGGATTTCAGGTACCTCAGTCTCAGCTTTCTCACTTGGAAAATGGAGATGCTAGGAGTACTATCTCTTGTGGCTTCTGTACATACAAAATGAGACCATGTTTGTAGAGTTTCTCCCATAATGCCTGGAGCACAGTATGTGCTTAGTAAGCATTAACTTTGTAAATTAAAACGGAAGTCACCCTTTCACTAAAAGCTCTGGTTCTCTGATTGCTGTTGGAGCAGAATACAAAAGGAGAAAGAGACTGAAAATGGGATGGAGGAAGTCACCCCTGAATGGCCGAGCCCACCAGCTCTGGCACTTCTGGGAGTTGGAGACAAGAGTGCAGACATCCAGGTGATATCTAGCAAGAAGGGCTTGGGTGTCTAGCGGAGGCCGCATGGCAGGAGCAAGGACAGCAGCATTCAAGTTGCACAAAGAAATCCTCCAATAGGTTGACTTTCAATCCCAGTGTGAGTACCATCCAGACAAGCATAAAGATGAGTCTTTTGTTTAATATTTATTTATTTATTTTTGGCTGCATCGGGTCTTAGTTGCAGCACGCGAAATCTTTCCTTGAGGAGCACAGGCTTCTCTCTAGCTGTGGTGCGTGGGCTCCAGAGCGTGTGGGCTCAGTAGTTGTGGCACGCACACGGGCTTAGTTGCCCCGCGGCACGTGGGATCTTAGTTCCCCAACCAGGGATGAAACCCATGTCCCCTGCATTGCAAGATGGATTCTTAACCACTGGACCACCAGGGAATTCCCTAAAGATGAGCCTTGATCCTAAACAAAGAGTATATCAAGCTATTCCAGAGGAGATGAGCTCTCTTGAAGCTCTGTGTTCTAAATCCAGTGGTGTGCTGGTAAACCAGCTCTCACAAAATGAAAAATAAAAGTCCTCACTTACAGTGTTTGCCAATTTCCATGTCATAAATTCTCCTACCGTGGCTGAGACACCCACGGATATCACTGAATACTGCCTTGGGGAGAGGCATGCTCATCTGGCTGTCATGCTCTCGAGCACACACCTGCTTCATCCTTTGAATGACAAGGGCCTCTAAAAGCCAGGTGTAGTGACAGACACCTTGTAGCATTTAAGTGATTATACTGTCCCCGGAGAAGGAATATTTCTATACACGACTTAGCTCATCTTTATCCTAAGACTGCCGTGTACATAACGTCTTCTCCCAGTCTAACGGGGACATTTACTGCCCACGAGGGAAACGTTGTAAATAGTCGATACATCAGCCTGTTTGCAGACTACCTGATGGTACTTTGTGCCACTCCTCTATTATAACCCTGGGTCTTTGTGGGAAAGAGAACATTTTTAAGGTGCTATTGGAAAAATGGTTTACAATGCTATCAGGTGAAAGAGTTATTGTGATGTGGGTCCCAGTGGTGGAAGTTATACCTGAAACTCGAAGTGTATAGGAGAAAAGTCTGTCACAGGGCTTTTTACCAAGTTTTCCATAGAATAAGACTCAGAATGATATTGACTGGAAATGTTGAAATTATGAAAAACATCCATTGGCACGCATCAGAATCCCCTACGTGGCAATTAAAATACAGATTTCTGGACGCTGCCCCTTGATTTTCTGATTCAGCGGGCCTGGGACCCCAGAACGTGCATTTCAAACAAGTTCTCAGGTGATGCTGTTGCTGACGATCTGGAGATGACACTCAGACGTGCGTGACACCTTAGTACTGGGATCTCTCCTGAGCTAGTCTACTGATGGCCAGTATTTCAAAATTAATCACGCACCGTTCATTGAAACAGAACTGAAGTTCCCTGTTACACAATAAAAACATTTCAAATCTATGCTTGGACTGAAATGAGACTTCCAGAAGACTGATAACATTAGCATGAAGTTTTAAATGAAATTTCTTTTAGGGGTTTCAAGGTGATGTTCAGTTCTTTTTCTCCCCACTAATAGTGATTATTCTATTTTTAGCCTCAGCAGACAGAAGGGTTACACAAATTGCTTGAGACTGCACAGCAAAGTGGAAGAAAGTCATCTCCACAAAGAAGCTTTCTACTTTCTGCCTCTGTCCAGCGCCCAGAACACAGTAGATGTACAGGAAATGCCCGTGGACTTGTGACATTGTGGAAGGGAGGGAGGCGGGGAACCACAGTCCTGGTAGATGAATCTTCAAGGTTGTCAGTGGTAGTCAGAGCTGGGCCCTCACATTTCTGTATTTTTTAGCCATACTCTGAAATTCCCAACTTTCCTTTTCTTTGATGAATTTGTTCTATGTACAAAGGTGGCTGGCTTCAGAGCCTATGCCCAGGAGACTCTAAAACAAAAACCCCCGAATGCTAATTTTAACACCTGGTCTAAGCAGGATGTGGAGGTCATTGTTTTAAAATCACATCTCCCAACAGAGAAAAATAATCATGATTGAAGTGTTTTGTTTGGGTTTGGTTTTTCTGTCTCACAATACTCTGCCCTCCTTTTCTAATTGGCCTGGAAACTGTTATGTCATCCTTAGTATTTCTTTTTGAGCTATTAGTTTTGTAAACAAACTTGAATTGAATTAAGATCCACCACTTGCTTTTTAATTTTACCCATATTAGGTGTGATGGTCAAGTGGGGTTTCCCTGTCAGGTGTCAAGATGGTTTTGCAAACCACCACCCAGCAGTCCCCTCACTCCAGTTGCCCTGTCGGATCTCAAAGGGACCCCTCAGCGAGTTGGAGCAGGTCTGTGCACGTTGCCCACGGTGCTGCCTGTAGCTGTTATGGACCACTTTCATTCCTGCCCTTATCCTACAAGCTAGTCAGATGGCACAAGTTTGCTTTTTCGGTTTGGTTGTATTGTTTTTATTTTTCTCCTGCTGGTCTGATAGCTTTTAGAGTCGGTGAGCAACAGGCATTTTAGAAGTGAGATGTGCTCAGCAGTTTGAGGGGCGCATAATCCATTTGAGGGAACTTAGCCCAGTAACCCCATCCCTGGCGCGTCACTGGCTGATGGGCCTCAGGAAGAGTGGTCTCCTGGGGGCTGTACAGAGAAGAATGGGGCTTCAGGTCCTCAGTTTATCCTCTGTTTAATGAGAGGCAGGTCTTCTTTGTAAAAAATTGGTTGTTTCGGGCTTCCCTGGTGGTGCAGTGGTTGAGAGTCCGCCTGCCGATGCAGGGGACACAGGCTCGTGCCCCGGTCCGGGAAGATCCCACATGCCGCGGAGCGGCTGGGTCCGTGAGCCATGGCCGCTGAGCCTGTGCGTCTGGAGCCTGTGCTCCGCAACGGGAGAGGCCGCATCATTGAGAGACCCGTGTACCATTAAAAAAAAAAAAAAAATTCGTTGTTTCTAGAACTTGGGATTTTATATAATAGCTAATATTGCTGAAAACTGCTGTTTATTCAGCTTCCCTGATCTGTCAACCAACATGCTGGCAGCGGCCCTGGGAGGTAGGTTTTATCATTGTGTCGCTTTACATAGAGGAAACTACAGTTTAGAGAAGCTGGGTAACTTGGTATAGAAGACAAAGTGGTGGCCAGTTCTATCTGTCTCCGAATCATAATAGCTAATGCTTACTGTCTTGGTCTGCTGGGGCTGCTCTAACAGGATAACCGCAGACATCTATCTCTCACTTCTGGAGACTGGGAAGCCCAAGATCAAGGTGCAGCTGATTCGGTGTCTGATGAGTTCCCACTTCCTGGTTTTCAGACTGCCACCTTCCCACCATGTCCTTCCATGGCAGAGAGGAAAAAAACACCAAAATCTCTGGTCTCTCTTCCTCTTCTTATAAGGACACTAAACTCATCAATGGGGACCCCACTCTCATGAGCGCATCTAAACCTAATTACCTCCCAAAGCCTCCATCTCCTAATGCCACCACATTGGGGGTTAGAGCTTCAACATATGAATTTGGGGGATCACAAACGTTTAGGCCATAACATATATCGAATTCTTTACGTTAATCCCTCTGTGACCATTACTTCTTATGATTCTCACTACAGCCCTAAGAAGAGAACACTACTGTCATCTCCGTTGTACAGCTGATGAGACAAAAGCACACAGACGTTAAGCAAGCTGCTCCAGGTCACACAGCTAGGTGAGGGCAAAGCTGGGACACGAACTGAGGCAGGCAGCTCCAGAGCCCACACCTAACCACTGGGCCACAGGGCCCTCGTTTATACGTGTATATTTAGAACTTCTTTTGTGATGCCATCACGACCTCTCCCCAGAACTCCAGGGTCAGGGGAAAATTTGTCACCGACAGGAAAGACACAGTGACTGGCAGGTGGAGCCGTGGGTTCTAGTTCTAGAACTTTCTCTATTTCTCTATCTCCCTATGTGAGTTGGGTCCTCCTTTCTGTATAAAAGGAGGGAGTTATGAATATCGCTAAGCTGGCTCTCAATTTTAATGGGTGTTTCTCTGCTTATGTCCTTCCAGCCAGCAGCTTCTCTCAGGCACCGATAGCATCACTCACTAGTACTTACGAGCATGATAAGGATCCAGATGAAATCTCGGAACTTGCCAGGTGCTGAGTTGTCTCTTGATAAGGACGCTCTCAGGAGCCTCCCCCGGTGTCAGCGCCTGGATCCAGACCCCCTCAACAGAAACACACTTATCCACAATTCCTTCTGTGGATAAGGGGACCCCCACACACACGCACACAGAAGTGCCCTGGCTAATGTTCTGCTGTCCCTGTCTTAAATTCTTAGCAATTTTTGAATAAGGGGCCCTGAGTTTTCGTCTTGCCCTGGGCCCTCCCATCTCTGGAGCTGGTCCTTCCCTCCTCCTCCATCGTCAATGGCACTTGTCCTCCAAGTCCGTAGGTTTAGTTCTCTCTGAATGGTGATCTCTCATAACACCCTATTTTATAAAGAAAGTAGAACACAGAAGAGCTATGGGGTGTGTCCAAGTCACATAGAAAGACAGAGAAAGTACTAGAGCAAAAACCCAGGCTTCCAGCTCCCCATCCACTGTGTCTTTCTTGTCCTTGACACAAATTGTCCCCCTGATGCTGGAGTTCCGGGGAGGAGTCATGATGGTAACCATAGGAAAAGTGGTCCTTAGTATGCGGGCACTGTGGCCCAGTAGTTAGGTGTGGGCTCTGGAGCTGCCTGCCTGGGTTTGCTTCTGCCTCATCTTCTGTACAAAGGAAAGGACATCTTCCTCCTAGGGCTCTTGTGAGGATCATTCTAGTGAAACAGGGCCTTTTGATCAATAATTCTAATTTCTTGTGTACACAGAAGAAAAAATTTAGTTGATTATTTCTCCATTTTTTTCTGTTCTGAAAAAAAGGGGGGTATGTCATAGCACTGAATGTTCTGGTTTTCCTCAGAATGAAGGTGATGAGATTTCAGTCCATTAGGATTAGCTCAGGGAACAGGTAAGATACTAACTAAAGAAATTAGGGTAAGTAGCTAATTAAAGTCTTGAAGACACTAAATAGGGATCAGGTCACATGGCAAGTTCCAATTGTCGGCATCCTCAAGGGTCCTGAATTTTCTGGAAACACTACCAGGAAAGGACAGTCCAGAAGAATCCTAACCTTAAAGGATATATCAAGTTTAAATTAAAGAGATTAACCAAAGTTAGGATTGATGTGAGCTGAGGTATTAATACTTGGGCAATTGTATAAATGGTGACTTTACCATAATGACTGATGCATACATATGCCCCTTTCAAAGTGGCAAGACATAGACTCTTAGAAATAACTTTTAAAACTAAGGTAGGGGATAGTGGTGTTGGTTGCACAACATTGTGAATGTACTTAATGCCATTGAATTGTGCACATCTAAAATGGCTAAAACGGTTAAAAAGTTCAAGGCTACCCTTGTCCGTTCATGGAGGGTTATCCAAGGGACTTCTCCCCTAGAGCACACGCTCCCCAATTCAAACCTTTGCGAGCCCCCGGCATGTTGCTCACACATGGTCTACTCATGGTCTAACGGTCAGTGATGCTATCATGAGTGAATGAAAATCAAATCAAAAGGTATTCTTAGTGATTCAACTTTGCAACAAACAGTTCCTGCTACTCTGCTTCCAAATTTCTGGATCAAATTTAAACGGAGAGTATCCTGAGATTGCAAGAACGAGGTGTTTCTGAAATGTTTACAATTTGCTGTCATTTGGTTGGATCAGTCAGGATTTTTCTCAATACTGTGCACACAGACAAAACAAAGGAAGAAGTAGATGGCTGAGTCTGGCAACTGCAAATGCCATCGCGAGTTCAGGTTCGCATTTGTCTGATTCAAAATTGTCTCATTTTATTATTTATTGCTTATATTTATAGTTGTCATAAGTCTGGAACATTGACATGTGTTTGTGCTAATAAAATGCCATTTTAATTATTTTTTAAAAACCAAAGTGGGGCTTCCCTGTGGTGGCACAATGGTTAAGAATCCACCTGCTGATGCAGGGGACACGGGTTCGAGCCCTGGTCCAGGAAGATCCCACGTGCCACGGAGCAACTAATCCCTTGTGCCACAGCTACTGAGCCCGCGTGCCGCAACTACTGAAGCCCGCGTACCTAGAGCCCGTGCTCCGCAGCAAGAGAAGCCACCGCAATGAGAAGCCTGCGCACCGCAACGAAGAGTAGCCCCCGCTCACCGCAACTAGAGAAAGCCCGCGTGCAGCAATGAAGACCCAACGCAGCCAAAACAAAACAAAACAAAAACCTAAAGTGGGACAGTTAGAGAGTAGTTCATTGTCCCTATTATTCATTAAATATGTGTTACACAGCTAAAGAAGAATTATGTGCACTGGAACCGTGTTTTTCACCCCCCAGGATGATCGTACACCCCCAAATGAGACATGGCTGATCCTCAAAACTTCAGGAAAAGCGACCAGGGGGAAATAATCAACCTCCCTGCAGAGGATGGCGCAGAAAAGAACAAGAGCTTTGAGCCAGCAGTCCTGTGATGCCCTCCGAGCCAAACTCCATGTACTAATTCATAAAACTGGGAAAATAATCTTGCAAATTTAACAGCAAATGAGGAAGAGGGGTTGGAATTTATTTTCCATATGGAAAAAAAGAAACTTCTTTCTTTTTTTCTTTCTTACTTTTTTCTTTCTCTCTCCCTCTTTTCTTTCTTCCTTCCTTCTCCCACCTTTAAATTTTTCTGTGACAACAAGATGAAAACACATATACTTTGGAGTCTTTGGTTTCTCTGGGAGAATAAGAGATTCAATGGATAGTGGGAGATAATTCACATGGTTCAATTTTTTTTCATTGCCACTGCTTTGTGATTTGGGGTTATTCTGTAGGCCAATGTTTGTCATTTAGTTTTGCCTTATGGTTTGATTGGACAGATTAAATAAAAGTAATTTAACATGGGAATTTGGTGTTGAGGGCTAATTTTTTTCTTCTTTAATAAATTTATTTATTTATTTGTTTGTTTGTTTTTGGCTGTGTTGGGTCTTCATTGCTGCACGTGGACTTTATCTAGTTGCAGCAAGCAGGGGCTACTCTTTGTTGTGGTACTTGGCTTTCTCATTGCAGTGGCTTCTCTTGTTGCGGAGCACGAGCTCTAGGCATGTGGGCTTCAGTAGTTGTGGCACGTGGGCTCAGTAGTTGTGGAGCATGGGCTTAGCCGCTCCACGGCATGCGGGATCTTTCCGGACCAGGGCTCGAACCCCTGTCCCCTGCGTTGGCAGGTGGATTCTCAACCACTGCGCCACCAGGGAAATCCCTTTTTCTTTTTTTTTAATTGAAGTATTAGTTGATTTACAATGTGGTGTTAATTTCTGCTGTACAGCAAAGTGACTCAGTTATACACATATATCCATTCTTTCTTATGTTCTTTTCCATTATGGTTTATCCCAGGATATCGAGTATAGTTCCCTGTGCTATACAGTAAGATCTTATTGTTTAGCATGTGCCTTTTTTTTTTTTTTTTTTTTTTTT
>NW_006774127.1:1149190-1158740 GCF_000442215.2 Lipotes vexillifer
TTCCTGCTGTTCAGCAAAGTGATTCAGTTATACATATATTCTTTTTTTTAATATTCTTTTCATTATGGTTTACCATAGAGGGCTAATTTTAAATCTAGAATCAAGGCACTCAAATGCACTCAAAAAACTCAATGCCCTGTCTTGCTCTATTTTAGAAGCTTCTCAGGGAAGCATCGAAGGGGCATTTTTTTGAAGGTCATCGGGGGTTAAGAGGTGGAACCTCCTAATTTCCTTGCTCTCAGGAGAAAACCCTGGGGCTAGGGAAGGGAAGCAGATGGGGCTATGTGAACCATGGGCCTTACACGATATTGCACTGATTTCTTCCCCCCCTCCCCACACACACCCAGGGAGCTGGTATATCACAATACTGACTGTCAAGCCTAGTGAGTTATCAGGAAAAAGAACAAAAAGCCAGAGGAAGCTGACCTACAGGTGAAGAAATTCAAGGCCCTCCCCCATCCTAAACCCTCTCCTCAATATTTTTTCAAAATAAAAACTGAAGTCTACAGGTAGTAAAACAGAGCATTCCCAACAACTACCTTGGGCAAGGGTGCGTTTAGGGCACAGTTTTTCCTGGTTTCACACTGTCAGATCACCGTGGTTTTAACTTATGTTTTTGGACTGTTCTGAAGAGTCGTCTTCTGATCTCTGCCACATAGACACTCAATGCTGCCCTGCAGAAGCCTGTACGGAGCAACTCACGATGACTGAAGGCCGCAGGCTGTAGAGAATTAAGAATTCCGGTTCAAATATGCAGCACTGTCTATAGCTCCAGGACTGGCTTTTTTCAGGCTGTTGACTTTCACGGTTAATTAAGGGCATTGCTGTTTTAGAGATGCGGGAAGAGCCAAGGTTAATAGAGCGGTCTTTTTCTTTCCCTTTAGTGTCAAGGCCTAACAATTGCAGGAATTGGGATGAGACTTCTAGACTTCCTATTTCATTTTTAGTTTTTAAATTCATACAGATTTAGCAATTGTAAATTTTTTTAAGCGTCTCACTGTTGTTCTCATTAGAGGTGAGGTAATTTAAGCACACTATTGAGGGCTCTCTCTCTGCTGTTCTCCTGAGATATTCCACGACCTTGTTTAAAAAGTGAGCATCGTATTAAAAGATATTGTTTTGTGTATCACCTTCCCCAAAAGAATATAACTACAGACTCCAAATTAAGCATAACAAGAAGACCAATTAGGTTTGCATCATCCCTTGAAAATGATTAATCAATTATTTTCACCACGACTTATTCCAAATTGGATTTTTCAATGTCAAAGAAGAATCCTTTGAGACTGTCATCAGTTTATCCTAGCATCCTTACTCACTGCAACGTACAAACCAAGTATGCTCATCCTCTGTGCCATGGATGGGAGTATATGGCCCCAAATTATATGCAAAATGTTGTGTGTGGCACCTTTTTCTGGGAAAAGGGTCTATAGTTTCATAAGATTCTAAAAAAAGCACTGGTAAACCAAAAAAGTTAGGAATTGGTTTGACTGAGAATATCACCACTCACACATAGCCAGAAACAGTATCACTTCTTGGAATTTCCTTTTGGACCTCATCACTCCAAATGGAACAGGGATCAAGGTTTTCTGGGTAAATGATGGTGAGGCCAGCCTGCCAATGTGTCTTATTGGGTTTGAGGCAGGAGATAGATGAGCCCCAGGCTGAGCAGCTGGAGTTTGTCCCCTGTGGACAGATACTCTAAAATAGCAGGAGCAAGAGAAGAGCTGAGTCCCGCCCAGATAAAAGATAGAGACCACATATTTCTCATCTTGAGGTCAAGGCAACTTCCTGACTACACATGCGCAAAAAGGCTCCTGGGAGGTCAAAAAGGGAGTGACGTCAACCTACCTATAGGCCTCTTCACTGGAATCCATCTTGGTTAAGAGATGTGCACACGTACATGGAAGGACCCTGAGATAAATCAAATATGGACTCAGAACCAGGTAAAGCAAGATGATTGGCCAAAGGAAACCCAGAAGAAATGCCCCACACAAGTGATTCAAACTACCATGTGGGCGCGACTCTTTCTCTGAGTCCACCTCTGTGTCTCACCACACATACCCTTTTTCCTCCTAATAAACACTTTACTTGTTTCACTACTTTCCAGCTCTTTGTGGAAATTTATTTCTACAAGGCTGATAAGGCCTTGTCACTGGCACTGGTCCCTGGTAGTCTAGTGGCTAGGATTCAGCACTCTCCCTGCTGCCGCCTGACTTCAGTCTCTGGCCAGGGAACTGAAATCCTGCTTCAAGCCGCTGCAGGCTGAGGCCACCCGAGATCAGGTTGGAGCCTCCCTTGAGCAACTTTATTGGTTGGACAACATTTCTCTGTTCAAGCAGCCCTTACTCCAACTAACGGGAAATGAATTGTTCAGAAAAATGAAGCCCCTTAAGACCCCTGACTTGAGAGTTTCAGATATAATAAGTCCCATTTAGTGGAGGGTGGATGCCTCAATAAGAAACCACTTAACAGAAGACCGTTCCTTCTAGGAGTTAGGAGTCAGGTCTTAGGGCTGAGCTAAGTTTCAGTTCCCATCGATCCATGACCCGGACCCATTATTAGTGTGGTGGTACTCCCACCCACTCCTTTCACTATCATGGACCATCACCCTACCCACTCCCCACCCATTAGCCATGAAACTTGGCAGACATCAAAGCCAATCTTGCAGGGGGGAAAATGTTCCAAAAGGACCGCTGTAGAAACAGTGCCTGAAAGGCAGGACTCGGCACTAGATATCAGGAATTTGACATGGGTGGTGCGATAGACTGAATGTTTGTGTCTCCCAAAATTCAAATGTTGAAACACTAATCCCCAGTGTGACGGTATGTGGGGAGGGGGACTTTGAGAGGTAATTAGGTCATAAGGATAGAGCCCTCAAGATGAGATTCATGCTTTTATAATATAATGAGAGTATGAGAGCTCGCTTTTCTCTCTTCACTCCACCACGTAAGGACACAGCAAGAGGACAGCCATCTCCAAACCAGGAAGAGAGTCTTCACCAGACCCAGCCAGGCTGGCACCCTGACCTTGAACTTTCCAGTCTTCAGAACTGTGAGAAATAAACATCTGTGTTTAAGCCACCCAATCTATGGTACTCTGTTATGGCAGCTCAAACTGACAAAGACAGTGGTTTAGAGAAGCACAGAAGTCTCTCTTTTAGCATCAGCTACTAGAGTCCCAGACTCCAGCCGCAGATGGATGGATCCACGCATGGAGCCTGAGAAAAGGCGCTGAGGCTGGTGCTTCAGCTTATGCATTCCCACCACCTCCTACTCTTTCTTGCCTCTCTTTCTCCCTTTGAAATGTTATAAGTACCATGTGGACTTAAACCTTGGTTCTCATTCTTCTACTTACTGTCATTTAATTTTTCTGGGCCTTTTATTTCTTCAACTGGGAATAATAACATTCCCAGGTGCAATAAAAGATTAAGTATGACAACGTTCATAAAGCTCTGAGCACACACCTTGGCACTTAGTAAGGGCTCACAGAGGCAATCTATTAAAATTAACTCCCAGCCAATTCAATGAAAATTGGGTACCAAGCTGTTCCTCCCACTTGGACAGCTCCACGCATCTGTCTTCCTACTGCCCTTTTCTTATCTAATTTTAACTCACTTTTCAGACCTGGGTTTACATGTAACTTCCTTGGGAAGCTCTTCTAGGAATTCTAGATAAGGTTGCTCGTGGCACTAATCTATGGCAATGTAATGTCTTGTCACGTTGCTTCTATAGAACTATAAGCAAAATTATCTGTTGACTGCTGTAAACAAATTTGTTTACTTTCCCTTTCCTCTTCTCTACCATGAGCTCCATGAGAGCAGAGATTAAATCTTCTGAATTGTCTCCCCAGCCACGAGCAGGGTGTCTAGGATTTACAGTTGATTAATAATTACTGCTTGCAAGAGTGACTGAAGGAATCAATGAATAAATGAATCAGTTCTTCGTGAGGACTTGGCAGTTGTGTGAGCCTTAGTCTATATATTCCAATTTCTCCTCCCTTACATTCTCCTAGTGGTGTTGGGGGGAAAACATTATTTTCCCATTCGGAGCCTAGAGACACACCAAATAATATCATTGCATTCAGTAGAACATTTGTTTCTCTTAAGTCGGTCCCCTGTGTTTTATTTTCTTTGTCCTTAAAAAGGGTGGTGTGGGCTGTTCTAAATAGGCACAGGTGACGACAGCAGACCTTTGTGCGCTCGGCACATGCCATGCAGCTGCGAGCCCCAGCGGCTCGGATGCACCCTGGAGCGTGCCTGCAGGATGTTATGACCCCCATGCTTCCTCCAGGGTGGAGATTTTTTCCTCCACTGTCTGTGAGCTTGTCTCCTCTCAATATGACCAAATGATCATCTTAGCTTGTGATGGGGGATTCTTCATGGGGTCCAACTCCCAGGGCTGGGACCAGTAGAGGGAAATAAATGTACATGGCTCAAAGCAAACCAAAGCTCCATGGGTTCCATCAGCACACGGCCCAGACAAGGCAGTAAGCAGACCTCTGCCCCTTTCTCTGTACTCACTTGTTTCTTTTCCCGTTTAAGAATGTACATATTTTTTCTACACAAAAATGTAGAAATTCTGTGCTAAATGAATTATCCAGCTCCTTACCCTTCCAGAAAGCATCTCCATTCATGATCAATCCACAAACCCCTCAAGAAACAGCCCTCCTCTTTCCTACACAGAGAAGTTATTTTGAAATTTTGCCAAGTAGTAGTTGGCTAATTTTGTCCGTACAGGTAGAAAGGATAATGTAGATATAAAGAAATCCATCTTGAGCAAGAAGTCATTTGGGTTCACTATCAACATTAATAAAAGTAAACAAATATTGTCTAGCATCTTAGCAGCAAACTAGATGTGTAAGCTTACAAGGAAAAATATTTATTTTCTATTTCTTTGATTTGGTATCTATATGAGATTTTGGATGTTCACTAAAGTTATTGTGATAATCATTTCACGATGTATGTAAGTCAGATCACTATTTTGTACTCAAACTTATATAGTGCTGAATGCCAATTATATCTCAATAAAGTTGGAAGAAAAAAAAATACTAGATATGTAAGCTTAAATAAGGTTTGAAACCCATTAAGTCTCAGTTTATCCACCCATAAACTGAGGACAATAATTTAATTAACATAAAGCAACTTGGTTCAATCAATAATTGATATAAGTTGGCTATTATTATAATTGTCTTCATGCTAATCATTGCTAAATACCTACAACTCCAAGGCCACAGTGCGAACGAGGAATTTGGCTGTTATTTAATCTACAGCATAGAATGAACTTGCAGCTGCCTTAAGTTTTCAACTAAATAAACCACTGTCCATTATTAAATTCCACAAGCTCAAGCTGATCACAGTCTCTAGTGAGGAAATAATTTAACTAGTTGTGCAATATTTAACAAAAAGGCATGGATATTTGTGGGAAGGGGTGGGTGTAGGATTCCAAGAACAGCTCAACAAGTCAACACTTATGATATGAAAATAGCCCCCCAGCTTGTCAGTGTTTCGTTCCAGCATAATTTTAGCTCTACAAATTTAGTGATACAAATATTACCAGATTGTATAGGTTGACACTAAGTCCCCAAAGATCACATTTTTACAAAACATTTTTGAATTACCAATGGAAGTCATGGCCACTTGAGGCATCTTCATTGACCTACATGGATTTGGTTGACAGCAGCTAACAGGCATTTAGAAACTTCCTGTCCAAATGGGGCTGAGTACATCTAGGTTGGAGACAGCTGTCCCATGTTCTAAGTTCTATCAGGAGAAGAAAACAAAGATTTCACTTTGAACCTTATAGGACTTCTGTGATGGTTAATTTTATGTGTCAACTTGATGGACCTAGGGTGCCAGATATTTGGTCAAACATTGTTCTATTTCTGTGAAGGCGTTTTGGGATGAGTTTAACATTTAAATTAGTAGACTGGTTAAAGGAGATTGCCCTCCTTCATGTGGGTGGGCCTCATCCAACCCACTGAAGGCCTGAATAGAATGAAAGTTACCCCGAATAGCACTCTGAATAAGAGGGAATTTCCCAGCCTTCGAGCTGGGACACCAGTTTTTTCTTGCCTTTAGAACTGAAACACTGGCTCTTGAGAATGCTAACATTTGGACTGGACCTACAGCGTCAGTTCTTGTGGTTTTCAGGTCTTCAGATTTGAACTGGTACTATACCACTGGCTTTCCCAAATCTCTCACTTACCTACTGAAGGCCTTGAGACTTCTAAGCCTCCATAACTGCACAAGTCAATTCCTTATAAGATACATACGGTATATAGGATATAAGATATATGATACCTTGTAAGATTGGTTTCTCTCTGTCTCTCTCTCTTTCTCTTTGTCTCTCTGTCTCTCTGTCTCTGTCTCTGTCTCTCTCTCTCTCACACACACACACACATACACACACACACACACACACACACACACACACACACACACATCCTACTGGTTCTGTTTCTGTTTCTCTGGAGAACCCTGCCTAATTCAACCTCATGCCCTGCTTATCCTATAACAAGACAATTGCTCAAACATGACATGTCAATTCACTGAATAGTCCATGCTCCATGTCTCTCTCTCTGCCTGGGGTGCCTTCCCCCATCTTCCTGTTCTAACAAACATGTACTGATCCTCCAAGACCCAGCTCAAGTGTAAACCCCTCCTACATGCCTTCCACAAGTCCCTCAGCCAAAATTAGTTGCTCCATTCTCATTTCTGTCAAACACTGTATAAATTCCTCTATTTTAAAACTCATCATAGTTACGTGTATGTCTATCCTAAAACTCTGGGCCAGTAGTGTGCTGAAAAATATTGATCACAGAGTTCACCACCCAGCACCCCTCTGTATTCCCAGAAGCTAGCACGGAGCTAGAAGATGGTAGATGCCCAAAACTTCTAGACTGATCTCATTTTTTCCTAAAGTAGTCCCACTCAGGTTCAGCTTTTGGCAGGTTTATGAGGTACAGAATAGGACTGTCTTCAGAAAATACTCTACTTTCTGTACTCCTTCTTTGCCTTGATGCTTTTACTCTTCTTGGCAGTAAAACTGATTCAATAAACTAATTCAAAGAAGACATTAATGAAAAGCTAGGTGTTAACAGTTAAAAATGTATATTAGTGGGGCTTGCCTGGTGGCGCAGTGGTTGAGAGTCCGTCTGCCGATGCAGGGGATGTGGGTTCGTGCCCCGGTCTGGGAAGATCCCACATGCTGCAGAGCGGCTGGGCCCGTGAGCTGTGGCCGCTGAGCCTGCGCGTCCGGAGCCTGTGCTCCACGACGGGAGAGGCCGCAACAGTGAGAGGCCCACGTACCACAAAAAATAAAACAATAAAAAGAAGAGGGCAAATGAAGATGTTAAAGAGGGCTGTGGCAGGTTGGGACGCAGGCGTACTGGTCGTGATTGGAAGCTGGGAAAGAAAATAGTTTTATAGTTTCAAGCCTCGATTCCATTTACCCAATTTGGCTCCCAGTCTTAAAGGATGAGATATAAATGGATCCCAAATTGACACTACAGTCTCCCTGAAAGCTCTTCAAACTCTTCCTTTTACTCTCATTCAGCCTAATTGATAAATTACCATACTTTGGATATAGCACAAATGTTCAAAAATAACACAGCCCTGTCAATGCAGTTAAGCCTAAGAAAAGTTCATCAGACAAGCCTTCAAAATGGAACTAAATGTGGAATATTCTTGTGTGGGAAAGGGTAAATTTAGCGTCTTTGCAAAGCTTGCCCGCTTGGCTGGAGTGGAAACAAGAAAACCAATATGAGCTCTTGAGAGTTCACGTCTTCTTAGTTTTGCCGGTGCTCCCACGAATCAGGTAGCACGTACTATTATCCCCATTTGTCCAAATTGAAGTTTTACAATTTTTCCAGCATCAAACACCAAGGGCCCAAAATTGGAGCCCAGCTGATCAGTAGGAACCAGGAGAAGTCTGGAAGTCTTTTTCTCCTTGATGTGTCTTTTCTTTTTTCTATTTATGTATGTATGTATGCATTATGTATATGTGTATGTATGTGGCTGCGTCGGGTCTTAGTTGCAGCACGCAGGATCTTCGTTGCAGCACGTGGGCTCCTCTCCAGTTGTGGCTCATGGGCTCCAGAGCGCCCAGGCTCAGTAGTTGCGGTGCACAGAGACGCACGGGCTTAGTTGCCCTACGGCATGTGGGATCTCAGTTCCCGGACCAGGGATCAAACTTGCGTCCCCTGCATTGGAAGGTGGTTTCTTAACCACTGGACCACAAGGGAAGCCCTCTCCTTGATGTGCCTTTTCTTGATGACATGTTTATTTAAAAAAAAGTTTCTCTTCATATTTCTTCCTCTTTGATTATTGTCTTAGATGATATTTAGTACTGCAACCATTTTCTTTTAATTACCAAGTAGTATCCATTGCATGAATATATCACAGTTTGCTTATTTATCCTCCTATGGACAAACACCTAGACTGTCTCAAGTTTTTGGTTATTATGAAAGGCACTGTGAATATACTTATATAAAATTTTTATAGACATATATTTTCACTTCTCTTGGATAAATATCTAGGCTTGGAATTTTGTCTGTAAATTAGATGTATGCTTAGTGTACAAGAAACTGTCAGACCTTTTCCCACAGTGCTTGTGTCATTTTACATTCCCTTCAACAATGTATGTGAGTTCCAGTTGCTCCACATTCTTTCCCCGACATCTGGCATTGCCAATCTTTTATATTTTAGCCATTGTGGTATATGTATAGTGGGACAGGTGATTTTTTTTTTTTTCTTTTTGCGGTACGCGGGCCTCTCACTGTTGTGGCCTCTCCCGTTGTGGAACACAGGCTCCAGACGCGCAGACTCAGCAGCCATGGCTTACGGGCCCAGCCGCTCCACGGCATGTGGAATCTTCCCAGACCAGGGCACGAACCCGTGTCCCCTGCATCGGCAGGCGAACTCTCAACCACTGTGCCACCAGGGAAGCCCTGGGACAGGTGATTTTTAAAGTACTCACTTCTGTACTTTTTGTGTGGACCTTATTAACTACCCCATCTTAGTTGCAGGTTTCTGTAAAATTATCCCTGGAAACGCTGAACGTGGGGAAGAATAGTCCCATTAGAAGATAAGCTCCATGAAAACAGGTATTTACAAAGCTAGCACATAATAGGAGCTTAATAATATTTGTTGAGTGATATGAATGAATAAGTGAATGATTGTACATACCCAGACTTACTGAAATAGGGACACAGAAAGACTGTATCTGTGAGCACGTCTGTGTAACCCCCTTCCAGGCTCTTCCGTGCCATGCTGACAGCTGCTTTTCTTCTCCCTCTGGTGTATTTTTGTTACGCCCAAAGGGTATAGTCTAGTGTAAAGACCATTCTCTTCTTTTTTTTTTTATTGCCAGTGTCTGAACTGAAGTACCTAGGGGACCCTTCATCTACCTAGGTCTCATCAGCCTAATGTGTAAAACAAAGGGGAAGTTATCTTAAATTTTTCTATCACTAAGGTAGAGTAATTCTGATTCCTTCCTCACGCCATCTAAAGTCAAGATTCCCATGACAGCCTTGCTGGTTTTTTCACTCTTTC
>NW_006774127.1:1158750-1167305 GCF_000442215.2 Lipotes vexillifer
GAGGATCTATGCAATAGGGACTGGGACTCAGGATTTGCTAAGAGGTTTCTGCACATTGGTAAATTTATGTTAGAAAATAAATAACATCGGGGACATTTCTAGCTACCAAATAACCTTAACTCATGTTTTCTTTTGAACTAAGCTCTTTCCTTCTTCGTCAAATTTCACAGTTGAATGAAGGATGCCGTTTACTCAATATAAATGAGGGCTTCTCTGGTGGCGCAGTGGTTGAGAGTCTGCCTGCCGATGCGGGGGACACGGGTTCGTGCCCCGGTCCGGGAAGATCCCACATGCCGCGGAGCGGCTGGGCCCGTGAGCCGTGGCCGCTGAGCCTGCGCGTCTGGAGCCTGTGCTCCGCAACGGGAGAGGCCACAACAGTGAGAGGCCCGCGTACCGCAAAAAACAAAAACAACAAAATATGTAAAAGAAAATTACTTCTGGTCTTCTATTGCATTGAATAGATATTGTTGTTTCTGGTAAGAGTTAATGGAATAGTAATAAACCTGACATTTATTTTAAATGTTCCCAACGCTCTGCTCATGTCCCACAGTTTGCTGCCTAATTCTAACCAGGGCAAAGTTTCCAAATTCAATGACCTCATAAACAACGTTCAGTTTGTAAGTTATCAGAAACCATCACAAGGGTTAAGTAAAAAAAATGTTTTAGGCTTGCAGGTTCGAAGGGTAATATGAAGCAATAAAAGGGGTAGGTGATGTTTAAAAACTGTGAGGAAAAATATAAGTATGTGAATAACTGCCATATGCAAATTATCTTAAAAAATATGTAAAAATGCTGCTTTAAAAAGCATTTTCTTTGCAAAGATGGCAACCCGTGTTCCTGGCAGTTTGTAACAGGATTATTGGAGCTTTGGTTTTGAATGAGAGCCCTCCTGTCTGAATGAGCAGAGCAGAGCCCAAGGGGTAATTCTTATCTTTAAAGTCAGAGAATGTGGGCAGTATCATACTAATGCTGTGAAGTGTATTAAAACTTGCTTTTTGGCCTAGAAAATGATCCGTTTTTGTAACTTTTCTCTGAGTGATGAAGCAGAATGGGTGGTTTTAATCGTTTTGTATCCATAGGTTCTATTTGTATCCATTGGTTCTGTTTGTATCCATTAAAATCAAGCTTGTTAATTGGATTCTCAAATCTTTTTTATCTTTACTAATTCTTTTGTTGCTTGATCAATCAACAATTGTTGAAAGTTTTAATTATTTTATTTAATTATACTTTACTTAATTATAATTAATTTTTAATGTAATTTAATAATTATTGAATTTTTTGGACAAATTATGGATACATATGTAAGATCCCTAAACATCCATCTTTGGGAAGATGGCTAATTATCTGCCCAAACCTGGGCTTCCTCTCATCATAGCTTTGTTGCTGGGAAGTACTCGGGAACCAGGGACTAGGTGACAATTAGAGCTCACCAATAGAATGTGAGCAGAGATAATATAAGTTTCTTCCTGCCCAAATTGGTAAGAAGCAGTGGACCTTCTACTGCCACCTTCCCAATCTTCCAGCTTGATGGAGCTAAGCACAGGGACCTTGGAAGCCACATGATAAAGAAAGCAGAGCTGCAAGATGTAAGGAGTCTAGTTCCCTGAATCATCTTTGCAGGAGAGACATCCACCAATCAGGAACACCCAATTTGAACTTGACACAAGTGAGGAAGAAACATATCATGACTGCACCATTGCACATTTTGGAGTTTGTTTGTTATGACAGCTAGCATTATCCTTTCTAAAGCATTACTCCTATTTTAAGCCAAAATACATTACTGTCCCTAAAGGTACAAGCTTAATTTCTGATCCTAAAAGTAAATATTTCAGAACAGCAACAACAAAGCCATTTGTTAATTGCAAAAGTAATCATAAACAAATACATGTCTAATAAAAGAGTATTTATTTTTAAGATAATAACCACTCTGTCCTTCCTGTTGAGTCATCTGTGAGACTCCAGAATGTCCTTTGTCCCCTCAAATTATTTTAGCATGACTTAATCTCACTAGTCATTCAATTCTCTACCATCATCTTTTCCAATATTAATACTCATGCTAAGGATATTCCTAATATGTAGATCTCACAATTCCTCAATTTCCTCTTTAATAATGTTCATCTCCTTTCCATTTAAGATATTGGGTAAGACAGGTAACCACTCATTGCCAAGGGGGAAGGCGGTGGGGGAAGGATGGATTGGGAGTTTGGGATTAATAGATGCAAACTGGTATATATAGAATGGATAAACAGCAAGGTCTTACTGTATAGCACAGGAAACTATATTCAATATCCTGTGATAAACCATAATGGAAAAGAATATGAAAAAGAATGTGTATATATGTATAAGTGAATCACTTTGTTGTACAGTAGAAATTAACACAACACTGTAAATCAATTATACTTCAATAAAATAAACTTTTTTTTTTTTTTTTTTGCGGTACGCGGGCCTCTCACTGTTGTGGCCTCTCCCGTTGCGGAGCACAGGCTCTGGACGTGCAGGCTCAGCGGCCATGGCTCACGGGCCCACCCGCTCCGTGGCATGTGGGATCCTCCCGGACCGGGGCACGAACCCGTGTCCCCTGCATCGGCAGGCGGACTCCCAACCACTGCGCCACCAGGGAAGCCCAAAATAAACTTTTTTAAAAAGGCAGGCAACCACTCAAATCCATCAGTCACCAAGATATTACACTCTAGTATTCTTTGCCTTCTCTTTTTCCCCTTCGTCTTGTCCTGAGTATAGTATGTTCTATCATTATGAATTCTAGTCTTTCACCCCATCATTATTAGCCACATCTACGCTTCCGATCATAAATGCTGAGCTTACAGCTCACCCCCATGGATATTTTACTAAATGCTAAGGAACAAATATAAGGATGAGATACTGAATACCTTGAGTCTCAGGTCTCTAAAGGGGAAAGAGAGTTGCAATAAATATCCAGGATGAAGCGGTGTTGGAGAAACGTTTCTATCCCCTTCTCCACCTCTTTCTTTCGTTCTTTCTACACGCAGGGAGGACAAGTGCTTTATCCAGATGACCCCAAGTCCAGAGCCCTCTCCCCAGTCCTGTTTCCATGCTGGGGGCATGTATGACTCAGAGCCACAGGCCTGTTGTCTTTCTGGAAACAGACCTGGAGGTCCATGCCCACAGCTCACTGTCTCCACTATGGAATCAGCATTGCTCCAAATGGGTCTGAGGTCTAGATCCAGGGGGCTGTGTTTATGCAGATTTAGGGTAGGGGTAGTAGGGTTTACTGAATAATTTCCTGAGTCAAGGTGGATCTAGCCTAATGCCCCAACAATGTATACCAGAAGTCTTGTACATGGAGGTAGAAGGTCCCTGATTCTCATCTAAGTCCTTGTCTGCTCAGGACCCCAAGCACAAATAAGGACAAAGTATAAAACACAGACCCTGGTCTGAATATATAGCCTAGAGCAGATACGGATGTAAAAATCAGTAGTTATATTAGCGTGTGTGTGTGTCTGTGTGTTTGTGTTAGATGTGATCATAGCATATGTATTCATTGCTATGGAAACAAAGAAAAAAGAGAATGGATGAGATAAAACTCCCTTTGCCCAGGGATGAGTGGGAAATAGGAAAGAAGCAAAGATCAAGAGAGATTTCCAAGATGAATAATGTCTGTGCTGAATCTTTGGAACATGAAAAAGTTAGCCAGCAAAAAAGTGAGGCGGCTTATCTGGCAGAAGAACAGTATGTGCAAAATATGGAACCAAGAGAAATCATAGCACTTTCAGGAATTTTAAGTAGTTTGGATATGACAAGGGTATTGGACAGGGAGTGGTTAAAAAAAAAATCAAGATGAAGCGACAGAGGCCAATTCAGAGAGGCCTTTAGGGCTTCCCTGGTGGCTCAGTGGTTGAGAGTCCGCCTGCCGATGCAGGGGACACGTGTTTGTGCCCCGGTCCGGGAAGACCCCACATGCCGCGGAGCGGCTGGGCCCGTGAGCCATGGCTGCTGAGCCTGCGCATCTGGAGCCTGTGCTCTGCAGCAGGAGAGGCCACAGCAGTGAGAGGTCCGCGTACCGCAAAAAAAAAAAAAACAGAGAGGCCTTTAGAACTAAATTTTTTCAAGTTTTGGTCTGGATCGTTATTGGACTATGGAATCAGTTTAGTGAGTCATGACAGTTTTCAAATGGACAACATCAGAGTATTTTTGCACTTAGTAAATTTAAATATTTTTTCGTGAAATTTGGGTAGGGAGGTTGGTACCTGTGAGTGTTTACTAACTCATTGTGTGAAATGCATTTGTCACCATACAGTTGTTGCTCTCCTCTGGGGGACCCCCCCTCCCCAGTGAAAATGCTGGCTCTCCATCTTGAAGACGCCCACCGCAGTCCAGAAGTCCTAGTCCAAGACACACAGCTGCCAATCAGCTTGTTTGGTGCCTCACTCTGTATCTACCTAGCTAGCTATTTAGTGTATAAAAATAGTAATCACTATAATCTCTAGGGTATTTTACATTTTAAAGATAAGCTTCTGTCCCTAATTCTGACTTGTAACTCGGGGAGTATCTTTTAGTCACCGATAGATGAGCATCTCATCAATAGTAATATCGTTAATTTTCATAATTACAACCAATCAGTCAGTAGGTTAGCACAGGAAATTATTTAGATAGTGTTTTACTTAGGCACTTTAGTAATTTCTAAATCATTGTGCCTCACAATTGGACATATTTAAGTAGCCAAAGATCATCAGATTTTTGAAGAAAGTCTCTAAGACAAAAAGACAGAGGCCAATATCAACAAACAAAGGGAAGAAGAAACAGAGACAATCCTGAGAACAGAATGAATTCTGTAAACCGCAGTTAATATCCTTAGGAAGAGAAGAGAAGCTATCGTAACAGAGAAGAACAAACATGACTCCATACTGGATCTCCAACCCTTGTTCTCTGTTGCCTGCGCTTGGTCATTCTTTTGTTAAAGAATGTTGCCTATAGGCTGAAATATACAGGATTGCTCATTTTCCAGGCTCTGGCCTTTAAAGGTATAACACTTTTCCATTCATGTAGAGATAAAAAGTCACAGAACAGAGAATAACATTTGTCTTGTTGGAGGTTTATAGGAACATCCTGACCAGACCTATGTGGACAGCTGTAAGAATGAAGGATTCTGGCACCAAGAAGTCTGCAACAACCAGCCACACCCCCTACCCTTTTAGTATAAAAGAAACCTGAATTCTAATTCAGGTAAAATGGTTCTTTGGGACACTAGTCCACAATCTTCTTGGTCTGCTAGCTTTCCAAATAAAGTTGCTATTCCTTGCCCTAGCACCTCACCTCTCAGTTTACTGATCCATCATGGAGCAGGCATTACGAGCTTGGACTCTGTAATGGTATCAAACCATTTTAAAAATACAATCATTAGAGAAAGAAAAAGAGATGTTGGAAATAAAAAAGAGATTGGGGAAAAAACACTCAGGAGATGGGTTGAAAGATAAAGTTAAAAAATATCCCTAAACAAGATAAATATCCCCAAAAGATTAACAATTCTGAAACCACTACACGTGTATAACTGGGATTGAACAATTAAATAAATGGGTGGCAGATGGTGGGAGCCAGCTTTCTCTCTGTTGGAGGGGGAGGTTACAGACAAACAAGGGAAGGAGGCTAGAATAATCCATGTGGTACTGGATTAGAGTTGGAGGCATCAGTATGAACTCATGTTTAACTTCATATAAAGGTGGATACATACAGAAATACTTATAGATGTACGTATATACAAGGGTTCAAATATGCACACACATTTCCTTGCTCTGTTGGCTGAATGGACCACCTAGAAGCAATGACAGCCCAGTACAACAAGCACACCTCACATCTCTAGTGCCAAGATAAAAAAAGAATTCTTCAATTTAAAAATATCATGCTGCTTAGAGAAATGACTGATTCTAGGACTAGTACAGGGAATGTACAGGATGAAACTGGAGCACCTTATAGTGCTGGAAAATAGAAAGTGCTTTAAAAAGAACATGAAAGGGGGGGACTTCCCTGGTGGCATAGTGGTTAAGAATCTGCCTGCCCACGCAGGGGACACAGGTTTGAGCCCTTGTCCGGGAAGATCCCACATGCCACGGAGCAACTAAGCCCATGAGCCACAACTACTGAGCCCACGAACCACAACCACTGAAACCTGTGTGCACAGTGCCTGTGCTCCACAACAAGAGAAGCCACCGCAAAGAGAAGCCCGTGCACCGCAACGAAGAGTAGCCCCCACTCGCCGCAACTAGAGAAAGCCCGTGTGCAGCAACGAAGACCCAACACAGCCAAAAATAAATAAATAAAATAAATTTATTTTAAAAAAAGAACATGAAAGGGGTATGTCAAAAGGACAGTAGCCAACTGAAAGAGGTCTCAATGACCAAAACTGAAACAATTCAAGTAACAAAATAAAGTAGTATTGGATTATAATCCAAATTAGTAAATAAATATCCATGAGTACATACCGTTTAGATAGATAGATAGATAGATAGATATAAATAGATAGTGGATAAATCTCTCATGCAAAATTCCAAATAATTTATGTACCTACTCCACCCCTTGGTATAGGTGGAGGAACATAACCTACCCCTTAAGTTTAGGTGGCACAGAAGAACCTGCTTCCAGAGTATAATATGGAAGGGAGTAACTTTTTGTGTGTAGAAATCTTACATAAAAATCCCTCTCGGGCTTCCCTGGTGGCACAGTGGTTGAGAGTCCGCCTGCCGATGCAGGCGACACAGGTTCGTGCCCCGGTCCGGGAAGATGCCACATGCCGCGGAGCGGCTGGGCCCGTGAGCCATGGCCGCTGAGCCTGCGTGTCCGGAGCCTGTGCTCCACAGCGGGAGAGGCCACAGCAGTGAGAGGCCCGCGTACCGCAAAAAAAAATAAAAAAATCCCTCTGTCCTTCCTGTCTTGCATCTATGGGTTTCCAGAACATTCTGCCCTACCCCTAATCTGATAAACACTATCTCAAACAGGTGATTAAGGTTAATATCAAGAGTAATAAATCATGTCCCTTCCAAGAACTCATAACTCCAGTCAAATCATGAGAGAAACATCAGATGGATCCCAACTGAGGGACATTCTACAAAATACTCGATCAGTCAAGAGTCCTTGAGTCTGTCAAGAATATCAAAACAAAATAAGAAAAGTCTGAGAAACTGTCACAGCCAAAGAGGAGCCTGAGGAGATATGATTTAACGTGATGTGGTGTCCTGGGTGGGACAGAAAAGTAATATTAGATAAAAGGCTAAGGAAATGTGAATAAAGTATGAACTTTAGTCAGTAATACTGACAATATTGGTTAATTAATTTTGACAAATGTACTATACTAACGTAATATGTTATTGATAGGGCAAACCGAGCATGGAGTATTTGTAAACTCATTAGTAGTATCTTCAAAACTTTTATGTAAAGCTTAAAAAACCTTAAAATTAAAAGTTTATTTTTTAAAAACTCCTAGAATGTAGCACAAAATGGGAGAAAAAAATTAAAGAAAATATTTAATGTTATTTCAAAAATTAAAATACACTGAATTAAACAAAAAGTTATTGGGTGTCTTACCCAATACTTATATATAATTTAACATAATTTAACATTTCCAGTGTCATATTTAAAATACGGTGTCCCAACTTTAGAATTCATATAAAAATTCTGCAACATATTCAGACAGAAGATTATGGGGAAAAAACATATAAAGTTTATGAGTTTTTTAAAAATCTAGCATCCTGCAGAGAAAGCATTAAAATTGAAAGCCTAGGAAAATATGACAACCAAACCCTCTGATCTAAATTAGGTGAGGTGCATTAGAGAAGGCGCAGGGCTTGGATTCTAGTTTGTGGGATCCCGGCTAACACTCTAGACACCTATAGGTCTCAAGTTTCTCCAATTAAATAATGAGTAAGATTATCCTATACAATCCCTAATGTCCCTTGGCCTTCTGATGGCCCATCAGTCTATCATGTGTAATGGGAGAACCAAGAAGTACCTTGACCTAGCACCCAAAGGATCTAGGTTAGAAAGTGAAAAATAATCTACCAACAGGAAGAGTTGATTTGCTTGAATGCGACAATTTTTAAATGTCTTCAGTAATAATCTAGACACTTTATGACTTTGTATCCAAATGTTTTATCAGAAACAGAGAGGAATGGCTGACTGCATACATTGTTTTGCCCCTAAAAGCCCCAAAAGGAAATACATAGCAGAATTTTAGAAGGTTTCCAAATACCCACCCAAACCTTCACTTCTCAAGCAGCATTTGGAATTAGTCTAAAAATATTTACCATTTTTTACAGTGCCTTTGGTCTTCAATGTAAAGTGACCTGTAATATGGCATCTGACCCCATTTTGATGTTTGACCCCTGACGGGTCTCACGTGCCACCACTCCCATTTTTCCTTCTCCCCCCACTTCCCATCTTGTCTAGCTGATGAGGAAGCCTAGGTGCTCCCCTTTCTGACACCAGTGGGAAGTTCAAACCACACAAGCTCTGGGATGCATATGGAAATCCTCACCTCTGGCTATCTCCGAATATAGTATAAAAAGCCAAGCTGACCTCCTTTCCCT
>NW_006774127.1:1167315-1219860 GCF_000442215.2 Lipotes vexillifer
CTGTGAAGCCCATTTTATTGTTTGTTTGTTTGTTTTTGTTTTTGTTTTGTTTTTTTTGGTACGCGGACCTCTCACTGTTGTGACCTCTCCCGTTGCGGAGCACAGGCTTCGGACGCGCTGGCCCAGCGGCCATGGCTCACGGGCCCAGCCGCTCTGCGGCATGTGGGATCTTCCCGGACCGGAGCACGAACCCGCGTCCCCTGCATCGGCAGGCAGACTCTCAACCACTGTGCCACCAGGGAAGCCCCTGAAGCCCATTTTGAACCCGTTTGGGAGCCTGCCCTGCTCCCCGCAGAAAGACTCACTATGTGAGTGATCCAACTTTTCCTACCCTCTTGGCGCTTGTGTGGTATCATCAGCCTTGGCCTCCCAACCAAATCTGGGGTGGGATTCCTTCAGGCCTCCACAGGATGACCACAAGAGAGGGGGACTTTTTCTTTCTGTTTCCATGAAACAAACAAGTAAAACTCATTTTCCAGGTGATTCCTACTTACAATGACTGTGCCGTCTCACAAATCATCCTGACAGGACTGTGCCTAGAGGTAAAATACGATAGTTAAGTCATGTCTTTAGAAAGACGAGAACCATCTGTTTTAAGTACCCAGTTGGGTTTTGGCACAGGTTTATTTAGTTAGAACAAGAGTAAGATGGCAAGTCCATTTCTATCTGTTAATAAACAAACACTAGAAGGTTCGACAAGGCTTATGGACAATCTATTCATAAAGTAGCTTATGATTCAATACAACCCATCCGTCCTGAGTGAAAAACTGTCCAAGGGTCTGATCATTTGACAGAAACTGACAAAGAAAGGATTAGATGAGGCTTTAACTCTCAGGATTTTTAAAATAGAAAAGAGCACAGCTGGCTTTTAGATCATCAGAGGGTGTACATTATTTAGCAACTCCTTTTATAACCGTTTGCACTACAGGTGCAATAAGAGAATGCTAATTTTATCTGCCAGGGTATTTCCATTTTGTATACGTGTGTGTCATATGATTCTTTCTTAAAAGCCTCGCTTGAAAGCTTCAGTCAAGATGGTTCTGACGAGGTAGAACTGGGGCAAAATGCTTTTATTCTATCCCTGCGCGAGTGGGGTGCTCTGCCACGGACAGCAGAGAATTTTCTCATTAATATTTCTAAGCTCTGTAATGCTTCCATTTTCAGCTGGATTAAAAATAAAAGACGTCCTAATAGCCCCAACAAAGTATTTTTATCAGGGTAAGAGTAGTAAGTGGCTAAGGTAGCTCCAGTGGGATTACTGTATTACATTCATGGAAAACCACCAACGCAACCCAGGCGACATTCAAGTTTGCCGTTAAAAGTAATATATAGTTGTCTTGTGCTGAGGTCAGACTAATCTGGATAAGAAAGAAAAATGCTCTAAAAAAATAAAAGAAAGAATGAAAAGAAAGACAATATTCCCCTTGTTGGCTTGTTCCTCAAGCTGGGGCCCGTTCAATACGCACACCCCACTGCTTCCTGCTGGCATGGTGGGAATCAATCTGCTCTTTGTAGATGTTAAGAAATTGTGGAGGCATTAAAAGGGGAAACACTGAATAGATCTAATGTAGTTGGAGACAAAGGATTTAAGTGATTTGGAGGGAGAGGGCAAGAGGAAAACTGGTCAGGATCTGGGGTGACCGGTCTCCCATTGGAAGGAGTCTGGGACTTGGAGGTCACACAAGGGTCCACCCAACAGCTCAGAGGTTACCCCTGTTTCTGCTACTGTTAATGTTTCATGTCACCAACCAAATGCAAACAACTGATTTCACTTGGGACTAAGTTTAAAAGGGACTTTCACAAAACACCTAAAATGCAATGCTTCTTAAATGTTCCATTTTTAATTAGCCTTTGTGTGTGTCTGTGTAATTTACTCATCCTGAACGGAGTCATGGAAATATATTTTTCCTTTACCTTTTAGGAAACTCAGGCTCTGTATACATCAGTGCTAAGATGCATGTCTATTTCAGGTCTGAGGTACAAAATTGTTTTAATGATGACTTAACCGCAACTGTTTAAAAGTTTCATTCCATACTAGAGAATAAAACAGAGGATTATCTTTTCTTTTTGAGTGAATGACCAAAGCATTATTTTGCTAAAGCCATAAACCCCAACTGTAAATCATGCCACGCAGTAAGTAGGTCACTGAAAACTAAAATGATATCAGATGTAGTCTAGGATTTCAGTTCAGCAAGATTATCTTTTTGTAATTGCTGTAAAAAAAAAAAAAAACCTACTTTTACTAAAAGCTTGGGGGAAAGTTAGAGTGTTTTAAAAGCTGTGTTATAAGCAGAAAGTTCTTCTCATGCCAAGTATTTATAAAACCCCATCGTTCACCTTCCTGCTTTAGTAAAGTTGTTTGCCGAATAGAATTTTACTGACATTAAAGGTTGTGGGTCTTATGCAACCACAGGGCCACGGTTAATATGGATTTTCAACCAGGCACTTGACTTGCCTTTCCTAGACCAACTCTATATACTATCAAGTAAGCAAATAATAAATGAGGGGAAATTACTGTCTATGGGATTCCAGCCAAAGAAGGAAAGATAGAATTAGAATAGGACCACTTCACAACCTTTATGAATGAATAGCTCTAACCATTGACTATCAATGGCTGCAAACATCTCTAAAAGAGAGACCACCATCGGCCATGTGCCTTTGGAAGGATATGGCCCACACTCTCTGTGAAGTAATCTCGGCCCATCTATCACCACCCCCCAAAAAAAAACCTGAATCTGTAAAAGCCTTTGAATCTAACACGATATTTATAGGAAATAGAAGGAATAGAGGAAAATGAAGATGCAATTAGTAAAATCCCTCTATGAAATACTCTACAAGATAAACAACCCAGTTTTTTCAGCAAATAGATTGTAAGGAATGAGAGAGAGAGAGAAATGGAGGGGGAACCTAATATAGATTAAGGGAGAGTTAAGATTAAGAGACCCATTACAAGATACAACTTTTGCATTCTGATTCATTCAAATCAACTAAAAAATAATGTGTTGTTTTTTTGTTGTTTTTGTGTTACGCGGGCCTCTCACTGTTGTGGCCTCTCCCATTGCGGAGCACAGGCTCCGGACGCGCAGGCCCAGCGGCCATGGCTCACGGGCCCAGCCGCTCCGCAGCATGTGGGATCTTCCCGGACCGGGGCACGAACCCATGTTCCCTGCATCGGCAGGTGGACTCTCAACCACGGCGCCACTAGGGAAGCCCTGATTTTTTTTAAATGAAGTTTTATTTGACCAAACACATACTTGGGGGATTACTTCCAGGAATTTCCCCTGAATATTCCTCCGCACTCTCCCCAGCCCCTCCATCACATCTCAGTGATACCTTGTACATATCTCTATCTTTGCACCTACATATTGCATAGTAATCTCTTCAGATAAGTGTCTTTGCCACTGGACTGAGCATCACAATAAGTCAAGTGATAATTGACTTGGTATCCCCAATGCCCGGCACATGGTGAATCTATAAGTGAGTGAATGCAGGAATGGTTCGTTAAAACGAGTATTTTATTTTCGGCTATACATGTGTATCGCAGCCACAGAGAGTTTTTTCCCTTCTTTTCCACTTTATTGAGGTGTAATTGACAACCAAAATTGTAATATATTTAACATGCACTTGATGATTTGATACAGTCACTGAGTTTTGAACTCTCCAATGCAGGTACAAAAGGGTCTCTGAATCATAGGCAACAGACCTACCACACCAGCCTTCACCCTCACTGTTTTCGCCATGTCTTCCTCTAAAGAAGCAATGATTAATGGTAATAACAGCTAACTTTTACGGCCTAATTCCTACATGCCAGGCACTGTTCTGAGCACTTTACAGGCTTTAAATCATGTTTCACAGCAACCTATGATGTAAGATCTATTGCAGTCATCCTCCTTTTAGAGATGACAAACCCGAGGCACAGAGATGTGGGCAAATGCTTGAAGTCTCATCTTGTAAAAGGCAGACACGGGATTACTGCCAGGAAGTCTGGCTCCAGAATATCTTTGCTTGAGTATACTCAGCAGCATCCTTAAGATGACCAGATTCCTGCTAATCTAGTACCACAACTTCACAGAAAACAGCAACTCTTAGCCATGGCAGTTTCAAGCACCTGATTCATAAGTTATCATTTTACCCCAACCAGAAAACACTCAGAAATAAATGCAGCCTCAGGAAGATAAATAATTAGTATAGATCATTATCAGAAAAATTTGACTTTCTTCAGATATTTACTTGAGTCAGTCAAGTTGCTTTACACTTGAGTCCAGATATTTTGCCCAGCTAGTTAAAGCGTGTCTTTGCTCAGGGCGAGATCAGTAGTAGCACTGACCGCATTTGTAAGACATCCATCATCCGGCTGGGATCAAAAACAGATTCCCGATTTAGCTCTTTCCTTCCCACCTCTTTCCCCCATGGGGGTTTGCCTCCTTGCTTGGAACAATATCACAGTTAGTCAAGGTTACAAAAACACTGAACATTCCTCCCTCGTTGGAGGAATTTGGGGTTGGTCAAAACTCATTGTTGAATAAAATACACAAGATAGAGTGGGGTAGAATTGACTTGACCCCCTTTTTTTTTTCCCCAAGGAAGAAAGAGTCTAACTGACTCCAGGATTCTTGGCTCGGCCATTACTCAAGCCCCAAAGACTCCAGTTATCCAATGAGTCAGCGGCCTTCACCACACTTTAAATAAAGGCCTTCTATCATGATATTTTTCACATGTGTTTTACTCCCAATTGTGTACCCTATAAAGGCTAAGCTGTTGAAATTTCTTTCCTCATTTCTTTCTGCAGAGATAATGCCCCAACAGTGATTTCAGGAGGACTATTGCCTGTTCTCTGCTAAGGCTCAAACAATAAACGTTCCAGTTAATTCAACGGTAACATCCTGTAGCCAGTCCTAGAATTACCCCTTTTTTTTTTCTTTCTTTTTTTGCCTTTATTTATTGTGGTAACGTATACATACATAAAATGTGCCATTGTAGCCATTTTTAACTGTGCAGTTCAGTGGTACTAGCATACTCCCTTTGTTGTGCAACCATCACCAATATCAGTCTCCAGAACTTATTTCCCAAATGGAAACTCTGTGCGCATTAGACACCAACGCCCCACCTCCTGCCAAATCCCTAGCAATCACCAACCCACTTTCTGTCTCTATGAATTTGTCCTTTGCTTTTTTGATGGTTTCGGTAAATGTCATGATCATTATAAGGGTAATGGGTTACTAGAGCAAGGAAGCCTCTATCTTTTTATACTTAATTTTCTATTATTTCAACCTACAATTATTAAATTTGTAAATGCTCTCATTTCTGATTCTGTGTCAGTCCACTGCCCACCAGACTGCCTGAGGTGCATTTTTATAGTTCTTAATATAATCAAATATTGGACAGGAAAGGGAAAGGGGCTCTGCTTAAAAGTATCCTAGAGAAATAAGTTCCACCACTGGTTTCCCAAAATTTTAAAAATGATGTGTATCTCGATGGCATCTCTCCACATGGACACAGCCATGGAGAATTAAGAATTCTCTGGGAATTCCCTGGCAGTCCAATGGTTAAGACTCAGTCCTTTCACTGCCGTGGGCCGGGGCTCAATCCCTGGTCGAGGAAATAAGATCTCACAAACCACGTGGCCCAAAAAAAAAAAAAAAATAGAATTTTCTAAGTTTGAGGCAGTTGATTGATTACTCACTTAACAAGTTTTAAAATAAATAACATTTTCTCTTTCTCACATGTCTTTGAACTAATACATCAGAAAACAGGCAAAATAGTGAACCTCAGAAGGGAAGAATCAGGGAGAAGCCAGTCAGAAATGAGCAACCAGTAAAACAACTTCTCAGCCCCCGAGGGCAAACGGAGAAGCAGAAAAAATAATCGATTGCTCTGTGCTAAAGGCCAAGTGAACGGAAGGCGGCACCTGGATTCTAAGGCAGAGGGGGCGGGTCCCCGAGTCCGTTGGCAGGTGAAGAGGTAGCCGGGTTAACGTGTGACTTTGGGCTTGAAGAGCAAATTCCGTAAGAGTTATTTTTTGTTCTCATACAAATAGGGGGTGAAAAAAAGAGTCTGGATAGTAAAATCTATCCCAATCCCAAATCCCTCAACTCTGTAATAAAGTAGAAATAAAAAGGGGGTCAGGGGACTAGTGAGCAATGGGGGGGTTCTTCAATGAGTTTTCAAGGTCTAATTGATTTTTTAAAATTTCTGTTGAAATATAGTTGATTTACAATGTTGTGTTACTTTCAGATGTACAGCAAAGTGATTCAGTTATACATATACATATATATCTATTCTTTTTTAGATTCTTTTCCGTTATAGGTTATTGCAAGATATTGAATATAGTTCCCTGTGCTATACAGTAGGTGCTAGTTGGTTATCTATTTTATAGATAGTGGTCTGTATCTGTTAATCCCAAATTCCAAATTTATCCCTCCCACCCCCTTTCCTTTGTGGTAACCAGAAGTTTGTTTTCTGTGTCTGTGAGTCTATTTCTGTTTTATAAATAAGTGCATTTGTATCATTTTCTTAGATTCCACGTATAAGCAATACCATATATTTGTCTTCCTCTGTCTGCCTTACTTCACTTGGTGTGATCATCTCTAGGTCCATCCAAGTTGCTGCAAATGGCATTATTTCATTCTTTTTTATGGCTGAGTAATATTCCATTGCGTATATTTACCACATTCAAGGGTCTAACTTAAAATGCCTTTTATTATCATTAGTGTCTTGTTTTTGAAAACGTCTCTCACCCCCAAATATCATTGGAGTGATACTATACATATTTCTTTAAATAACCTTTCTATGCACTGTGTTTTATCAAACATATTCAGTATCACTTATATGTGGTGTGTGTGAGTATGAGCGTAGAGAGATCTAAAATGTGGATTAACAAATGAAACACTGCTTTTGGATATTATTCTCCCGGTAGGCAAAGTTATAAAGAAAAAGGATTTTTGCCTTGGTGAGATTCTCCTTAGGATAAAAGGCCAAACATGGATCATTCAGTGGTCCCACAACCCCTTCAATTTAGTCCTGAGAACATTCCTGATGGGGTAATTACAGAGAACTTTCTATGAGCACAGTTTCTGCTCACCATTCTACACGCTAATTATCCTTCCAGGGAGCAGGGTTTTGCCCAGAGGTTCCTCCGTCTAGACCCCCCCCCCCTCACTTTTCTCTGAGGAAAGCATTCATCTCTTCCTTGCAGCCCAGGCCTAAACTGTGTTGAATTGTTATGCTAGAGGCTCTTGACAAGTCTACAAACAATTGTATTTGTGGTGCGATTTTATCTCTTGAAGGCAGAGAGAAGAGATTTTCAGAGCTTTCAAACTCCTTTCAGTGACAGCCCCCAAAAGCCCTTGGTCTTCAAAAGTGATCAAAATCTCAAAGAGTTTTATAGTAAATCTATCACCCAGAACCACTAAACACTTGCTGAAATAAAGCAGAATCTTGAGAAAAAAAACCTACCAAACTAAAGGGATAAAAAGATGTGATGGGGTGGTGAACAAAAGCCTAGAGCCCTTAATTTTTTTAGACAAAACTGTAAAGCTCACGTCAAACATTTCCATTTTTCTTACATGGACTGGACACAGCCAGGCTGTTTCTGTCTGCTGGAAGTGTTTTTTTCCTTGCTTAGCCTAACATCTAAATGTAACCTCAAAAAGAACACAGTATCTCAAGTCCCAAACATTGTTTCTCTGTTGGATCCACTTCTCTCTCCAGCTGAGAAGTTCATCATATCCTAATTTAGTAGCTATTCTTTTTCAAGTTGCAGTAAACATCATCATAGACACAAACACAAGTGGCAGGTAGTGAGAACATCCCTGCCAATAATATCACAAGCACCCCGCTGGCAAACTTCCTTTCTCTGACTTCCTTCACCATTTCAGGGATGCGTGAGCGTTTGCCATATGACAAAGCACACTGCCATCTTTCATGGAGTAACATCCCTCTCGCTTCCCTGCTCCAACGACTGGGTCTGTGTCTGGAGGCTGTGAGCCAGTGACCTGGACCAACAATTGGTTCGGGGATGAGTGTCCATTAGGGGAGAGAAGAGGTCGTTTGTAAAGGAAATCTGCTGGGGTAAGTGCATTGCTCAGCAAGATGTAATGAGTATCCAATTCACACAGAGATCAATTGTTGTAATAGTTTATTGGCGAACAGAGCATGAACAGCTTTGGAAGGGAGGAGAAAATACGTCCTTTCTCCCTCCCAGCTATGTGGCAGCGAGCATCCTGACTTCTGGTCGGAGAGGATGGGGCACAGCCAGGGATTGTCTCCCATTGTCCTGGGTGTCACAAAGCCCCCAGCCTGGGCTACAAGACAGAGAAGGGATTTCTAAGCAACACGGTACAAATTTTAAACCTTTTAGATTTTGTTATTCCATTCAACTGAAGCTCTTTAATAAGTAAAATATAACTACTTTTTTAAAGTTCCCTTCATGTGTATCTCAGGACACAAGTATAGCTAATTAAGTCTTCCCATACTTTAAAGTCTGATTTCTGCTCTTAACTGTAAATTCTTGGAAATAAGAGAATAAGACTAATTGGTCTGCACGGTCAGGATCCTGGCAGAATCATTTGCACATAGTCGCCTCTGAATTAATTTTTTTTCGGTTTTGTTTGTTTGTTTGTTTGTTTGGGTTTGGGTGTTTTTGGCCTCACATTGTGGCTTGTGGGATCTTAGTTCCCCGACCAGGGATTGAACCACTGGACTGCCAGGGAATTCCCTTGTTCTTTTTTTGAAAAAGCACATTTGAACCTTTTCATTTTCTTGTCCACTTTGTTCATTCCATCAATTTCCTCTTCAATTCCATAGTTCTCTCCTACCTCTGTTTCCTTGATATCTTCCTCTTTGCACACTTCAACCCATCTCTCCCCTTTTCCTTCCAATGTTCATTTCAAAGATGTCTGTCTTCTAGCATTAACTCAGGCTTTCAGAATAGGTCTTGAAGTTATGATAGAACTAGCAGGTGCTTATTGAAGAAATTGATGAATGAATGAAATGGCCATTCCTTCAGATAATCTGGGTCTGCTCCAGAGACTCAACACAGAAGGGTGAGAGGGGAAATGTAGTGGAAAAGTGAAAGAGAAATGGATTCTGTTGGGAGAGAAGACTGGCCACTTCCCCTCTCTCCTGTTCTTCTTGACTAATGGGAAGAAGGACACAGGCTTGTTGAAATAATTGACAAATCCTGCCCAGCTGCAGGAAATGAGCAAGCACGTAAGAAAAAGTCCCTAAAAGAATAATGATGGAAAAAAAAATAGTCATATGCCAAGCAAAAGTTACCGGATCTCCAGGAAAAACTCATTCATAAATCAGAACAAATGAGTGTCTGCCTACTTAACAAAATATAAGAGAAAGAGCCTTCCACGTGTAACCTGTACTACAAAGACCACAAACACTGCCATCAGACAAAAGACAGGGGAGGGAACATCTGTGAACCGCCACAGCTAAGCATCAAATCACTCCACACGGCCAAGAGGCCACCACCATACAGGCGCCTCCCGTATACATCCAACTATCAGAACAGATATCAAAATATTCTATAATAAGAAACGTGAATGCTTCAACAAGGCAGCAGCATTCTATGCTGTACGAGGCAGACCATCTGTCTCCTTTTCCTTTAGTTATCTCATTTGAACACAATGAATTTAATTTCATCATGGTGTCTTCCTGTCCTGGGCAATTCCACGTGTGGACAACACCAACGTACCAAGGTATCAAGGGTTATCTCTGTCAGTGTTGCTACATGTTTCAGCACCACACCCCACATTAGTCAGAAAGCTCAACAGAACACAAATCTATGCAGAGTTGACAGGCAAAATTCATTGGTGGGATTTTCCCTCCCACCAACTGTTAGCGTCATTGTGGTTCAACTGACAGTAAGATCATTCCCTTCATCCACATTTCAAAAGAGGTCCATGTAGGGAGGAATGAGGGCAGAAGTGGAAAAAGGAAGAGGGAAGGGAAGGAAAGATCATGTATCTCCAGTTTTTTTTAATGAAGAAACAAATGAGAAAACATAAAGTCCTTTTCTGAAATTCATCAATATAATTTCTTTCTTGGTAAGTAAAATTAAAAAATCAGTAACCATATGGCATTATACGTACTTTTTTTTAATTTTTAAACGACTTATTCTTCTGTCATATCCAAGACTTTGAACCATGGGCTCCATGCAATTCCTCAATTTTTTTTTTTCTGTTTTTTATTTTCTTTAAATTTCTTAACCTAACTCAAATCACGTCAGCTTCACAGGTTTTCAGCTGATGATATAACTTCCAAAAAACAAACGCTGGTGGAAGGAATATACTTTTATCCACTACATTCATACCCCGGGCTAGACTCTTTACTGCTCTTCTGTTTCCTAAGCTGTTTAGAGTAAATCTTAAGAGAAAAGTAAATATTCTCCAGAGCGACCCTACTCAGTCATTGGTGGTTAACTCATACTTTCTAAAAACCAGGTTTCCAAAGAGAAACAAAAGGTATTAGTCCCAAACCCTGTGGCTTTATTTTAAATAATTCCATTTTAGGCCAGATTAAGCCCACTCATGGATCATTTTCTCTTCTCAAAATATCAAAGTACTTTATAGAGATGTACTAATTTAGCCTCATAAATCTTTTTTTCCTTTTTTTTGCGGTACGCGGGCCACTCACTGTTGTGGCCTCTCCCGTTGCGGAGCACAGGCTCCGGACGCGCAGGCCCAGCGGCCATGGCTAGCGGGCCCAGCCGCTCCGCGGCACGTGGGATCTTCCCGGACCGGGGCACGAACCCGTGTCCCCTGCATCGGCAGGCGGACTCCCAACCACTGCGCCACCAAGGAAGCCCTCATAAATCTTCTTTGAAGGTGAAAAAAAACACACTTGTTTACAGAAGGACAAAATTTCAGTTTTCTGTTTTCTCCCTTTCTTTCCTTCTTTCCTTCCTCTTTCTTTCTTCTGCGCCACCGGAAGCCCTCATAAATCTTCTTTGAAGGTGAAAAAAAACACACTTGTTTACAGAAGGACAAAATTTCAGTTTTCTGTTTTCTCCCTTTCTTTCCTTCTTTCCTTCCTCTTTCTTTCTTTCTTTCCCTTCCTTCCTTCCTTCCTCCCCTCCCTCCCTCTCTTCCTTTTTTCCTTTTTTTTTTCCAGTGGTAAAGCAAAGATGACAGCTCCAAGCAGTGCGAAGTGTTGGAAACGTGATAAGACTACTCTTTACTCTCAGTAGGAAATAGCCAGGCTAACCTATACCTTCTCTTCATGGAGAAAAGAGATACGGAAGGTTTCCCATGAAAACCACTCTGGCGCAGTGCGAGCCCCAGAGACACTGGACTCAGCAGACTGAAACTCAGTCTGTTGGGTTCCCGCAGGACTTTCCTCTTTCTGTAATTGTCCAAATCTCAGCCTGCGTTTGGCAATTTGGGGCCTTTCTTGCCATTGTGATTCTGGTAGACTATATTTTCTTGCAAGCTTCCAAGGCTTCCTATGCCCCCCAATTAAATGCAGTGTACCCAGATGGGGAGGGAGTGAATCTTTTAGAAAATAGATCAGTTCTCCCCTTATACCTTCTTTCTCTTTCCTCTACCTCTTGTCCTAAAATAATCCCATTTATTCTTTCGATATTTTAGTGTCATTAAAATTAAAATGCTCTAATGAGGGGATGGGGGGCGTGGGGAATTGCTGTTCACCAGGTACCAAGTTTCTGTCATGTAGGATGAAGTTCTAGAGATCGAATGAACGAGATGTGCATGCAGTTAACAATACTGCATAGACACAACAATTTGTTAAGAGACTAGATCTCATGTTATCTGTTCTCACCACAATAAAAGAAAAGAGAGAAATTAATATGCAATGACTCAAAAAAGTTTCAAACAGACAAAAAAATCCCCTAAGAAGAGTTAATATGTTAAAGGGATTGGGAACCTTGGATAAAGGATCTAAGAGAAACAACAAAAAAAGAGGAAATGCAAGCACATCTCATAAATTGTTTCAACATCCATGCTGAGAGATTAAAAGCAGGCAGAAAACAAAAGGCCTTTATGAAGGATTTAAGAGATAAATTGTATCCTGATCTACAACGGCAGTGTTGTTACAAAGGGTTCTTTAAATATTTCTGATGGGAACGAAGTGAATTATGGCTAACAAGTGGGGAAGGAGGAATGGAAAGGGCAGGAGGTTGGGTAAATAAAAACAGTGAATGTCCTTGTCAGCCAGCCATACCTGCCTCACCTCTTCAGTGAGGTTTTTCCTCTTTATTTAAGATTTGGGAGTTAATTATCCTTTGCATAATTTGTTTCTCACCTCAATAGAATCTAGTTCAGAATTTCTTACGTTCTGATTACCCCTACATTCTAAGCATTGTATTTTTAAAGGTATGAAATTATATGGGATTCTCATATAATTCATTAAAAGACATTACCATCCTCTGAAGTTTATAAAAAGCTCTCACCACTCATCACTCATCCATCCAGTCATTAGATAAGTTTTGATTTGGAACCAAACACAGCACCAGGCAGTGTGCTGTGGGCTGAATTACGTTGTAGACGGAGTCCTTTGTATGAAGACCTGGGCCGAGTAAAATCCACACTATGTGACTTCTTTCAGACATCAGTGTTGTTCATAACTAACATTTCATGAGAACTAGCTAACTGCCAGGCCTGCATTATATCATTTAAGCTTAACTAGTCCTCTGGGAAAAAGGAGCGCCCGTTATTCTACACTAGGAAAGAGGAAACTGAGGCCCTAAGCTGCTGAGTAATTGACCTAAGGCGCCAGAGGAGACTCACCCGCTGTATCTGGCAGCTGCCACCCACCTCTTGGCAGAAATAGTAGAAAAAGGCTGGATCCCAGTTCTTCAGTTCTGCAATCCAGCTTTTTTTAAAGGCACCAACAGTAAAATATATGTGTAGAAAATCTACTGGACCCCAACATGCACAGAGCCTCCTCCCTGGTTCTGCTCCTACATGCTAATCCAGGGGTCAGCAAGCATTTTCTGTAAAGAGCTAGCTAGGACCATTTGGGGTTGTCCAGGCTCTATGATCTCTGCTGAAACTATTCAACTCTGTCTTTGTAGCTCCAGAAAGCAGCCATAGACAGTTCATAAATGAACAGACATGGTTGGGTTCCTGTACCTTTATTTTTAAAACGGCCCATGGGCCTGCTTTAATCCACCCTCTTCTGCCAAGTTGTACTTTCCTATAGGGTCTCCTTCAACGTCAAAATTCTTAACCTGGGGTCCTTAGGCTTCTAAACTCCCTGAGATCAATGGCAAAAATGTGTTTATAAATCTTTCTGTTTGCATGGGGATTTTTCAGGGGTAGGCTCCATAGCTCTCATCAGATTCTCAAATGTCCTAAGACTCAGAAAAGGTTAAACCTAGGTCCTCAGTTCCAATACTCACTTCAGCCTACAGGCCGGGCTCCATGGCCTGCGAGGACCCTTACAACCTGCTGTATTTTTACAGTTACTTTTCCCTTTGATTTCTGGGCACCACTCACACTAAACGATTACCTGGGTCCCCAAAACATGTGCACAACTTTCAAGTGTCTGAGCCTTTGCAGATGCTTTTCGATCTGTTGGATGTGGACTTCTGAGTTAATTTGATTCAGTTCATGAACACTTATTTATGAAGACATTTCACACAACCAGGCCGTATGTCCTGGGAATAGAGAAACAGATCTTACGGTTGAGTCATTTAGAAAAGCAAACACGCAGTTACCAATTCAGAGTAAAAAGGTGCTGTCTGAACCCTCAAGAGGTCTGCCTACCCCAGATTTGGGGGCATCAGGCCATGTTTCCTGATAGAAATGCTGGTTAACCGGGACCTAAAGAATGCTTAGGATCCTATCTCTGGAGCCAGAAGTTTGTTGAACAAAGAGAAAGAGGGTGAGTGGAAGAGAAGTTACATGCAAACATTTGTAGACAAAACACAGGTGAGTCTGTCAGAACAGAGTACAGGATGGTAAGGGAAAGATTAGACCAGAGAGGTTGGATCACAAAGGATCTTGTGTGCGGATTAAGTGTTTGTTCTTTCTTACCAAGAAAATGACAGGTCCTGTGTGGTCGGCTGACCAGCAGCTTCACTGTAACCGGGAGCTGGTTAGAAATGAAATCATGGCCCCAGCGCAGAACTACTGAATCAAAATCTGCATTTCAACACGGCCCTGGGTGATTCCTATGCACACAGAAGTTTGAAAAGCTCTTCTTTATCGCGGGTGAACTCTGTTCCCCGTTTCACCTGACCAGCTCCTACTCACCCAAGTTTCCCAAATGGTCCTCGGGTAACAATCCTTTGGTTGCTTTGTAATCAGATTCCTGGGCTTCTCCCTGGACCTTCTCATTCTGCAGGTCTGGGTTGGAATCAAAGAATCTGTTTTTCCAGGAAGTGTTTCAGGATGATTCTTACTTTAGGAGAGTTTGGGACCACACGAGCCCTGATCTCCAGCTCAGCAAAATGAATTACTTCCAGGTTCCTACATTGCTTTATCCTCACTTGTAACACAGCATTAATGGGCTGTTCTATAATTATTTTTTTTACGTCTCTATTTTCCTTGGTAGACTCTGAGCTCTTCCCTTCTGATTTCCTTTTGTGTTGCCACTTCCTGGCACAGGGCCTTCAACTCAAACACTGCCCAAGTGCATCCACGAATAACAATAACCCCACATGACCCGTCCTCTGGGCAGACCAAAGGTCAAAGGTGGCATTAAAACGAAAGTAGATTCAGTTTTAAGGAGTGATGTATCAGCAGGATCTTGATCTGAATATTCAAATCAAGGTCAGGAGAGCGTTCCTGTTACCAGTTAAGCTGAAACTCTTCTTTGTCCTAAAACTGGACACCTCATCTCCTCTTAACAGCTGATGGTCAGGGCAACCCTTGCCTGCCTTCCTCCAGACCCCTGCCCTTCCTGCAGCCATCACACCCTGGAAGTGCCTTCCTTCCACTGGCCTTTCAGGTCATCTAACAACTGCATTTGACCATTTGACCTTCTGTGACATCAAATGCCTCTAGGCGACCACAGCTGCATGAGGAAGTTATTTCCTTCTCTTTGTTCTAAATTTCCTTCTTAGCCAGTTAGCCTAATTTAAGGAATAACTTTTAAAGAAGAAATTAATTCAATCATTTTGTTGTGGTGGGGATAGGGAGAGGCCAGGGGATATAAATGTTTTTATTTTATTATTATTATTATTTTTTTTTTTTTTTTGCTGTGCCGCATGGCGTGTGGGATCTTAATTCCCTGACCAGGGATCGAACCCGCAGCCCCTGCATTGGAAGCACGGAGTCTTAACCACTGGACCGCCAGAGAAGTCCCTAAATGTTTTTAAAATCCCCTCAGAATCCCTTATTTAGTTTTAAGTTATACATATATCTTTTTTCTGGGTATATAAATAATATGTGTCCATTTTGCAAATTTTGGAAAATAAAGAAGAATGTAAAGACTATAAATCTTACCATCTAGAATGTTATAGTTATATTATTTATTAATAGGATTTAGTTTCAAATAGTCACGTTAGCATTTTCTCATATGTAAACCATTTTGTCATCTAAGCCTCCTGGAGCTAGATTCAAACGCAGGTCCATGCAATGCTTCTGACGCCTGAAATATTACTGCTTCCCAGGCAGAAAAGTGATGTGAGGAACCCATAAAGCCCAGACAACCTGTGGCTCCAATGGAAGGGAAGAGACGGGAACTACGCTCCCATAAGGAATTCTGACTTTGGCAATGAAATTCTTAGGAGGATTTGTCACTCCAACTCTGGGGTTAAGGAAGAAGCAGAAACACCGGAAGGACAGTATGAAACATCCAACTCACTTCCCAGATGTGCTTGTCCTTGAAACAAATCTGTGTAAGTACGTCTTGGGACCCTTTTTCAACCATTTTCCTCGTTAACCAGTTCTGACTCCGAATTTCTCAAGTCTCTGAAATGTATTGGATTAGGTAACTGATAGTGTACTCTCTGTTTAGTCTGACAGGGAAGAAAGCTCATAGGGTGATGAATCACTTTAATTAGTCCATGGGAGAGCTAGTTTTTGATTGGCAAGCTGAAATCTCTTCCCTAAGAGGATCCTCGAGAAAAGCCAAAAACGGGCTTTCTCGAGATTGGGTTTCTTAGGGGCTTCTTTCTTTTTCTTTAAGTGTCTGTGACTTTATTGTTTTATTTTTTAAGGGCCTTCATTCATTACAAAACATCTAAGTGATGAAGAATACAAAGATTAAACAATGAAATCATCTAACACCAAACACCCAGGCTCTGCTCTCCTGTCTAAGTTTATATTAAATGTCTATGCCAAGGTTCACTCCATCGAGTCAGGGATGTAGCCTATGTTCGTGAAGGTTCCCACAGGACTCAGCCCCACAGTTCAGTGATGAGCCCTGGAAAATGGAAAAGCTTGACATATCCTTTGCTCACTGCTACATTCTAGATCGGTAGGGTAGGGCCTTTGCTCCTGCTACCTTTCCCTTATCTTTCCCCTGGACCTACCCGCTCAGTCTTCTCTCCAAATTGGGGAAGCTTGATGAGCATTCTTAGAGGCTGAACGAAACCACACCAGAATCTTCTGTTCCCCTGCTTGGCATCCAACCCCGTATTGTAGGTAATGACATGAGGCTATACCTTTTGCCTTGTTTGGCTATAGCTGAAGCTATAGCGTTGGTTGACATTATTATTCATTCATTTCACAAATATTTTATCTATCCACTACATGCCAGGTGATGAGCTAGCAAGAGCAATAAAAGAAGAAGGAAGAGATTATAAGGGCAGTATTTCAGAGAGTGTTAGTATTTAAGGTAGTGGATGATTAAGGAGCAAAGGATTCAGCTAGGGAGCTGGCTAAGAACTGAGATTCTCAGGCCCCACCTCTGTGACCCTGGCATTATTAACCAGTCCCCCTGGTGATTATGATGCGTGTGAGGCTCAGAGAAACATCTCAAAGGATGGCTGGAGGAGGAGATAGTAAAAGAGACTGCAAAGGCGTAGAGGAAAGAGGGAAGTCAGACTGTGAGAAGATCTAGCCTTAACTCTTAAGCTCTACAGTTGACCATGGGATTTAAAATTCGATGGGATAATTCACAGGGTTCACTCCAGAACTCGCTGTCCTCCCCTTTGGACCACTTGAACCTCAGTTTACCTAAGGCAAAGCCTTATTCTCTAGGTCTTCTGTTTCAGCTCCTCCTTCTAGGACCTCTGAATGGGCACCTTCCTGCCTCCGGACATCTGCATTGACTTCTTCTAATCTGAACTACATATGTTCCCTTTACCAACCAGTGGGCCAATAATGGGCCTCTTATTGGCATAGTCCCAGGACCTCCCACGCCTGGGAACAACGCTGTGGTCACTCATCCACTAGCTATCAGGACTAGATGCAGGAGAAAAGACAATCATGGAAGAGACAGGAGACGTCATATATCAAAATCTCCTACCCAAAGCAGGATTCTCTCCGACCGTATCCTTGACCAGTGGGTGATCCAGCAGCTTGGAATCTCCATCCAGTGGTACCAAGACAACATGTTCTAATGTCGAACAAGCTTTACTCATGTCATGAGCCAAACCCTCTAACTCACTGATCAAGTTCTGGCTTCTGTGTCCTCATAGAGCAGCCCCCACCCATGTCTGCGAGACCAATCTTGTATATGAAAGCTTCTGCTGTATTTTCTTTTTCAGGTTAAACATCCTCAGCAGCGTCAGCCACTCTGAGTATGACGTGCTATTGAGCCTCTCTATTATTCTGATTGTTTCATCTGGAAACAAAGGAACTTTGCTTTAGATTCTGCATTAGTGTTATGGGATGATGAAATTATATAGATAACCCAGGTAAATTGCACAGAATAAAGTAAGTGCTCAATAAATGCTTTAATACTATGTAAGAGTTCCCCTTGCATAGCAGGGCATGGAGATAAATAATCAATAAATTAATTTGCTGGTCAATAGTACATGAAAAGGGGGCACCTATTTTTTGCTAAACTCTTATGGGGGATAAGATAAACCATGATGAGTTAAGTATAGTCCAGATGTTGTCTAGTCCTTGGGGAATGATTGTGACTTCCTTAGAAATGTGAGGTTGCATGCCTTTGTATTTCTTTCTCCCAGACAGATGGCATAGATTTAATATGACTTAGGTTGTAAAGATTAGACTCATCTTGATTACTTTCTGTAGTATCACTTGGCTATCTTAATTGATAGGAGATTAAAAGTGGCAGATCATCAGAGAAACTCAGAGAAAATCACCATTTCTTTTAGTTTTCTCTATCGAGAAGACAAGTTTTCCATGCAACGATGTATTTAGAATTTCCAAAAGGAAAAAAAAAAAACTTCTAAGTCACTAATCCAAAATATTTGATATTCTTTTTAGAGTAACTTTTAAAGAAAACAAACTTTTAAAATCTGTCAAAGGAGAGCAGGACTGTTATTTCTGTTACTGATATTATGTCTGATATTTGTTGGCTTACTTGAATTGCCATAAAATATTTATGTTAAAAATATCTAAAAGGCTGAGGCATGACAATTGAGTTTATTTTTATTTTATTGATCAGTTTATCAAAATAAAGTCTTCGTAAATATCTATCAGACTGAAGTTTATACTGATTTTTTTTTTATATTTATGTATTTATTTTTGTCTGCTTTGGGTCTTTCTTGCTGCACGTGGGCTTTCTCTACTTGCGGCGAGCAGGGGCTACTCTTCATTGCGGTGTGCGGGCTTCTCATTGCGGTGGCTTCTCTTGTTGCGGAGCAGGGACACTAGGCATGCAGGCTTCAGTAGTTGTGGCTCGTGGGCTCTAGAGTGCAGGCTCAGTAGTTGTGGCCCACCGTCTTAGTTGCTCCGCGGCATGTGGGATCTTCCCGGACCAAGGCTTGAACCCGTGACCTCTGCATTGGCAGGCGGATTCTGAACCACTTGCCACCAGGGAAGTCCCTATAATGATTTTTGAATGAACAAAAAAGTTATCTTTCATATGTCTTTCATAACATTATCGATGATATAGAGCCTATTATTATCCTTATTTTCATTTATAAGTCTTTTTTTGTGTGATACGTTCTATTTAGTGAAAAAGGAAGCTCATCTGACTTGTCTGTCCATGTCTCTCCCTTCCCCCCTTCTCTCTTTCTTTAAAACAGGATATCTGTCATTCATTTGGTTTCGAGAATGCTGAGACAGTGTATAATGAAAGCCTGAGTATCCAGGCTCTTTCATCTGTGTGCTTATTTTCTGAAGTGCATTCCTTCACAAAATCATGGTCAACTCCACCCTTCCTAAAATAACACCATGGCACTTCAAGCTCTACCTCACCCCTCCCCACTACCCAAATTGCACATAAAACTACAGTTGTAGCATTTGAGAATAGGGGCTGTCAGCGCTGGCTACATAATTTATGGGGCCCGGTGCAAAACAAAAATGCACGACCTTTTGTTCAAAAAGCAGGAAAAAAAGTGCCACTGAAAGCACTAAAATAAAAAGCTTTTTCCCTTCTGTATTCTGTCTCTTGACTTGTCATGGTGGTTTTTATTTGCTAGCTAATGTCATTTAAGTAAAGAAAAATTAAAAATGTACATTATTAGCAGGGATTTCACTGTCCCTCTTTTGACTGTGCAATGCCAATCTTAAATAAAATATCAGAGCATTTGACTCATAAGCAAAATCACAGAAATCATACAATTCATATTTAATTGCTTGCACGCACGTCATATATATTTTATTCTTATAAGAATAGTGGAAATGCACAAAACTCACTGAACCATTTTAATTTCACTTCTTGCTGCACACATGTTTGACCACCACTTTCTGTCTTTGAATTAATGATGAGTAAGGAAGGTTGAAAGGAAAAGTAACCAGGCTCTGCCCTGTTTTTCCCTTTCCTTCTATACCATCACTCTCAGCATTTCGTAGTTGGTGAACAAGGGAAATAACATGAATAAGAAAGGATATGATACAGTTCCTTGGTGGTTGGTTTCTGCGTTCAAAGCAAAAAGAAGTGAGGCCACTTGGGATATCAGCAGCCCCTCACCCATTTTACCCAGTCAGAGAAAGTGAACACACTTACCTGGTGCTCATTTGGAGCCTCACTCAAGTCCCATGCAACCTGGTCCTCCAGAATTCTGTGCTCCTGGGGCAATACGAACACTTAGCAAATGGAGCAGCAAGGAATGGCTGAGAACAGGGACGCTGGGCATTTCTGCATTGTCCCATCGGACTTCACTTACAAGACATAAGTCCAAAGACAGAATTATTAAGAATTTCAAGATGGTGACAGCAGAGGATGAACCTACGCATGGAGCCCTTCTCAGCACCAGGCCTTTCTGAGTGTGGGCTCCTGAGCATGGGGCCCTGTGAAACGGCACAGGTCATATGCCCAAGAAGCTGGCTCTATGTGCTGTTATGTTGGAGACCAGTGGCTGTTCTTGTTTAACAGGTAGACTGTAAACAGCAGGGAGTTCAGCAGATCTTCAGAAAGCTAAACTTAGAATTACCAAATGACCCAGAAATTCTATTTCTGGGTCTCTATCCAAAAGAATTGAGAGTAGGGACTCAAACAGATACTTGTACGCCTATGTTCATTGAAGCATTGTTCACTTAGTGAAAAGCTGGAAACAAACGTCCATTGACGAATGGATAAACAAATGTGGTATATATGTACAATGGAATATTATTCAGCCATAAAAATAAAGGAAGTTCTGATATATCACAACATAGATGAAACCTTGAAAACATTATCCTAAGTGAAATAAGCCAGTCACACAAGGACAAATAACGTATGATTCTATTTGGATGAAATATCTATAATAGGCAAATTCCTAGAGAAAGTAGACTAGAGATTACAGGGGCTGGGGGAGGGGGAATGGAAGTTATTGGTTAATTGTTACAGAGTTTCTCTTGGGGAGTGATGAAAACATTTTGGAAACAGATAATGGTGATAGTTGCACAACATTGTGAAGGTACTTGATGTCAGTGAATTGTACACTTAAAACTAGCTAAAATGGCAAATGTTATGTTATATATATTTTTCCACAATAATTTTTTTAAATGAATAGGAGCAAAACCCCAAACAATCCAATAAAAATTAATGGGCAAAGGAACTGGATAATTTTTCTGAAGAAGACCTACAAATGGCCAATAGGTACATGAAAAGGTGCTCAACATCACTAATCACCAGGGAATGCAAATCAAAACCATAAGGTGATCTCACCTCACAAGTGTTGGTGAGAATGTGGAAAAAAGGGAACCCTTGTGCACTGTTGGTGGGAATAAAAATTGGTGGAGCCATTATGGAAAATAGTATGGGAGTTCCTCAAAAAATTAAAAATAGAACTACTCTATGATCCAGAAATTCCACTTCTGGGTATTTAGCTGAAGGAAATGAAAACACTATGGTAAAGAGACATCTGTACCCCCAAGGTCTTTGCAGCATTATTTACAATAGCTAAGATATGGAAACAACATCACTGCCCATTGACAGATGAATGGATAAATAAGATGTGGCATAAATATATATATATATATATACATGAATATTACTCAGCCATGAGAAAGAAAGAAATCTGCCATCTGCAACAACATGGATGGATATTGAGGGCATTATGCTAAGTGAAATAAGCCAGACAGAGAAAGACAAATACTACATGGTATCACTTACAGGTGGCATCTTAAGAAAAAAAAAAGGCAAATAACAGAGAGTAGAAAAGTAGATGCCAGGGGTTGGGTGGGGGTGAGGGAACTCAGGAGAGGTTGGTAAAAGGGTACAAAATTTTACCAACAAGCTGGATACAAACCTTCACCTACAAGCTGGATCGTTCCGAGGGGCTAGCATAAAACTTGGTGACTATTCTTGATAACACCGTATTGTATACTTAAAATTTGCTGCAAGAATAGAACTTAAATGTTCTCACACACATGCAAAAAAAGATAAATATGTGAGGTGATGGGTGTGTTAATTAAGTAGGTGATGGGAATCCTTTCACAATATGTGTGTGTATATATATATAAAATGACCATGATGCACACTTTAAATATGTTTATCAATTATACCTCAATAAAGATGTAAAAAACAGTAACAAAAATAAAATAAATATATAAAATTAAAATGAGTAAGAAATGAAGAGCCCAGCATCTAACCTTTTTGGTCAATGCCTTTTGGTTTTTCGTTTTGTTTTGTTTTGGTTTGGTTTTGGTTTGGTTTTGGTCAATGCCTTTTGATCACAATCACCTTACCTCACAGGCTAATCTTCAGCTCTGTTACTGTTGCTACGTCACTCTGCTTGCTCCAAGTTAAACTTCATCCTCTTAATTATAGAGAGTGTGCAACAAATTCGTGAACCTGGATTGGAAGTCAGTTTGGGGAGATCATTTCAATAGTTCACAGGATTCTCCCGAAAAGAGACCCAAGTGCCTAAAATAATGCTTTCTTAAATCTAGAGCAAGTTCACCTGTATCTACATACGAATCACCTGAGTAAACTGCTTAAATGTATTTTAAAAAAGCTCCCCAGATAGTGTTGCCAAACAAGATACCAATATTGCAATGGGACCTACTCATACTAAAACATTATTTGTTTTTATCTGAAGTTCAAATTAACAGGGCGTCCTATGTTTTTATTTGCTAAATCTGGCAGCCCTATTCCTTGGTGATTTTGAGGCAGATGGGACACATCTAAACTGCCAGGTTTTCCCATGATGAAGCAGCTTTTAAGTCCTGAAAGCCTTTTGATGAGCAGGTGTGAGATTTTTGACAGTAGTGTCTCTCAAGTCCCTGAACATTCTATACCGCCAGCCACTCCCTGCTTGAAATGGTCCTCTCTCTGACTTCCGAGAATCTTCCTGATTTCTTCCCCTCCTCAGCCCTTCTCAGGGGCGGATCCTGGCTTTGTGGGACCCAGAGCTTATGCAACTTGCAGAACTCACTTCATAAAAAATAATACCCAATACAAGTACAACAGGAGGCCAAACGTGAGAATTATGGAGAATGACACAGAAATCACCACAAATTGCAAATTTTAAAAAGCTTGTTATTAACGAACACTCATCTCTCAATAATGTTTTCCTACATTTTTGTCGGCCTACCCTTTAATCACTTCTTCCAATGATAGGTTGTTTGGTAATAATATTTTCTATAGAGAGACTAAGAATGGTAATTCAGTCTTCCTCTAGCACGATGAATAGAATTTGCATTTTATTATTGATAGTGTAGAAGGGTTTCTTTCCACTTCACAAAGGATAAGTGGCAATGTCATGTACATTATTAGGATTATTGGAAATTTGGGTAGACTTTGTTCAAATTTCTTTTATATTGAGCTGGGAGATTTGGAAGAACTTTCCACAGACTTGCTTCGTTTATTTCAAACTCAGTATTTCCTCTGCTTCTGGTGCTGGGCAGCATAGGGTCACAGTCACGTCTTCATAAGAACCTCTGGTTTCACGTCCACAGGTTCCATCCCAGCAGAGTCAGCCATGTACAAGGCAGGAGTATCCTCTGAAGCGATTCCTGCACTCAGCACGCATTCACTTAAAGACAAACAGAAAACATTCCCAAACACACAAAAATACATCTCATCCGTGATGGTTAATTTTAGGTGTCAACTTGGCTGGGCCATGGTGCCCAGATATTTGGTCAAACGTTGTTCGGGGGCTTCCCTGGTGGCGCAGTGGTTGAGAGTCCGCCTGCCGATGCAGGGGACGCGGGTTCATGCCCCGGTCCGGGAAGATCCCACATGCCGAGGAGCGGCTGGGCCCGTGAGCCATGGCCGCTGAGCCTGTGCGTCCTGAGCCTGTGCTCCGCAACGGGAGAGGCCACAACAGTGGGAGGTCCGCGCAAGGTCCCTCCCAGGCCTTAGAAGACACTGTACCAGGGAAAGGCCCTCGAGCTTAAGTTAGGTGAGCTCCTTGTTCAAATCCCCCCGGTCCTACCTGCAAGGTGGGACCTCCACCTCTTCTCTGCAGCCCTCCTTCCTACTCAGCTCTCACTGTACAGTCTGGGTACTAACTCTCCCCCTGCCACCAACGCAAAGACATCTCTCTGACTATGCTTCCTCCCCTCTATCTCCCTTTCCCTTTCAATGGGGTCATTCCCATCAGTATCCAAACCTGCATGGTTTCTCCATCTTAAAATAAAACCTCTCTTTTGTCCTTACTTTCCTCTCCAGGCACCTCTCCGTTTTTCTGCTTCTCTTTATAACAAAACTCCCAGCAGCTCTTTATTTAATGTCATCCTGTCTTCTTCGTCCACTTTCTCTTAAACCCATTCCAACTAGCTTTATAGAAAGTAGAGGAACCAGAGGCCCCGAGAGCGTTGGACCCCCTGCACCAGCTGCAGACAGCTTACTATCTTATTTTAATGAGAGAAACAATAAGCTTCTGTCTTACCAAAGCCCTGATTGTTGGGATTTTCTTTTTTATCATGTGTTCATGTACAAGCTGGTCTTCATCAGTGGGAATCCTAACTATGTTGGGATGAGGGTGAATTCTGACCCAGAAGATTTGCCCTAAAAGGGCTCTACCTACTGTATGTGCTTAAAATGAATTTTTTGCTTGGGTTTTGCTGGGCACTTGGGTAATCTATTAGTTTGCTAGGGCTGCCATAACAAAGTTCCACAGACTGGATGGCTTAAACAACAATAATGGATTTTCTCGTAATTCTGGAAGCTAAAAGTCCATGATCAGGTTGTCAGCAAGGTTGGTTTCTTCTGAGGCCTCTCTCCTTGACTTGCAGATGGATGTCTTCTTGCTGTGTCCTCACATGGTCTTTCTTCTGTGTGCCCACATGTTACTGGTGTCTCGCTGTATCTCTAAGTTTCCTCTTCTTATAAAAACACAAGTCACATTGAATTAGGGCTCACCCTAAGGCCTCATTTTACCCTAATCACCTTTTTAAAGCCCTGTCTCCAAATACAGTCATATTTCAAGATACTGGCAGTTAGGACTTCAACATATGAATTGGTGGTGGGGATGGGTGTCAGTGTTACATAATTCTGCCCATGACAGGGAGTGCAAATTGAAAGTCTAAACCACCATAAGAGCTGTTTGTATTTATGAGTTCCCACGAAAGTTTCTATTTTTCACCCCACGTCAAGGCCTTAATTGACAAATTTTCTTGTCAGTACCTTTGATGAGAGTTGGGAAGTTTCAAGGCTGTGCATTTCTGAGGGTGTAGCCTTTGAGGAGTCATGTTTTATCCAAAAGTCTCAGCTGTAACTCAAGGCAGCCTTGTCTCCCAACCCTCTTTGGCATGGGGACTCACTTGCCATTGCGGTTTTTACCTTGCCTTTCTTTGGACCTTTGTGGATTATCTGTACCTTTTAAATTTTCTTTTAAAAACACCCTTTGGGGTTGGGGGGGAATAATTTTAGATTTATGGAAAAGCTGCAAAGATAGTACAAATTGTTCCCTTTGTGTTAACATCCTATGTTACCTTGTACATTTGTCAAAAATGAAGAAACCAGCATTGGTACATTACTATTAACTAAACTTTAGACTCTATTTGCATTTCAGTAGTTTTTCCACGAATGTTCCTTTTCTGTTCCAGGATCCCACGTTACATTTAGTCCTCATGTCTCAGCCTCCTGGGTCTGTGACAGCTTCTGTCTTTCCTTGTTTTTGATGACAGTTTGAGGAGTACTCGTCAAGTATTTTTGTAGAATGTCTCTCAGTCTGGATAGACATGAATTTTAAAGGCTGCCCATGGTGTTGTACCCAACATAATAACGTGTTCATGGTGAGAGGTGCTATCTCTTCAACATGGTGCTGAAAGAGGAAGCCTCTGCCCTCTGATCCTAGCCTTTGATTCTACAAGCTACCCAATACCCTGCAAATAAATTCCTTTCCCCCTTAAGTTTGCCAGGGCTGGGTTTCTTGCTTAATTCAAAGAGCTCCATGACTAATTCACAAGCTATAATAGATCTCCCTGTCGCTGTTCTCACCCCCCGCCCCATGTTTTTTTCTGGCAACACCAAATTAATATATTTTTAACATATTGAGATTCCTGCAAAACTCCTCATGACTTTCTCCGTTTGCATCATTCTCTGCACTTATTCAGATGCCAGTGTCCAGACCACTGGCATTTTATTTCTTCTGAATATTGCGTTCGGTTGCAATTTCTCTGTTTGCTCTGGGGCAGTGATCGGCATGAGAAAGTAGAGGCAGAAGGCGTCTAAACAGAACTCTGTGTCCCAGAGGCAAAGCAGCTGAAGAGGCGGTGGGATCATCTCCAATCAGGTAAGTGGCCAGGGGCAGAAAGGAGAAAGGTGTCGGGCACAAGGGCTCACAGGCGCTCCAGGCCTGGTCAGGGCTGTCCCTGCTGTGAAAACACAGCTGCCACTGCCTGGACAGGCGGGACAGCGGGCTCAACACGCTCTGGTCCACTGCCAGTTGTAAGGTCAAGTGTGGAGCGAATGAAACTTGTCCCATCTGTTGTCTTAAAAAAAAAAAGGGAAGGAAGTTAACTTTTCTTTTTTTAAAGGACTTCAAATGCTTGGCTTTTTATTTATTTATTTATTTATTTATTTATTTACTTACTTACTTACTTATTTATTTTCGGCTGTGTTGGGTCTTTGTTTCTGTGCGAGGGCTTTCTCTAGTTGTGGCAAGTGCGGGCCACTCTTCATCGTGGTGCGCGGGCCTTTCACTGTCGCGGCCTCTCTTGTTGAGGAGCACAGGCTCTAGATGCACAGGCTCAGTAGTTGTGGCTCACGGGCCTAGTTGCTCCACGGCATGTGGGATCTTCCCAGATCAGGGTTTGAACCCGTGTTCCCTGCATTAGCAGGCAGATCCTCAACCACTGCGCCACCAGGGAAGCCCGGAAGTTAACATTTTTGAGCACCCACTACGTGTCAGGCATCACTTTCTGCATCTTATTCAATCCTGGGAATTAGGGGGTAATTTCCCAGCCTCACACTAAGCAAATTGCCAAGTTCAAAGTTGTAGAGAGGTAGGGACTTCTCTACCTGGTGGTCTAGTGGTTAGGACTCTGTGCTTCCACTGCAGGGGGCATGGGTTCCATCCCTGGTGGGGGAACTAAGATCCTGCAGCCCATGTGATACAGCCCCAAAAATCTAAAAATTAATAAAAATAAAAATAAAACCAAATTGTTGAGAGGTAAAGCCTGATTTTGAACTCAGTTCTGTCTTATTCTGAAGTTCATGGTCTTTCCAGGGTAGGACAGAAAAAAGAGCATAAGCTTGAGAGACCTCACCCAGCTGTGTGCCACTGCTCAACAGTGGGAAGGTGGGCAATTGCTTGAATTCTGAGTCTCAATTTGTTCCTGTATAAAATGGGTAGAATGAAACTCCCCTTGCTGATTCGATAATGCAAGCACAGCATTTAGAGCAGTGCTCAGCACAGACTAGCTCTTGTTAATATACCTTAGCCCTTAGTGGTGATAAGAATCCTAGTTGTATTGGTGTTATGATTAGGCTGGGCCAATGTTAACGTAAAAGTGCTTGTGCTAACACTGCTATCACTCCTTCGTTATCACCTCTTCATTTATGCAACAGTGACAGACATTCCTCCGGTGCTTGAGATACAGCAGGAGATAAAATAAAGACACACCCCTGCTCTCAGGGAGCTGGCATTCTAATAGAGGAAGGCAGACAACAAAGACGTAAACACAGTAAACAAGGAAACCAGGGGTCAGCATATCTTTTTTTTTTCTTTTCTTTTTTAAAAATTCTCATGGGAGTATAGTTGATTTACAGTGTTGTGTTAGTTTCCGGTGTACAGCAAAGTGATTCAGTTATGCATATACATATATCCAATCTTCTTTTAGATCCTTTTCCCATATAGGCTATTACAGAGTATGGAGTAGAGTTCCCTGTGCTATACAGTAGGTTCTTATTAGTTATCTATGTTTTATATAGTAGTGTGCCTATGTCAATCCCAATTTCCCAACTTATCCCTTCCCCACTTATCCCCTGGTAACCATAAGCTTGTTTTCTACATCTTTTATAGCACTTACTATGTACTAGGCACAGTTCTTGAAAGGGCCAGATCTAAATATTTTAGGCTCTGTGGGCCATAAGGTCTCTTACAACTACTCAACTGTTAGTGCAGAATCAACCACGGACAATCTGTCAGTAAATGGAGGTGGCTGGTTCTAATAAAACTGCATTTCAAGAGCAGCTTTTGTGCCACGTTCGGCCCATGGACCATAATTTGCTGACCCCTGAGGAAAACAAAGAGAATGTAAGATAATTTCAAAGAGTGATAAAACACTATGAAGCAAGTAGGTGGAGCAATGTGATACAGTGTGACAGGTGTGTCAGTGCACAGTTAGATGGGCTGGTCAGAGGACACCTGAGCTGAGCCCTGAACAAGGAGACAAGGCAGCCATGCAGAGTGAATGGGGTGGTGGAAGGTGAAGAGATATTGAAGGTACAGGAAACACACATGCAAAGGCCCTGAGGCAGGATCAAGCTCCAGAAGCTCAGTGTGGTTGCAGGGTCAGTCCTGCAGGGTTTTATCAGCCTGAAAGGCACTGGGGTTTGATGCTAAATGTAAAGGAGTCCCTTGTAGAGTTTAAGTGCAACGTAGTGTTGATTTACATTCTAAGATATCACTCTAGCTTCCGTGGAGCAGAGAAATCACTGGTGACACTGACAGTGGAGAGGAGGGGCAGTTGAGGAAGGTGCAAGAAGGCAGTGGGGGGCCCCAGGAGAGAGAATGCCTTGGGTATGTTTTGCTGTGAAGACCATGGGGTGGTAGCTGGAGGACGATGTGCCTTCACTGAGAGGTTTAGAGATGCGGCTACTAGAGCATGTTGTGAGCTGATCAGAAAGGCCTCGTAGGGAAGACGACGGTGGAGTGAGAAGGATGAGGAGGGTAAGGAAAGATGGGACCAGAGAGCATGAGGGGGAGGTGATGCCGTCTGGTGGGAGCAGAAGGTAAAGCGCAGGTAGAATGGTGGCCTCGAGAGAGAAGGAGGGGAGTCCCCACCTGTTTGCAGCTGAGATCTCAGCGAGTGTAGGGTCCCCAGCCTAGTCCTTCTGCATCTTCTTATCTTGATGCCTTCCCACTTGGACCTGACCCTGCGTCACCATGGAGACACCGCCTTTTCTCTCCTAAACCCTCTTGCCCCATGATTTACAGTTGACAGAATCCCTTCATCTCTTGCTCTCTGAAGGCTGCAATACTCTGGCTTTCAAGATAACAGTGAGTTAACCCAGTACATTTATCAGAGCAAAGGAGCAAATCTCCTGCTCTCCCAGTTTACTAAGGAGCTGAGCCCACGGAGGGCATCTGATTTGAAAACTCCATCCTTCCTTCTTTCCATCGCACCATCTCCATCCTTCTTTATCTTCCTCTTGCATTCCCAAAATTCCCTTACCTCTCTTCTTCTTCTTTTTTTTTTTAAATGTTGAGCCTTCTCTTAATTTATTTATTTTTGGCTATGTTGGGTCTTCGTTTCTGTGCGAGGGCTTTCTCTAGTTGTGGCAAGCGGGGGCCACTCTTCAACGCGGTGCGCGAGCCTCTCACTGTCGTGGCCTCTCTTGTTGCGGAGCACAGGCTCCAGACGCGCAGGCTCAGTAGTTGTGGCTCACGGGCCTAGTTGCTCCGCAGCATGTGGGATCCTCCCAGACCAGGGCTCGAAGCCGTGTCCCCTGCATTAGCAGGCAGATTCTCAACCACTGCACCACCAGGGAAGCCCTACCCCTCTTCTTGAAAATTCCAGTGAATACACTCTCCTCTGTGATGGTCAACTACTGCTACGGCCATGGAGATTCCTCCTCCTGTCTCCCAGAAACCTTTACCTTCTTAGCAATTATGCCAAGTTTTTTGAACATGTGTGTGTCATCTCCTTAACCCGATGGAGATAATAAAAGCTGTTATGCATTACTTTCGTTTTTGAGTCTTAACACGCCCCCCCAAGGGAAGTGCCATAATTTATGAAATAGTAGATATAAACAGGGGTGTGCTCATCCTGACTCATGGGAACAAATTGTTAAATTTTCAAAAATGTTGTGAGCCAGTTGTTAAACACAGCCATTAGTCAAAATTAAGTTATATGAACTTACAATTAAATAAATGATATTAAAACCCCAAAGAGTAAATACTCAACACTTACTGCTTACAAATTATTCTAGCGCATTTTTACTCTTATCGATGCACTTGAAGTTAGTGATGTCTCTTGTATCTTACATGGTGGAAATACTGAATAATGAGGCGCTTCTGCGGGGCTCTTCCCAGCTCCACGTTCAGTGAATCCCCGAAATCAGACACGGTATGAGCATTTACACCACAGAAATTGGCAAATGCTGTGGTGTAAATCAGGACTACCCTTTGCATAGATAGGACTAGTCAAACATGGACTAGCAAACTACTAGTTGTAAACTAACTTAGCTTAACAACTACTAAATATTTGTAAACTAACTTTGTCTCCTATAGCTCTACACACTCACTCTCTGCCCTAACCATCCTTGGTACCCTTTGCTGAACATGCTTTTCACACCTTTGGGCTTTTCCCTTTTCCTGGAATGTGTTTTCCTCTCTTCCTTACCTGGTAGAAGCCTACTCATCCACTGAGCCCTGCTTCCAGTGCAGCTCTCCAGGAATTTTCTCCTGATTCCCTGTATTAGTTTGCTAGGGCTGTCATAACAAAATATCGCAGACAGAATTGATTTTCTTGCAGTTCTGGAGGCTGGGAGTCCAGATCAGTGTGTTGGCAGGGTTGGTTTCTTCTGAGGCCTCTCTCCTAGACCTGTAGATGGCTGTCTTCTTGCTGTGGCCTCATGTGATCTTTCTTCTGTGCAAGCATCCCTGATGGCTCTTTTTGTGTCCAAATTTCCTCTTCTCTGAAGACACCAGTCATGCTGAATTAGAGCCCATCCTAATGGCCTCATTTTTTATCAATCACCTTTTAAAGGCCCTCTCCAAATACAGTCACATGCTGAGGTACTGGGAGTTAGGACATCAACATATGAATCTGGGGAGGGGGACATGATTCCGCCCATAACACTCACCCCGGTTTCACTTTTTATTTTAAAGGTCCCCTTTAAACTTTGTGTATGCTTCTACTATAGAAATTTCCAGTCATTTCAAAATTCTCTTTTAGTATCTCTCTGCAACTGGTCTATTGATTTCCTTAGAGACCCTGTCTTACTTATCTTTATATCTTCTAATACCTAACATCACAGATACAAAATGAACATTTTAACAAAATAATTGAACAGACATAGAAAACAGAATTATGGTTACCAATGGGGAAGGGTACAGGGAGGGATAAATTAGGAGTTTGGGATTAACATATACATACTACTATATATAAAATAGATAACCAACAAGGACCTACTGTATAGCACAGGGAACTATACTGGAGCACAGGGAAATATCTTGTAATAACCTATAATGGAAGGGAATGTAAAAAAAGAAAAAAATAATTGAAAGAAAGGAAGTATAGCACAGGGAACTCTACTCAATATTCTGTGATAAGCTATATGAGAAAGGAACCTGAAAAAGAATGAATATATATATATATATATATATATATATATATAACTGAATCACTTTGCTGTACACCTGAAACTAACACAACATTGTAAATCAACTATACTTGCATACAATTTAAAAAAAGGAAGAATAAATGAAGCTCTGCTCTGACAAAATATACATTTTATTATTTTTCAGAATAAGAATAAATAAACTTATGATTATATAGGTATCAAAAAATTCAGAAAATATAGAAAAGGGTCAATAATAATTTTTGATTGCCCTGCCCTTGTTATCTAGAGATAACATCTATTAAACATTTTTGTTTTTTCTTTCTGTTCCCTAGTATCTATTCGTTCCTTCTTCCAAGTAACAGTTTTTAGCTGGGTAAATAAAAGCCCAGAGTAAATATCACATTTCTCAGTATTCCTCACAGCTGGTAACTAAGTTCTGGCCAAGAGTGAGCAGGTGTGCTGTGTGACAACTCCTGGGAATCTGCGTAAGAGATCGTGGGCCTGCTCTTTGCCTCCTCCATCAGTCACTGCCCCCCACGGCCTCTTGCAGCCTAGGAAGCTGAGGCTGCCTTCTTGAACTGTGAGGCTGTGAGCCACCACGGCCCACTTCAGAGAGAGAGCTGGAAGGAGTCGGTGTCCTTGGAGACTTTACAGAACATCCCAACCCTCTGGGCTTTGTTTATGAGAGAAAAACAAACATGTCTGCTTATAGCCACCATTTGTTTTTCTTAAATTTCTGTAGCCTACGGATGAAACATGTTATTTTGTAACTGTTACTTATTCCTATCACCACATCAATAAATATGGATATTATGGTGGATTAAAAATGGCCACAGAGGAGTATGCTTTGGTGGTTCCTAAAACAGGGAAACCCAGAATTACCATACGGCCCAGCAATTCCATCTCTAGAGATATACCCAAAAGAACTGAAAACAGGTATACAAGTATTCATAGCTATTCACAATAGCTATAACACGAAAAACCCCAAATGTCCATCAAGTGGCAAATGGATACACAAAGTGTGGTCTATCCATACAATGGAATATTACTCAGCCATAAAAAGGCATGAAGTACTGATACAGGCCACAACATAGATGAACCTTGACAACGTGATGCTAGGCCAGTCACAAAAGGTGCGCATGCTTCCATTCAGATGAAATTTCCAGAATAGGCAAATCCCTGGAGACAGACGGCAAATTAGTGATTGCCAGAAGCTGGGGATGGGTGCAAATCTGAGTGACTGCTTAATGGTGATGAGGTTTCTTTTTGAGGTGATGCAAATATTTTGGAACTAGATAGATAGCTGTAAATGTTGTGAATGTATACTAAAAGCCACTGTATACTTTAAAATGGTGAATGTGGTATTACGTATATTTTAACACTCTCCCCGCCCCCCCACTTCTCTCTCCAAAAAAGGCCACAGATGCTTTGCAGCTCCTTCCATCAAGAGAACCTGGAATCTGGGATGGCCTTAGGTCAGGCTTTGACCCAAAAAATGTGGCAGAAACAATGTCATGTGACTTCTTTGCAAATCCTCAAAAGGTCTTACAGTTCTGTTCTTGCCTGAATGGAATCCTGAGTCCTCCACAGAGTGAAGAAAGACAAGGAAGAGAGCTGCCCGCTGTCCCAGCTGTCCCAGCGAGGCTCCTGCCCCAGGAGGAAGGCCATGTCCCATCACCAGACACAGCTGGTACCCATTTGTCTGCAGCTGCCTCTGAGGGCCCAGGTGACAGCGGCAGTCAGGCCCAGTCAGGCCAGAGAATTGTGAGAAATAATAATAAGTCATTGTTGTCTGAAGCCATTTAGTTTTAGGGGGCTTGTCACGCAGAAGCAGATAACTCACGCCAACAAGTTATGTTGCTGGGCATTTACCAAATTTACCATAATTTACTCAACCGATCTCCTGCCAAGGGGCATATAAACAATTTTCTGCACTTATCTGCTTTTTTCCTAATACTCTCAGCAGCTGCAACTTGCATTTAATGGAAACTAAGAAAAAAAAAATTCCAAAAATATTCTTCACTCATTTAAGAAGCAAAACCAATAGTGGTGATTTCAGGTGATTTCAGGTGGGGAAATCAAAGCCATTCCAGGTTGCTAAAGAGAATTTATAGAGAGCTGGCCCTGGGATGCATCCCATGAATAATACCCTCAAATTTCTCACTTGTAGGCCAGCCTTAGGCTGTTTTTTTTTGTACTGTTCTTCCCTTAGGATGTGGGGACCCCTGTGTATATAAACAATTTGATTTAAAAATATATTACAAAATGCATGAGCCCACGTAATGTACGGTGATTCCTCCATGAAAATTGGCAATAATGAATCTTTCAGTATTTGTTTATTCCTCTGAGTGTACATAAAGATTCTTCTAGGGTCCAGGCGCCAGCTCTTCCAATTCACATCCAGGAAACATATCCTCATGTTCTTGTTGTCAAATGTGCCATCCGTGGCTCATTTCTTATTTCTCATAATGAGAAAAGGATAGGGAAACTTCATCACAGTGTCACAGCTGTTCAGAACCTGGTTGTTTTAGAACAATATAGAAATTCTGACCTCTGCAGTTTCTTCATGTCATTTATTTAGTGCTGTTGCATCATCGTTTATGACATTACATCATACATCCTGTGCCTGTGAAACTGGCTGCCAGTGACACTCTCAAAGGTTGTCACGGAGCTTTGTTGATGGTGGCCACAAATGCAAGTCCAACCCCAAGTATGCAAGAAAATGTGAATGATAATTCATCTTGGCGTCATGCTACAATAACCACTGAGGATTTTATAGCAGAACAATTGAACAACACATCTTCCAATTAAAACTTCTCTTGAACCCTTCAGGCTGCAATCAAGGCATTCTGAGCACACGGTCGATTTCAATGTTGACTGCACTTTGCTGTCCACACACCAGCACCAACGGGGAGGCCAGGGAAGGGGGCCATGAGTGAAATGGGGAGAGTGGTTCCATTCATGCAAGAAATGTCCATCTCTCATCTGGCTCAGATTAAGGTCCACCTACAGGAGTACAGCGACACCACACGGATTTGAGGCAAGTAAGGACATTGATAGCAAGGGCCGACTGACACTGCAGGGCAGCTGTCTAGAAAATCAAGGAGGAGATGGGTGCAGTTAACCCAGGAAGATTGCCTGACATGAGAAGCAGCGCCAGCGGAAGGACTACAATGACCCTCCTTCGTGCCAGGGGTGGAATGCACACAGGGCAAAGACGGCTGCCACCTCCCCACTGCCCAACGATGCTGTAGGCTTGGGCAGTACCACTGCCGGTTGGAACACATAGGTGAGACCTGACCCAGGAGTCCACACACAGGCTAAGCCCAAGGTCACTTGGTGAAGAGTACTGCAGTCCTCCTGTGTCCAAGGTGAATGAAAGTCACTCGAATCAGCTTGTCAGCATTATTCTGGTGGCCCAATTGCTCACAATCCTGTGGAAAACACATTGCATTGGCCAGCAGGAAAATCTAGGCGGCTGTCTTCCTGGGACTGAGGTCCAGTCATTAGCTCCATGAACACCCCCATAAATGCCAGCTCTGGGCTTCTGGGTGACACCATGTGCATGGTAGAGGGCTGGTGAGTACCCCAAAGGGGAAAGGCAGAGACTGAAGACCACATAGGACCTGATCTGGGTCCAGAGTGGCCTCTCTGGATGGCACTGCTGGCCCCAGCCAACCCCAGGTACCAAATGGGACTTAGACCATTTTGAGAAAAGCACCCCCAAGGACAGGACCCCACTTCCCTCAGTCTAAGGGTGTCACTCCTCCTAAGGTATTGGCAAGTGGTAGAAAACAAAATCCACTTCAGAGAATTTAAGCAAGAGGAGATTATTAAACAGTATTACACAGCTTGCCATATCATTGGAAGAGCTGAAGGAATGAGCTTTAGGCTAAGCTTCCAGAAATAATTCTTAGAACCACAGCACAGAGGAGGCCTGCCTGGTCACAGGCTGCTTCACCTACCAACTTAAGAGCCCCACTAGGGCAGCCTAGGAGTGACGTCCCCACAGCTGACCACTAAAACATACCTTCTGCTCCCAGCTCTGCCACCAACACTGACGCTCTGAACCTCCCCTGTGTCCTCATGTAGTTTGTTCCCCAGGTTAAACCTTGAGTGGGTGCATCCAGTTGGTAGGAATGAAGTCACATGTTCGGCACAAAGGAAGCTTGAAGATTATCCATTGGGTTGGAGGGATTCCCAATGTGAGGACACTCTCAGCATGTAGATAGGACCATCAGAAGATACGGGTCAGCCCTGAATGATGGATATCCATTCCATCAAGATGACTGAATTAGGGTTATTCCATTCATATATATAGGGAAGTTGGTAAAAGTGAATGGAGGGTGAAAAAGGGTTAGTTTGGGAACATGCGAGATGAGAAGGACCTCGCTAGAAGAAATCGAACAGATGGTTGGAAACGTGGGGCTGGGACTTCTTTGAGCTTGAGTTATGGGTTTGGGAATCATTTTTGAAGAGATGGCAGCTGAAGTACTGAGAATTTATGGCAAGAATGTGAGAGTGGAGAAGAGAAGGCAGGCTTAGGATTGACCATATTTTGGAGGAGGGAGAGAGGAGGGGAGCCTGTAAAAATGACAGAGGAAGAGGTCAAAGAGATGGGAGAACCAAACAAATGCAGTGCTTTAAAGCTAGGTAGAATGGGGCTCAATGCAAAATGGAAAAGCAGGGCCCCTGGTTCAAAAATCATTAGAATTTTAAGACAACACAACAGAGTATTAAACCAAGCCCCGGGCCCCTTCTGAGCTTAGGGTCCTGTGCAACTAACTCTAGAGCTGCACCCCCGTGAAGCTGGCCCCAAAGCTGAGAAATGAGAATCTCAAAAGAGGGGTGATGTCAAGGAGGATGGACTTTGAGAACAGGCTGTGGAATTTGATTATTTCGAGGTCATGGTGATCTTCAAGAGAATGGGGTTATGATCTCCACTCATAAGAGGCTGAAGGGTAAATTGCTTGGGATGAAGTGCAGACAGTGAAAAGCTAGGGGTCTGAAGGGAGATGGCCCAGTAGTTCAGGGAGCAATTGGGTTAAGAAACAGCCATTCTCAAGTGGAATAGACACAACCACATTTATTGGCTCAGATAATGTGAGCAGGAAAGATTGAAGATGCAGGAAGAGGGGAATATGTGAGGGCACAAGGTCTGGAAGTGGTAAACATGTGATTAACAACAGAGAGGGAGAGATGGTAAACTTGAGAAAGTCATCCTGGGAGCTACTCTGTTCTAAGAGAGAGACTGTGAAGACAAAAATAAATCAAAGAGAAAGGGAGGTGTCAAACGTACTCCAAGTGGGCAGAATCTATCATCATGGAGGGTTTCATGGATCTTTATACCGTTTATTTATCACACCCAACAGGACCAGGACTCTGCGCTTTAAACGGAAATGGATTCATTTATGAAAACAACTCTGTGTTTGTGTGGGATATCAATTTAGAAAGCATTCTTGCTGTACTGTGAAGTGATGGGGATTTAGTTGGCATTGATTGTCCATTGAGGGCTCTCTGATTAGGTAAATTACATCTTAGCTGTAGCCCATTTTGTTTAGAAAAATGACTGCTAGCAAATAAGTTTGCGGCCATGGCTCACGTGAGCAGCCGCTCCGCGGCATGTGGGATCCTCCCGGACCGGGGAACGAACGCGTGTACCCCTGCGTCGGCAGGCGGACGCTCAACCACTGTGCCACCAGGGAAACCCAGCAAGTCAGTTTTTGAGTGTCTTATCTCTGCTTCATTTCTGAGTTTACTTTTTTGTACTTGTTTAATTCTACTACAATGTGAAACATATCAGGTATTTTTTTCCCCCGAGTTTTATCCTTTCACAACTGTTTTAAGTTTCACATGAACAAACAAAACAAAACAAAACTTCCTCAAGGGTTTTTGAATTGTAAGTTATGAGAAATAAAAGGAACACTTGTTTAAAAATTTAAAGAACACGAAGATTCCCTTAATATTTGCTTGTTCAAAAGGCAAAAACACATGAATTTTTTTTTTTCTTTTGCGTTACGCGGGTCTCTCACTGTTGTGGCCTTTCCCGCTGCGGAGCACAGGATCCGGACGCACAGGCTCAGCAGCCATGGCTCACGGGCCCAGCCGCTCACGCGGCATGTGGGATCTTCCCAGACCGGGGCACAAACCCGTGTCCCCTGCATCGGCAGGCGGACTCTCAACCACTGTGCCACCAGGGAAGCCCAACACGTGAATTTTTAAAGATCCAAGACTATAAGTGAACAGAAAGGAACTGCTGTTTAGTTAAGCATGGAAAACAGGATTTTAAGGTTGTGTCAGTTATTAACTTCTAATCTGTGTGAAAGAAACTCCAGAACTTTCTCTTCCCGTAACTGGTTATTAAACCATTAGCCTGACTGGAGCAATTAGAGCGAGTGTTTTATAAAAACAAAGGTAATGAAGAAGACTCTATACACTAAGACACATCCAGATTAGGAACTGCCAGCAGCAACACAACAACAACAACAGGAACTCGATTCGAAATCACAGAGGAAATTAAGACAAGCTATGTCAACTGAAAACAAACAAACATGTGGTGGAAACAAAAACAGAAGAGGATCATAGTACTTATTCACATACATACCTGTACGGAAATCTCCCTTAAAGTGGGGAAATGGTCCCATCTATACACAAATAAATTTCTGTCACTTATGGGTTAATTTTTGCAGCTAAATAAGAGAATGTAACTTGAGCTTCTATTGTTTTATTTTGCAAATGTAACACTCCGTAAGCATGTTTGAGAAATAAGTAGAATAATTAAGAAGGAACTTGAGGGCTTCCCTGGTGGTGCAGTGGTTAAGAATCCGCCTGCCAATGCAGGGGACACAGGTTTGAGCCCTGGTCCGCGAAGATCCCACGTGCCGCGGAGCAACCAAGCCAGTGCGCCACAGCTGCTGAGCCCGCGTGCACAACTACTGAAGCCCGTGCACCTAGAGCCCACGCTCCACAACAAGAGAAGCCATCGCAACGAGAAGCCCACACACCACAACGAAGAGTAGCCCCCGCTCAACGTAACTAGAGAAAATCCCGAGCGCAGCAATGGAGACCCAACACAGCCAAAAATAAATTAATTAATTTTAAAAAAATTTTAAAAAGAAGGAACTTGGCTTCAGAGAAATGTGCCCATTCTGGCATTAACATTTGTGAGCCTCTGTCACTTCTCAGAGGGCATAGTTTAATGTTTTAGTCCAAACAGCTTTGACCATTGGGTAACACAGCTCCTTAAAAGGAAGCACTTACCTTTTCAGTGCTTCCCGTTCTCTGTCCAATTTTTTCAAAGCCCTTGTAAATTTAACATATTCCTTTTAAACAACTGATTCCACCCCAAATACTTGAAAGTTTGATATCCTGTTTAGAATGCTTAAAATAACACACGCTTTGCTGTTTGTTCAGCAAATAGAATCTTACTGCTAGTGTTTATCTTTAAAACTTTTCGAGACTGTGCATTTATATGGAAAATCTGATGACTTCTGAAAACATAAAGTGATGACCCTCAAACGTAGAATTGTCTACTTGGGTGATTACTAAAATGCAGATTCTTAGGCACCCAGCCCACCCCTGAGATTCAGAGTCATGTGTTTTTTTGCTTTTTCTTTTTGACAATTGTCCTAGGGGATTTTGATAAAGTGGTGTAAACTTTTAAAAGAAATATAATTCAGTAAAATTCAACCCTTATGTATTGGATCTGCCTCACAATTCTTTTGAGGCAGGTTGGGGGTATGTAATTATTCACCATATCTTCTTAATCAATAGGGAAGTAACTTTCAAAAATAGTCTATTTTTTTGAGCAGTTCTAACTTTACAGAAAAATTGAGGGTAAAGTGTCCCTATCTCCCAGTTCCCTTTATTATTAACATGTTGTATTAGCGTGGTACATTTGTTACAACTGATGAGCCAGTATTGGAAAGTGACTTTGAAATGACCATGGCCAAGGCTGCCAGTGGCTGGGCTGATGCTGGGAACCAAGCCACACGCACATCCTCGTTTGAACCAGCTGCCTGTACTTTCTCTCTTGAAAGATGTTCTATACAGATTAACACCATCATGACTGTTAATTGCTCTGTGCCAGTATCTGAACACAGATGGCAGCAGGACTCATTCGACTAAGCACTATGGTGCCTGGGATGGTTGGTATTTCTCCTGGCCCCATCTTAACGTTCCACGCAACCTGGGACACAATCTTTAATGGCTTACATGTGTAAACCTGTGAAACAGGGCAATCACAGAGCACATCATGAATTAATTTAACCTTGAGTCTTTCCAAAGGGGAGTGGAGTGGGTACAACGATATTAATGCTGAAGAACTGCTCTGAGATAGGTTACAAATATGCTTGAATTTTCACACAAGGATTAGGGGGATGATTCATTCATTCAGTCAGTCTCTGAAACAGGCTGGGGATACCAATTTGAAAGCACAGTTCCCTCTCTCAAAGAGCTTCTATTCTCCCAACTGAAGATGGGTAGGACACCAACAAAAAGACCCTTGCAGAATATAGTTTTACCCCAACAAGATATAGTTTCCTCGGTAGTTGTAGGAATAAGCCACGCCCAGTGGTTAGGTGGAACTGGAAGTGGCATGAGTAGCTGGACATCTCTGGGCAGGCTTCCCATGGAAGATGTGACTTTCCGACTTGAGTCTTAAAGGATGGGAGCAGTTGGCAAATCCCCTAGAAAGAACTTTTCAAACCATTTGTGGTGAAGAACCAGTTGTTTTTGTTTCCAATCTGCCAGGTACCAATAGGAAAACCCTGCTGTGCCAGGTATGAGTCACCACGAGTTTGACAACACCCAAACTGGTTTATACTCGGTTCAAAGAGTCCACAGATCATGTGCTTGTATGTCGTGGCATTTTATAAATTGCTACAAAAGTTTCTAAACCTTTGCTCTCAATTTCTCTACTTGTTACAGACAGGTTCCAAACAGTTTGCAGAACAGCACAAGGCCAGGTGCCATCCTTTGAAGGCACCTGAAACTTGCTGGAAATGCAGATTATCAGCGCTCATCCCACTCAATTCCAGTCTGCATTTTAACAAGATTCCCAGGTGATTCCTGTGCACGCGAAAGTTTGAGGACCTGCCCCAGAGAAACCAGGACTCAGTACCAGGGGGGTTTGATCCTTCATCCATCTCGCTTCCATTTGACTATCTGCTGCTTCCTTTAGGTCCAGGAAAAGTGTTACATTTTTTAAGGTGCAACTGGCCACGTCCTCTTCCAGTTTACAAAACTACATTTTCCCACTGCGATGAAAACGTCTTTTAACCGGGGTGCAGGAGAGAAACTCCACACGGGTAGGCAGCTTCCAGAAATTCTGATTAGCCTCCCTTCTCCGCTTTGATCTGGCCCAGCAGCCGGGGCAGCTCCACGGACCGCGCTTCCGTCCCCGGGGTAGCTCATCTGCCGAGCTGCATTAATGAGATCCGCGTTGAGCCGGTTCCAGGGCGTGCTAAAGATCAAAGGCACACACACACACACACACACACACAAATCCCCCAACCCCTCCTCCTTGGTGACTATTTGGTCTTTCTCACCAGAGGGAAGAGTCAACTCCCCGCCCGCACCTAGGTGGGGAGGCGGGGAGGGAGCTGGGAGCCGCTGGGGCCCCGCCTTCCCCGCCCGCTCCAGAGCCTGCGGCGGCCCGAGGCGCAGAGTGGGCGGGGCCTGGGCGAAGATGGGGGCGGGGCGCGCCGGCCGTGCGAGGCCGAACCTTGCGGAAGCGCGGGGAGGGGTAGGCTGAGGGCTGGGCTACTGCAGGGGGGCGTGGCGGAGGGGCCGGATGGGCCGGCTGAGTGGGCGGGGCTCAGCCCTTGGCGGGGCGGGGCGAGGCGAGCGAGTGGGCGGGGCCGGATGAGCGGGCTGGGAGGGCCGTGCTCTCCTGTCCGCAAGTTTCCGTGTGGCCGTGAGCCGGTGAGCCCGGGCACCCGAATACTCACCGGGGCGGCGCTCGAGCTGGGAGAGCCATTCCGGGCTCGCTTTGTGGCCGTTGTCCCCCTGCCCGCCCCGAGTGCCTCCGGCCGGAGCGCAGAGGGAGGGGGCGCACTCCGCAGCCCCCCGCCTCCCTCCCCCAGCCGGGGGGAAGAATGTGCCACCAGCTGTTCTCCGCTCGCGAGCGCGGCGCCCAGGAGTGAGGAACTTGGAGAAAGAGGAGACAAAGGCTGCAGTTGGGACGGATGAGTTAGAGACTTGGGTTTGGGCAAACAAAAGGTGCGAAAGACGAGAAGGGGAGAAGGAGATGGCAGCGGGGGAGCCCCGCGGTCTCGAGTTTCTGGGAGTCGCGCTGTGACACGCATGGTTTCCCCGGCCCTTCTGCTGGGCTGACTTCCGCGAGCTGGGAGCCGGACTCGGGCGAGTTGGGGAGCGCACGGGAACAATGGACAACTTCTTCCCCGAGGTGAGTGCGCTCGCGGCCGGGAGGGCGGGCGCCGGCGTCCCGGGCCGGGCTGCTTTCCGTGAGCCGGGCGCGGGCTCCTTTCCTGCCCGGACCTGGCCTTCCAGGAGGGAGGGAGGTGCTCACCGCGCCGCGCGCACACACGCTACCGCGCGCACTTAGCCCGAGAGGGTGAAACTTTCTGGGAGTCGCCAGAAATCAAGCCCCGGGGAGTCTCCGGCTGAGTAATCCCTGGCGGGATTTATTTTGTCCCGCCCTCCCACTTGGCCCCGGGATGCAGGGAAGGTGAGCGTCCTTTTGCGGGGGTGGCTGGCTCACCGGGTGTCCCCGCGGCGACCCGCGCGAGGTGAGCTGGCGGACGAGGGGCCCGGCGGGGAGATGTGCCTGCCCGGCTGCCTGGATGCAGGAAGCCCAATGAAACGTTCATCGGGGACTTGCCTTTCTCCAAGAAAGGTCTGGTCTGGAATTTCCTTTGCAAAACGTGCCGGCTTCCTGTGAAAGGGGTGCAAACACTTCCAGAGGAGACGCTTAATGAAGTGTGAGAAGGGAGAGACGAGGGTCTAATCGTTCACTATGTTCTCGGCCTGTCGGACCTTTGGGGTCTAGGTTCTAGTGCTCACCAAGAAGTGCGCTTCTAGGATCTGAGATCATTCCAGAGGGTGAGATCAAAAGATCATGTATTTGTGCTGACTGTCCCTGGCAGATTTGGAATTCGAATTTAAAGAAAATCGTTAAGAGCGAACATTGGTTATTTTTGAAAGATTAAACTGATGCTCCTTTTAGGGTCATTGAGGGCGCGACACCACGGTTACTTGAAACCCTTGACTTGAGAACCCTTTTCTCTGGGATCGGGAGTTACCGTGGTTTCTTGGCTCCCTTTCCTTTCTTGGTTGTGTTTATTTAACAAATTCTATTTAAGTCTGAGGTTTGAAGTGGCTCAAAGTAAACTTAGTTGGCTTAATGAGTCTGATGTGACTTTCATTGAAAGCCAGGGGATGTTTTGTAAATCCAGGACAGTTTTGGAACCTTCCAGCAAATTGGATTGGTGAGGGTTTGCCTCTATGTTGGCTTACTTGCTTTCTCAGACTTAACTGGATTTATTATTTCAAGTCATTGTGCTTTCCGGATGCCCACTTACTATAAATAGCCTGATGACTATTTATAGTGGCCAGAGTGGTATATTCTTGTGTAATAGTAATGTCCCTTTTTTTTTAAGTGGTGTCTCACAGGTGATACCCACATTCATGGTGAGAGGTGGACTGGAAAGGAATTAATCATTCATTAATACATATTTCTTCTTTTTTATTTTTACATGAGACCTATAATTGTGAGCCTAGCATTTGCTAATCCACAGACCTTCGTTTTCATGCCTGTAAGAAGGCACCAGAACTTTCTGCAGGAGTTGCAGGTTAACCAGTGATAAAAGACCAGTGGGCTAGTTTAATTGCTTTCATCTGTAAGAAAACCTGAGGCTCTGCCTGCGGGACTCTAATTCTTAACTTTTTTTGGCGGGGGGAGGGAGGCCTTTGTTTTGCTCTTGTGTTGTGAGTTCTTTAGGAAATGTGATGAGACGTAGAATTTGTATTCGATTTGTTGGGGTCCCCATCTCCATGAAGCCTGTCTGTAGACTGCAGGGGGGCCGGTGACCTCCCCTTTGGAAGAACTCTGCCCCCTAGTGGAAGTGGGGAGAACCGCAGGATAACATGGGGCAGCTGCAACCTCCTGCCCTGGTATCCTCCCATTGGACTTTGAAGTGCTGTCTCTCCTGACACTAGGCCTTGGTTCAGTGTAAGGAGACCTAGTTGTTGGATTTTATATCCATGATTAATATAATATTGAAGAGGCCTTCAGAGGTCGTCTTCTCCATCCCCTGCCTTTCCTAGGTGAAGAATCTTAATCCAAAGACGTTAAGTCACTTGCCCAAGGTTGAAGAGGTTGTTATAGAACTCACAGCCTCTTTGCTCTGTTGCTGGTGACTTTAGTATTGGGGGACATTGTTATTCAAAGTTATACTTTTACTCTTGTGATGTATTTCTATTACAATGTTAATTGCTAATCAGAAATTAACTTCTGATTCAGTTATTTCTAGTCAGTAGTAATTTCTAATCAGAGTTCCTCCCCTAACCATAATTACTTTGAATGGGAAGCCAGCAGGGCCAGAGAGGCTATACAGTGCTATTAGTTGAAGACATACTCCTAACATAGATCCTGTCTCTATGGATCTCTCTATGGAGTAAGTGTGGAAGCGATATATTTCCAAGGACGGCAAAATTGTAAGGCCTCTTGTATCACGAAGTGGTGTCCTGTTCTTTGGTAACTTTTCCCATTGTGACTTAGGGATAATAACTTATTGCTTGTTGGACAGCAATTTGAAGCTAATGTTAGCAATTGAAATAGAATTGAATGTGATGTCGCATGTATTAGCTTTATGTGTGAACAGCCAAATAAGAAGGAAACGGGAGCTCCTTGTGACTCACAGCTGCTATTTAGAACTAGACCAGAGTTTCTCAAACTGGGTACCATTGACATTCTGGGTCAGTCAATTCTTTGGTGTGGGGGAACTGTCCTGTGTAGAGTGGGATGCTAAGCAGCATCCCGGGTCTCTACCCACTAGATGCTACTAGCACCTCCAAGTTGTGACAACCAAAATGTCTGCAGACGTTGCCAAATGAGCCACAGAGGACAAAATCATTCCCAGTTGAGACCCACTGAGTTAGACCCACGAAGCAGTTGCCTCGTGGAATTAATTCCCGTGCGTGTTGCAGGCACAGCTTTCTTGCCTACTTTTCGTAGCATCAGACATCTGACTGCCGGTCACCTGGAAGCTTGTGAGGCTTGTGCCCGGCAGCTGATGGCTACTGACCTCAAAATGTATGCGGGGATTGGAGAAACAGCGCCCTATACTCCCCAACTGAGTTTCAGTTTCTTCACGGCCTTAGATCTTTATGACATCACTCGAGTGAATTGTGTGCGCACTTCTCGGAAATTTGCTTTTTCAGCATCTAGAGGTAAGTTGTTAAAAAGTTACTTCACGAAGAACCTAAGGTTAGGTATGTCTGTAACCAGAAGCGATTTTTTTTTTTTTTTTTTTGCGTTACGCAGGCCTCACTGTTGTGGCCTCTCCCGTTGCGGAACACAGGTTCCGGACGCGCAGGCTCAGCGGCCGTGGCTCACAGGCCCAGCCGCTCCGCGGCATGTGGGATCCTCCCGGACTGGGGCACAAACCCGTGTCCCCTGCATCGGCAGGTGGACTCTCAACCACTGTGCCACCAGGGAAGCCCACCAGAGGCAATTTTTAAAACAAACTGAAAAGGCTCAACCGGCAAAGTGGCAAGACTGCTGTGCAAACGTGTTGATGTTTTGAAGTGGCTGCTGTTTCCAAGTCCCCAGTGCTGGGTACAGTGCCTAGAATACTGGAGGGGCCAGTCAATGCCAGCTGGACACGTAAACGAGCGGGACTTCTCTGTCTTGTTGTAGGAACAGGCATGGCATGATGGCTGTTCAAGCAAAAGATCTTTTGAGGCTTATTAACTGGACATATACGAACACTTTGATTTTTCAGAAGTGTGTAAAGTACACACAAGTAAGATACTCATAAACACATAAATACAAACATAAAGCAGGTATTAATGTATTAAGTGCTAAATTGTTAGTGGAAAGCATTCCAGCTGTACCTGTTTCTTACAGCCTGGTTCACCCTGGGCTGGAACAAACGCACCTCTCCAGGTGTTAAGTGGAAACACCTTCCTCATTTCCACTTAATTTGGGGTGGTGTCTTAATTTCGGTTGTTACCTGGAGTTCAAATAGTTTTTTAAGCTGGAACGAGTTCTTGAGCCTATTTTTCTCCCCTTTTTATAGTGTTTTGTTTGTTTCACATCTTACTGATATTTTTTGTCTTGCTAAAAGAAATAAGACTGTTGATTTTGGCAGCTCCTTCCTCCCCCTCCCCCCGCCCCCCAATCATCTCTCAAGGGCAAAAGGCAAGCACTGAGGACTTCCTTGTCCCACCACATCCTGCAGGCCACCCCTTTGATGACTATAAAATGGAATCATCAGAACATTCCCTGGTGTCCCCTTTTCCCACAGTGCAGTCACAATGCCTTGCCCTTTCTGCACACCCCGCAAGGATTCCTGTTGTCACTTTTGGGCCCTGCCATGTTGGGTGCAGCAAAGGCACGGAAGCCGCTGGGAGCAGGGAGCCCTGGTCTTCTGGGCGCTCACCTCTCCCCAGATCAGGCCCAGAGCAGTGTGGGTAGGGCCAGCACTGTTTAACCAGAGCTGTGCAGGGAGAGTGCCGAGTGTTTGTTTTTCCAGCTCTGCTGGCTTTTAAGTGAGGTCACCTTTAAGGACACAAGCCTTGAATGCGCTCTTCTATGGAGTGATGGGAAATAGGGTACCTCCTTATAAATGGGTTTCAAAATTTTGCATTCAGAATAACCTACGTAATTCAGTAAGCCCCCTACATAACGAACGAGTTCCGTTCCCAGAGCACGTTTGTTAAGTCCAATTTTAAGTTCAACAAAGTTAGCCTAGGTACCCAACTAACACAATTGGCTCCATAGGACTGTACTGTAATAGGTTTATAATACTTTTCACACAAATAATACATAAAAAACAAACACAAAAAATAAAGAAAACATGTTTAATCTTACAGTACAGCACCTTGAAAAGTACAGTAGTACAGTACAACAGCTGACATCCAGGGCTCGCATCGGGTGAACAGGCAAGAAGAGTTACTGACTGGAGGAGGGAGAGGAGGTGGGAGACAGTAGAGCTGAAGGATCGTCAACAGTAGGAGATGGAGGGCAAGCTGCAGTTTCACTCACGCCTAACATTGATGGAACACACATTCACATCATTGAAAGTTCACAACTTGAAGGTCCGTGTGCAGGGGACTTATAGTCTCAGGTCATTGATTTGCAGGGCACGCTCAGGCAGGAGCAGCCAGTGAAGTCTACAGGAAGCTGGGCCACACTTCCCTGGGCCTGAACGCCCCTAGGCTGATTGAGAGCCTCCTCCCTAAGAGTAGAAGAGATGTGGCCTCTGAGAGGCTGGCTGTACCCTCCACACTTATGGGCTCTCAGCCAGGTTATCTGACCTTCCTGGGCTTCCTTTCTCTGTCTGTAAGTGAGCATAATAGTGTTGACCTTGCATAGTTATTAGAATTCGAGATAAGACTTACAAAGCTCTTGGCACCTGCTAAGTGAGTAATAATAAAAGGTTAGAGTAACTTAGAAATTAAGAACGAGTGGCCTTTGATGGTGACTGAAATCCCAGTACTCTATGGTGCAGGGAAATCTTGGTCTTCGAGCTGTTGCCAGTATCATTTCTGGTGCTAGATTGCACTTATTAATTTTCTCCCTTTTGACCAATACACTTCTGGCTGATTTTCCAGAATTCTGTCTAAAGCATGTCTAGATTGCTTATAAAGTCAAGCTCACGTTCTTAGTCCGGTTTCCAAGGCCTTCTGATCTTGCACCTCTCTTTATTCTTTCCCCGCATGTGAATTCTATTCCAGAGGGTCTATTACCAGCCCTCCTCCATACCTTCGCATGTGCCCTTCTCTCCGCTGATCGGATGTCCTGTCTAGCTCCTTTTTGAAACCATCCCCCACAAGTCTAGTTCATGGTCACTCCTCTCTTTCCTATGAACTTGACTCTACTTTTTTCTGTCCTGGTTGTGTTAGGAATTTACCCCTTTTAGCTAGAGGCTTTACTTATTTTGTTTTTCCTTCTCAGATGGACAGACAGAGTCTTGAGAGGTTAAATAATCCGATTTATAAGTTTTATCACCTCGTTTGCACTCAAAGGTCCTTAAGGATGGGATTCTATCCTTGTGTAGCTGTTATTTTCCTCTCAAGTACAGATTTTTTTTATGGTGGGAGGGGAGATGCTTCTAACTTTTTCCCTTGATTATGAAGCATTTTACAGTTCTTTGAAGACAGTAAAAAATAGGTTTGCTGTTTATCGAGTGCTTATTGTGTGCAAGGCATGTTTCTGAGCACTTTCCATTCAGTAATTAATTAATTTAACAACCCTATGAGTAAGGCTCCATCGATGAGCAAAGTGAGGCAGAGAGAGGTTAAATAACTGGCCCAAGGTCACACAGTTAGAAAGTGATGGAGGCTTTGAACCCACACAGGATGTCTCCAGAGGGTCTGTGCTCTTCACTGCCATGCTTTCCTCTCCTGTTGGTGACATTTGTCTTATGCTTGCATCACTGTTTCTTTGATGAAGTGCTTAAGACCTTAGTCAGTTAGTGGATGATTTTTGAGTTGAAAACTGCACGGGGGTTTGGGAAAACAAATGGCCCACGCCCCAGAAACACTGCAAACCCAGCAGGAAAATGTTCACCAGCTTTTGAACATGCCTCCAATTTTTATTTGCTCTGCCTTTTACTTAGGAAAGACAATTACCTTCTGTTTCCTTGTAAGATGTGGTTTCTAAAGCTGCCGGCCCCAACCTCAAGAGGATGGTAGGGAGATTTAGGTAATAAGGCACTTAGAAAACTAGATTTTTGAGAAGTATTTATTATATTAAAAGAAAGGATAGGACTCACTTTTCTCCCTATTCTAAGTCTCAGTTATCAGAGTATTCCTCTTGGAGGTTTTCTGATGGAATCTTCTCTTTCGATTAAAGATTCTGGCCGCCTTCCCAGAGTTTCTCTATATCCGTTGTTTCACTTGTTAGCTTATTAATGCTTGTGGGTGAAGTGATCTTTGACAGGAGAGCAGAACATTTCTCATAGAGCATTCCTTGAATAAAACATTTTGATACCTCACTAAAAGCTGTTTGGAAAATGTGTCCGCCGGGCTTAATATATGAAACTTGAGTCCCCAGTTTAAATCTAGCCCCTCGTGTCACATGACATCACATCATCTGACTCTGCCAGTTACAGGAAAAAGTGTTAGAGTTCTTGTGGCAAAGCCATGCCACATCTCTTGAAGCACAGCCAGAGCAGGGGAGGACCAGATGGCAGTTAGGCATTTCACAGTTCTGTCTTCTCCCCAGCTTCAATATCTACGCTTCAGGATGAAAATTGCCTCTGTAGAAAGGCATTTAAAATTGTGGTAATTAAAAAAAAGAGAGAGAGATTTATATTAGAAAAGGTAGGCAATGTTGAATTTTTGTATTTTGTGGTAGGGATGTTTATCTTTATTACCTGTCAGTGATTAAAGGGCAAGGTAAAATGAGATTTGGACGTTGGAATAGAAAGTAGCTTTTTCACTTGGCCTCTTACCTAATACTGGGTCCCCAAAGAACCCCATAATTCTTTTAAGTGTCATTTTTTGGGGTCAGTTAATAACATGTAAGCAGTATCCATTGACAGTGATGTACATTGTGGAGAGAAGTGGACTTACCTCTGGGTAGAGTCTGTGTTCATGCTATCTACTTTGTGTGTTAAAAGTCTATTTAAAAGTTTTTCTGGTAGACTTCATGCTCATGTGTGTGGCTACCATTGATTTTTGGTTTTATCAGCTTCACAGGTACTTAAATTGGGTTGCTAGGAATATATGTAGAATTAGGAGTGTTCTTGCTTAAAAACAAAAGCTTTGATAAACATAGATTTACAATATTACTTTTCCATGTCATTCTTACATTTTTTTCTTTCCTTAATCCTGCAAAGGGTATGTGCTAAGTTTAGAAAATTTAGAAAATGCCATAAGCAAAGGACAAAAACTTTCTGTCCTACTCTTAATGTTTTGTGGTATATGCTTTCTTTGCCTCTGTATCTGTTTCTGTGAAAGCGCACCTGTAATGTTTTTCACTTAAGAGTTGCTTGAGAGGGCTTCCCTGGTGGCGCAGTGGTTAAGAATCCGCCTTCCACTACAGGGGACACGGGTTCGAGCCCTGGTCTGGGAAGGGCCCATGTGCTGCGGAGCAGCTAAGCCCATGAGCCACAACTACTGAACCTGCGAGCCACAACTACTGAGCTCGCGTGCCCGTGTCCTGCAATAAGAGAAGCCACCGCAAGGAGAAGCCTGCATGCCAGAACTAGAGAAAGCCTGCGCGCAGCAACGAAGACCCAACGCAACCAAAACCCAACGCAACCAAAAATAAAATAAATAAATTTAAAGGAGTTACTTGAGAAAAGCTTTAAATGGCAAGGATCTTGCATGTATACAGACGGCCCCTGTGATTTTCAGGGCCGGGGACAGGAGTACAAATGCAAGCCCCATATCACATCTGTAAAATATTTAAGTTATAAATCAAGCTTCCAAACTGGTAAATAAATGTCTTCTATTCTCCTACCTTGATAAATATACCTTCATTAGGACACAATCGAAAAATGTCTAAAGCTATGGGTTTTATTGCCCAAAGTCAGACTGTGAAAGCTGAATGAAGATAATTATAGTTGCACATGTGTGGGTGTCCTGTTGATGGACCAGTGATGTCTGCGTGCATAATAGACATATACTCCATAGTAAATTTTCCATAGGTCTACTTTTCTTGCCCATATTTCAGCAGAATCACTCATTATATGGTTACAGTCAAGTTTTTCACAATAATTTATGTGTTACTGACAGTAATGCTAAAGTAAAAAACCTTTCTTGAGTCATTGTGGTTCTTTTCTTTTTTTTTTTTAATAATTGTGTTTATTTTTACTTGTTGACAGTTTGCTTTATTTATTTATTTATGGCTGTGTTGGGTCTTCGTTTCTGTGCGAGGGCTATCTGTAGTTGTGGCAAGCGGGGGCCACTCTTCATCGCGGTGCACGGGCCTCTCACTCTCGCGGCCTCTCTTGTTGCGGAGCACAGGCTCCAGACGCGCAGGCTCAGTAGTTGTGGCTCACGGGCCCAGTTGCTCCGTGGCATGTGGGATCTTCCCAGACCAGGGCTCGAACCCGTGTTCCCTGCATTAGCAGGCAGATTCTCAACCACTGCGCCACCAGGGAAGCCCCCATTGTGGTTCTTTAATTAATTTCGGTTTGGGGATGCTTTGCTAAGGCAGCCAGTAGTTATTGGCATTGTCAACAAAATTCATACAGCAATATTTAGGTTAAAAAAAAAGGAATAAGATTACGTGTGATAGGTTATGGATACTGCAGGAAGCACAAAATATTTTAATTTTATTGTATAAGTCATATCATTAATATTGTGAATTTCCACTGTTTCTTAAAATATTCCTCAGACTTTTCAATCCTGTGTATATTATAAAGAAAACTGAAAACAGAAGTTAATTTGTTAAAAATCTGTTTTCAGATGAGACTAAACCTTAATGCATCTCAGCCAGAAAATAGTCTACATATAAAAATGTGTGAATCTTTTTCTTCCTCGTCATGCAAATGTTTTTATTGCCTTATATTTTCTTAAAATACCAATTTTGTTGCCTGTTTCACATGTAGTTCCTGTTTGAAGAAATTTTTCTCTAAAATTTTTAAAAGCACATTTTTTTAAAGTGAAGTGGCCAAATTGGGTCTTTTGGGGGTTTTGGAAGCTTTTGCTAATATTAATAGTAAGCAATAGCTTATATCAAATAGTTGCTGCTACTGCAAGTTCAAAATTAATATAAGATCATTTTCCACCAAAGACCATGATTTACTCTTTATTTGAGGAACTTCTGTTTGTTTACCTTCTTTTTTCTTTGTGATGCACAGTGCACTGGTCTGAGTGGCCCTGCATTCTTCCTGGACATGTATCCCTATTTATGTGTCCATTATAGGTGTTTCTAGGTGTTTGCTATTATAGAAAACAGGACACATACATTGTCGTACCCAGGTCATTGCAGACTTCTCTGATTATTTCTCGAGAATAAAATTTTCCAGGAGTGGGGCTGTTTGTTCAAAGGGTTCGCACATTTTTACTTAGACTATTTAGCAGCAAAAAGTTTTCTGAGAGGTGTCGGTGCAGATTACAGCAGGCACAGCTGAGACACCCTGTCATGATGTATTTATGGTAGCAGGGATTTTGTAACTTCTTATTGGAGTCTTAATGACATGCATTGTTTCACAGAGGAAACACATAATACTAGATTTCTGTGTCCACTTGTTAGGTTCTTCTCTGAACCAGAGTGGAGGAGGGAGGCATTCTTCTCAGTTAATTACAAGCGGGGTGTTGATTCGCATCTGACCCCCAGAAATCCCTGTGCCGGGTACCTGATGTTCATTTAAGGCCAAAGCCTACACAAGGAGCCTTGCTGTATACCGCCTGGGGAGCCATTGGCCATTTGTTTGGGGAATCGTTTGTATGGATTTTTCTTTTAATTCTTATTCCTTTGCATTGTAAGTATCCTTGTGAGTTAACCCTGGGCTACAACAGTTACGTGGTGATGGTTCTAACTGTAGGGATTTAGGTAACGTACAACACTGTTGACGGGTGTGTGTGTGTGCGCGCGTGTGTGTCTGTGTGTCTGTGTCTGTGTGTGACTGTAAGGCTTATTATTTCTATTAATTACCCCTGGGAGATCTTTCCATGGACTTTGAAAGAGAAGTGTTGAATTCTGGGTGAAAATAACACTCCACCTTTTATATACCACTGCCATTTAGTACAGGTTTGCTTCTGTTTATCTCTGCCCACATTTTGTTCTTTTAATGATGTGCACTAAGGGCCAAAGGGTATATACAGCCCTCCCGTAGCTTTCAGCCTCAGATTTTCAGAGGTGGGCAAGGGTGCCCTCTTTCTTTTTTTTTTTTTTTTTTCTTTTTGCGGTACGCGGGTCTCTCAGTGTTGCGGCCTCTCCCGTTGCGGAGCGCAGGCTCCGGACGCGCAGGCTCCGGACGCGCAGGCTCAGCGGCCATGGCTCACGGGCCCAGCCGC
>NW_006774127.1:1220020-1240254 GCF_000442215.2 Lipotes vexillifer
CCCCTGCATCGGCAGGCGGACTCTCAACCACTGCGCCACCAGGGAAGCCCAAGGGTGCCCTCTTTCTAGGCCTTCTCAACCTTAGCACCCTTGACATTTTGGCCGGATCAGTCATTGTAACGCAGGGCCGTCCTGTGCTTTGTAGGGTGTTGAGCGGCATCCCGGCCTCTGATCACGAGATGCAGTAGCCCTCGCCTCCCTGAGTTGTGACAACGAAAAACATCTCCAGATATTGCAGATATGCCCTGGGGAGGAAGGGGGAGTAAAATCGCTCCAGTGGAGAATCATTGTGCCATGGCCACACTTCTGTAGCCACAGCTTAAATTTGGATCACTCCCAAACTTTCTTCACCCTTCCTCATTTATGTCGATTCCTAATTGCTTTTCATCTCTTTGGGTGAAATGCACACATTTATCGGTGTTGAAATTTTATTCTCTTTAGGATCCAAACTCTCCCCGTGAGACTTGGACACTTAGAATCGGTTTTATCATCTAAGTTGTGTTGTTCCATCTGGTGGGAATATTCACATCCAGCTGTACCCTCTGCCCTAAAGCTTTTGTTGATCTCCTTTCTAGTGTTTTACCTCATATTCCTAAAGTCCTCTCCTTAGAGCATTAGGGAAATATTTATTATACCGAGTAATCAAACTAGCTGTTGTTTTCCACTAGGAAAAAAGGAGGTCATATTTTCTCAAAGTTTTGAGAACATGTTGAGGTAAGTTATATTTATTGCCCTCTCCCTATATGTTTTGTACAGTTTTATTCTGACACGTTTTGCTTTTTTTTTTTAAAAAAAGAAATACAGACTCAGATGTTGCCAAAATAGAAGAGACCGTCCGGTGTACCTGTCACCCAGCTTCCCTGGGGGGTGATATCTCATATAACAATAGATAACAATAGTACAGTATCAAAACCAGGAGATTTTCATTGGTCCAGTTTACAGGCCTCATTCAGATTTTTACATCCACTCATCTGTATGTGCGCATGTGTAATTCTAGGCAGTGTTACCACACCTATAGATTTGTGCAACCACTAGCACATCCAGAATACAGATCTCTCCCATGCTTCGTGCTGCCCCACGAGAAACAGTCCCACCCCTCCCCCCAGTCCCTAGGAAGCACTGATCTGTTCTTCTCTATAATTTTGTCATTCGAGACTGTTATATAGATGGCATCAGTGTGTAAATCCTCTGAGATTGGCATTTTTCACTCAGCGCCCTTGAGACTCACCCGTGCTGTGTGCATCAGTAGTTGCTTTTTATTGCTGCATAGTATTCCAGTGTACTGGTACTCTTTTTTTTTTTTTTTTTTTTGCGGTACGCGCCCCTCTCACTGTTGTGGCCTCTCCCGTTGCGGAGCACAGGCTCTGGACGCGCAGGCTCAGCGGCCATGGCTCACGGGCCCAGCCGCTCTGTGGCACGTGGGATCTTCCCAGACGGGGACATGAACCCGCATCCCCTGCATCAGCAGGCGGACTCTCAACCACTGCGCCACCAGGGAAGCCCCTGGTACTCTTTTAATACCTGTGCTAGCATCCATTATCATTTTGAGGCTAGCAGTTATTTGCGTAATACGCTACTCTATCCCATGGCTGCTGAGAGCTCAGATTCTCATGGCCCTCCTTGTGTACTTCTTGCAGTATATTTCAGTGCTGCTGTCAAAGAACGTTTTGACTGCGGACTCTGTCTCAAGCAGTTTGAGGTCGACTCAGTCAAACCCGGTGCATTTGAACCCTTGATCACCATCCTACCTACCAGCAGATTCCTACTTGTGGTCTCTTTCCCCGAGACAGAAGCTGTGTGAAATCAGTGACTTTTGATGGCTAGGCTGCCGAGGTCAGAAACATGTGACAGCCCCACCTGGACCAGCCAGGCGGGTAGTGTTGGAGTTCGCTCAAGCCCAGACTTCTTGGGATGCGGAACATGAATGCTACAAGAGGGCTTCTCTGGTGGCGCAGTGGTTGAGAGTCCGCCTGCCGATGCAGGGGACACGGGTTCGTGCCCCGGTCCGGGAAGATCCCACATGCTGTGGAGCGGCTGGGCCCGTGAGCTATGGCCGCTGAGCCTGCGCGCTACAAGATATTCCGGTCATCCACGAGTATCTTGGCAGGCCGGGATGGAAGGGGGTTTCTTTGATGTAAGCCAAGACTTCCACGGCCAGGGAGTGTCCTGACTTGTCGGGTATGTGGTCGTGGCCACTGTGAGGGATCTTCTGGGTGGAAGGTGGAACAGACAAGGCCCAGCCTCCACCCTGCAGGCTGGGAGCCACAGAGCACAGAGCAGGACGCACCCTCATTCTGGTCCTGGGTCTGACCATTTTTGGAGGAATGCCCAGTGCAGATGAGCCCAGGAGAGAGGGGAGCATTTCCCAGTTATTTCTTACTGGGCTCCTTACAGCCTACTTCTTACTGCTTCTGGTCCCATGCTTTGAAAAAAGAGTTTATCAAGCACAGGGGAGCAACATGTAGAGAGGTAAATCCCATGGAAAGGAACTCTCCTTACTGTTTTTAATCGCCGCCCCCTGCCGCGGTGAGGGGCCACGTGACAGCTCCCCCAGTCCAAGGACACGCAGCCTGAACTCCCCTGACGCCTACTGCCAGCTTCTGAGCCAGCCCTCCACCTAGCTCTGCTGTCTCCACCCAGGATCCCTGACCTTGCTACCCTCTTCCTTTTGTAATTAAAAGTTGAGCCGAGAATGAACACGAGGTCCTAGAGAGACGCCCTGTGCTTTGCTCTTCGCCACCTAGGTTGTCTATCACAGGGTTTCTCCACATATGAATTTTCTGTCATTGTAACTCCTCTTTTATATGAATAATGCCCACCTGCTCTTGTTTTTCTGCCAAGTATGTGTCTAGAGTATGACCAGTGAGTGTTTCAACAGCAAGTAGGTAAGCTGTTGCTTCTCAAGTGTAAAAAAGAGATTTTGTTTGCTTGTTTAAACTGGTTTATATATGAGATTAATATATCATATATGTACGTGTGTACCTATGCGCATATGTGAATATCTGTAATATAGATACACATATACATATGTTACATATTCATATATAAAACATACATGTTCAGTTTAGCATCATGGTTGCTGACTGAGGCAGGCAGAACTGTTGGTGTGTGGACTGTAGTATCTTATACCAAGGTCCTGTTGCCTAAGGGTTTTTGTCCACATCTAGTAGATGTATTGTTTGCTGTCCAGAAGCAGAATCTTTACCAGGCAGTGTTTATGAACTGCTTACAGTTTTCTAAGAAGATGAAAGTTACAAGCAGCCTCCCCACTGTTTTAACATCCTACTTGCCTTATTAGAATGGGGTCATCAGAATACCGCCTTGTTAATCCTGAGTTTCCATAAATTTTTCATTCCTTTGGGGATTCTCACAAAAGTAGATGCCAAGTTCAACTTCAAGAATATGAAGTCAGGTGCACAGTGTAAATTCTGGCATTAATTTTCAGACCTTGAGAACCACTGAAATTCTTGGATGTGTCTCTTGGGAATGTAGCTTTTTCAGCTGTAACAATTTCCTTCTTGCCTCTGGGTAGGTCTGGTGGGCTAGCTTACTGTATTTTGGGTTCGAAAACCACGTTCACTTAAGGTTCTCTTTGAAAAGGCCAATATGCCTTTTCTATAAATATTTTAAAGATGGAATCACCTGTTTTTCAAAGTATATATCAGAATTAAAAACATCTGATAAAATGAGCTCTTGGCTGTGAAGTGAGGAGGATTGGCTTTTGCCGTACAGTATTTTGGATAACAAGTCAGGGACTCTTTGCATACATTGTGAAGGGTAAATTGTGCATCTGTATTTTCACCATAGTTATTATTTTTCAGTATTTTACCATAAAAATTAAAACATGAGTCATCCGTGTTAAGAGTAAAACAGGTAGCAAAAAGTGGTCTAGCTTGGCTGCCTTAGGCCTTGCCCTTTTGTGGATTGTATGCAGTGTTGAGAAAATGTGCTTCTGAAATTAAAATCTCTTTCAAGGAGTTCAGATGGCTCTTCACTGGGAATGTAACTTTATATTTATTCACTATTGTCTTTGAGATATCAGGTAGATTCCTTTTCCCTGAGGCATAGAGAACTAGGTTCCTTTACCCAGGGTTTATCACCAAATGATGGGGTCAGAAATATGACTTAGGTTGTGTCCTTTTGAGTCTCTTAAAATCCCCCTGGGCTCTTAAACCTCCACCAGATCCCTAAATGGGGATCTTTAGAGTTGGCATATGCATATGAAACAAGGAAACAGGATATGTCAGAAGAATAAAAGGTCCCTTGAGGGTGTTCTTTTGCATTATTATAAAATGTCTGATGAAGTTGAATAGCTGTTCCCTCAAGGAAAGTAAGTTTTTAGAAGCTAATTTTAAAAAATGTCTTTTTCACACCCAGCTTAGGACAAAATTACCTTTTAAAGAGAAAAAAAATGTATATTCTAGCAGTGTATTCTAACTCAAGTCAGTGGTTTATTTGTCCAAGGAGGAAATACGATGTAGATTTAGGATTTAATATAGTGCGGGATTTTGGTAATAATTTGAATACGTGGAATCTGCATCATGGCTCAGCCCTTGTGCTCTTTTCAGCCTCCATGCCATCTGCATTTTCTTTTGTCCAGTTGTTTAACTTGCAAAAGTGTATTGATCACTCACGTACCTTGCGCTGGGGCTGTGCTAAGTTCTTGACATGGATTAATTCATTTAATCTGCCCCGTAGCCTTATACGGTTAGTACTAGTCTCATCTCCATTTTACATATGAAAATAGAGAGTCTTAGAGAAGTGAAGTAATTTGTTTAAGTTCACACAGCTGGGAAGTGTTGGAAGCAGGGTTTGGACCCAAAGATATTCAGCTGTATGGAACTAGAAATGCAGCTGAACAGTAGTTTGTAGAGAAGGAGGTAAAGACAGAATCTGTGTGGAGAGCTTTGGGAATGTGTATTTGCTTCTCCATAGAGAGTAGACCAAATTCACGAGATACAAGCCGCAGAAGAATTACCTAATTTGCCAGCGACTGCAACGGGGTATAGAAATTTTCCTATAATCAAACAAACCAAAGACCCAGTCCTTCCGATTGCTTTTGTGATGGCAGCAACTGAACATTCATCCTGAGTGACAGGCATAGTAGGAGTTGTGTTTGGAGAGAAGATTTCAAAGAATAGCTTCACTGAAATATTTGTAGGAGTCTGGAGAGCATCTCTATGGAAGGCGAAGGTCGCACTGAGTTTCCTAAGTCATTTTTCTTGGCTTTGGTCTGTTTCTGATAAACTCCAGATTCCCATGAAGCAGTGTTGAGAGAAGGCGTATTTGCTATGCAATCTGTGTGCAGTTTGTGAATCTTGCTTGTCATCTGCGGAGCTGATCGCTCTGTCTGCCCTGTATATGTAAGTGGCACTCAGCTGACTGGTCATGGTTTAGGACTGTTCACACCTTCCTCAGCAGAAATAGATGAAAATGCTATTTCATTCAAGTTTAAGGATGCATTTTTTTCTTTTTTTGGTAATAGAGACTTTCTTCTTTTAGAGCAGTTTTAGGTTCACAGCTAGTGCTAAAACTTTAAAAAACCATTTTGGACATTGACCTTTCAACGGATGTGAGATTTTTAAAAGATAATGGTTTACATCGAAATCAACTTTTCAAAGCTATAATTCAGTTAACGTGGTGATATGGTAGCTGCTAATGTTTTTCATTCCTAAGAAGATACAGATTTTGTAGTTTAAAAAAGAAAGTGCTAGCCTGGTTGAATCAGCAGATATGTTCTTGGTCATAAAGTGTACACTTTGGATGTTGCCAAGGGCTGGGTGCATCATTAGGGATGGAATTAGAAGTCTGTTTTATATAGAATAGTGATTCTCAACAGGGAGCGACTTTGGCTACCCGGGGACATTTAGCAATGTTGGGAGACATTTTTGGTTGTTACCACTGATGGGAGGAGGGGGCTACTGGCATCTAGTGGGTAGAAACCAGGGATGCTGCTAAACATCCTAGAAAGCACAGGACAGTCCCACACAACCCAAGTTGATTCAGTCCAAACGTGAACAGTGCCAAGGCTGGGAAATCCTGAGTTAGAAGATTGACTTGATTCTCTAACCCTTTTTTATTTTATTTTAATTTTCTGTGTTTTCTAAGTAAAATTGTTCCTGTCAAAGCAGCTTCTGTAGTGTAATTTTTAGGGATATGTGTTTGTGTATGATGCATTCATCTGATTGTTATTTAATTTTAATATGTGAATTCTATTTATTATAGCTTAGTAATATATCTAGATCGATTGTTATGTCTTAGTTATATTTATTCCAAAATTTTCTAAATAAAACATTTATACATAAATATAAATCAATGTATTTATGTAGTGGGGTACAAAGTAATTTGTCTAGGCCTTCTTAACTATGAGCTTCCACTTATCCTGAAAAGCAAAGGAACAGGCTGTAGGACAAGTTTGGTCACAGAATATCAGGAAATGGATGTGTATATTTCTGAGATGGAAGAAAGCTGGCAGAGGCCAGCACTCAAGATCTGCCCTCTGGCTCTCTGACCTCTCCTGTCGTTTGTCAATTTCCAAGCACTTGGGGTAGCAACCCTGACAATGAAAGAGCCAGCTTCTTTGAACAGGATAAGTGAACCTTTACCAACAAATCCCACACCTTCTCTTTTCTGCTTCTCCCAATTTTGATGAGTGTGATTTTTTTTTTTTTCTTTCTGCTTAATTTTCACCCAGTATGTTGTTCTATTGCAAGCCATAGTAATGAATCACTGAAATCTTGGTAAAGGCATTTGAATCAGCAGGCAGAACTTTTATTTGCTGAAAATCAGTGGAAGAATACTCACTGTTTCTCACCAAACCTTTACTGTTCTCACCAAACCTTCAGGCAGGAGGGAAATTTGGTTGGGTTCATCTTACAATTCCTGGATTTAATTTGTGGTGTGGGAGTGAGTTTTCTGTAAATTTTTGGCTTAACGAGGTGTAAATGACGTATAAAATTGTAAGATATTTAAAGTGTACATCGTACTAGGAGTGAGTTCTCTCCATGATTCTTCTCACCTTTTTCTCTCCTCTAGCAGGTGGACCAAAAAAGGAAATATTTATTTTCTATTACTTCGTTGCTTTTTAACCGGTAAATGAGACATCCTTCTAGATGAATTTTAGTGTCATGCATGCTTTGTTTGTTGATTGGACATCATTTAAATAAAAGGACTCCTCAGGGCTCTAAATGGGATGTTTAATTAGTTAGAACAAGAGTCTGTACCACTATCTGCTAACATAACATTAATTTACTAAGTGGATAATTTGTTGCACATTAACCGACCCTGATGTGGAACTAAGGACTCTGGACGTGGTTCATGATGGAAATCTGAGCTTGATATTGGTAATGAGGTTTCAGCGATGGCATCATCACCGAGGCTTGGACTCACCACTCTGGACCAAGCCATGCCTGGTAAGGGACATGTACCAAGGACTTATTCACCAGCTCGGTTAGTTCAGATTAATGATAAACTCAAGGATGGTGAGTGATTTCTTTGCTTCAGAGATCACTGCTCATTAAAGACCAATGTTGGAATTCAGCGTGATTCAGTTGTGCCAGCAAGCCTGTGACTGACCTGGGATGCTTGTGAGACCAAGGCTGTGCTAAAGCTGGCATCTGGCTGTGGGTGGGATTCCCACCCGTCCTTACTGAGACCAAGACTCGATGGAGAGGGCACCAGAGGACACCAAGGAAATACAGCTGACCAACTGATGTACCTTGAAAGGTCCCTCAGATTTATCTAGAAGCTATAAACCTCTAAAACTGACAATAAGAGTAGAGGACATTTATGAGACACTTATTTGGTGCCATGTGCTCTGCTGAGCCTCTTATATCCATCACCTCATTGAACGCTCTGCAGGTTAGGAACTATTGTTAATTCCACGCAGAGCTGAGAACCTGTGGCTTAGAGAGGTTAAGTAACTAGTCAAGTCACGCAGCTAGTAGATGGGATTCCAGGTCTCTTGTCTGACTCCAGAGCCTGTGTGTTCGTCTCTTCTCTTCCAAGTTGATGTCTTGTGAGCTTATTACAGCTCTCCCAGCCAGGTGGATATTGCCAATCTGGAAGACTGACTGTGGATTTTATCAAACGTTTGGACTTTTCCCAGGGCAGTAGGATCCCGTGCTTGGCAGTGACTTTATTTCAAGGTTATTGTCATGGCTTGTGTATCTAGTTGAGGGTGTGTTTTGTCTAGGACTCCCTCAAATATAGGACAAGGCTGGGGCTCAGAACTCAATATTTGCAAATTGGCAAAATGAAAATAGTGGACTCGGCAGAAATAACGAGCCTACAGAATTAATAGTGACATAGTGGGCTTGTTGGGATATCACTGGTCCCAATGAGGAGATGGTCATGGCCATTTTGATTTGCCCTTTTGCCAGCCACTGTCTGACAGCATAGCTTTACTGGTGATGGATATTTAGGTTATCTCAAGAATGGGCCCTGCATGCTCCCTAGAGGATTCCAGCAAAAGCTCATGAAGGACCTTGGAAAGGTTGTCATGGGTCAGAATCACTTGGAGTGGCTGTGTGGCCGGCAGGTGGGATCAGTGGTGAGCCTTCTTGGCCCAGCTGCTCTCACGTTGGAATATTAAGGTCTTTATCCTTTTGTTGAGATCAGACAGAAGTTGCTAGTGTGCCTTTGCCTTTCCTGACTTAGCTTACTGCCCATCATGTTCCCAGGGACCTGCTTACTTTCCGTAAGGAGCCCAGGTGAGCTGAGTGTGGTATATCGTTTCTTGCCTTGACTGAGACAATATAAAAGTTTTCAGCACTGAGGTGCAGAAAGTAACCCACATTATGGAGGTTACTCCTTCTCTGGTGTCTCTTCAGCAGCTGTGTCCCATGGCCTCCACTGCAGGTCTGGGCTTTGCTTTGCCTGTGGTATTTGGAGCTGTGCTTTTTCTGTCCTCATTTTTGAACTTTCATACATACACATGAATTGGAGCTCTAACTTGTCTTCACACACCTGCCCCTGCTTTGGCCACTGCTCAGGACTGATCGTGCTTCTGTGTGGGACCATCCCCTCCTGGTCTACAGCCCTCACTCTGACTCGTTGCCGTCTGGGGTGCCTCAGTGATGACAGGTCTCTTCCTCCTCCTTCCCCTGGAGTATCCAGCCTACAGGTGTGGTTTCTCAAGAGATGACTTCATTCACAGACTTGTAAAGAAGGAGGTTCTCTGAAACCAGGGGTGAAACTTGAAATTAATCATTCAATCTTGAGTTTCAGATGGCCGAGCGAGGAGAAGCAGAAAATCACAGTTTGAAATGTTCACAAGTAATTCATGGCACAAAGGCCTGGAGTCCTTCCAAAGTTACCAAGCATACAGCTCCCTGCTCTCTTGCTAGCCAAAGAAGAATTGATTGTTACCCAAGGTTTGGATATTTTAAATTAATCGGCAGGAGTGTTAAGAAAATATTGATAGCTGCTTGGACCTTTTAAAATTTGTTTTTAGCACCTTTCAATTCTGAATATGAAAACCGTTTGTTTTATAACTGGGAAGAGAGCAGTGACTTTTGAGATTTGGGTTAGGTTATCCAACAGGATGGAAGCACTGTGAGAAACGTAGGCTTCTTTTTGGTGAACTTTATGAAAATCAAAGGGAAGATAGAATCGGTTCTTTATTTTTTGAGGAATAAACAATTTTCTTCCATTCTAGTGTTCACTTGGCAGTTGGCCAGGAAGCGTGCCTACAGCTCAGGAATCATCCCAAACCTAACTAATGGAAAAAGTCTGACTTGCTGGAGGCTGAAATTCAATACTGAGGCGGTGACATGGGGGTGTGTATGTGTTAGCGGTGGGGCAGGGTGGTGGGTAAAAGACTTTGGAAGCCTTAACCCCTGGCAGCTATAAATGAATACTCACTCACTTGGGTGGCTAGAATTCATGCTTTTAAAAAGAGCTTTATTCTGCCATTTGGTCAGAATTAAGATATGATTTAATGTATTATGTCCAAGACTGGTCTAAAAACATACTCCTTTTCTTTTGATTTGAGCCAAGTTTAATTAAGAGCACTGCTTGACAAGCCCGTTAAATAATTGAAACATTTTCCTTCAAAATCTTACCCTTAATGGAGGCATTATGGGCAAACTAATGCGTTTTCTAAAACCTGTATGAGACCCAGACTACAGGAGGCACTATGTAAAAGGATTGCAGATTAGGGGCCCGGCAGGTAAGAAAGTGAGATGATCCAGGTTGTGAGCTATAGGGAGCAGTGGGGACTGTGGTTAGCTGGAGCTCACAGACCTGAAAGAATTAAAGCTCCATCTTGCTAGGTCTTCTAGTTTTGTTCTTTTTTTTTGCCTTTTCATTTTTTTTAAAAATAATTTTGTTGTTGTTGGGGTATAGTTGGTTTACAACGTTGTGTGAGTTTCTGCTGTACAGCCAAGTAGAGTTCCCTGTGCTATACAGCAGGTTCTCATTAGTTATCTATTTTATACGTAGTAGTGTATATATGTCAATCCCAATCTCCCAATTCATCCTACCCTTGCTTTCCCCCCTTGGTGTCCATACATTTGTTCTCCACATCTGTGTCTCTATTTCTGCCTTGCAAACCAGTTCATCTGTACCATTTTCTAGATCCCACATATATGTGTTAATATACAATATTTGTTTTTCTCTTTCTGACTTACTTCACTCTGTATGACAGTGTCTGGGCCCATCCATGTCTCTACAAATGTAGGTCTTCTAGTTGTTTTTTTTTTTTTCATTTTTTTCATTTTATTTTTTTGGCTGCGTTGGGTCTTAATTGTTGTGCGCTGGCTTTCTCTAGTTGCGGCGAGTGGGGGCTACTCTTCATTGTGGTGCATGGGCTTTTCATTGCGGTGGCTTGTCTTGCTGCAGAGCACGGGCTCTAGGCATGTAGGCTTCAGTAGTTGAAGGACACAGGCTCAGTAGTTGCAGCATGGTGGCTCTAGAGCACAGGGGCTTCAGTAGTTGTGGTGCGCAGGCTCAGTAGTTGTGGCGCACCGGCTTAGTTGCTCCGTGGTATGTGGGATCTTCCCGGATCAGGGATTGAACCCCTGTCCCCTGCATTGGCAGGCGGATACTTAACCACTGTGCCACCATGGGGGGGTCCAGTCTTCTAGTTTTTAAAGAGAGACCAGATATGTAGATTTCTGTGAATTGTCCCAATTTGTAAAATGTTGACAAGTAATGCCGAACATTTTGGTTTTCACCAAGTGGGCCAAGCACAACTTGACTGGGGCTTGTGTCCTCTACATAGTGAGGCAGTGATGTTTCTTAACTTTGGAGCAAAAGAAAGGACTAGAATGTCCTCTATTTTCCTTTGGGTTAGTTTTAATTTGCTTCCAAAAAATATTTACTGTGTTGTGAAACCGTTTTGCAAGGGTGGTATCTAGGTTGAATTTCTGCATTTTCGGAATGGATCCCCACGTGATTCAGTCTTTTGGGACTATTCTTTGTTTTACTTGGCTAAGCCAGGGATAGAAGCTGGATAATCTTGTCTTTGGGGGTAAAACATTATTTTTCAATTTTAAAAGTTTAGTATTCCTTTTTTTTTCTTTTTTCTTTCTTTTTTTTTTTTTTTTTTTTTTTGGAGATGAGAGGTTTGGAGGGTTGGATGCCACACCAAGATTCTGCCCCTTCCCTCTTCATCTTTGCATTCATTCACCAAGACTGAGCACTTCCCCAAAGAACGTAGTATAGAGGGAAGGCCGTGGAAGCACACCGCCTGGGTTTGGATGCTGTCCTGCTTGCTGGGCGTGTGACCTTGGGCAGGTGCCTCGTGTTCCCATGTATAAATTGGTTTTGACCATCACCATTCAGTGCCTCATGCTCCAATTTGTAAAATGGGTTTGACCATAACTCTACTGTCTTAGCTCGGGCTGCCATCACCAGATACCACGGACTGGGTAGCTTACACAACAGGCTTTTATGTTCTTATGTTTCTGGAGGCTAGAAGTCCGAGATTAAGGTACTGGCAGGTTTGGTTTCTGGTGAGGGCTCTGTTCCTGCCTTGCAGAGGGCTGCCTTCTGGTTGTGCCCTCACATGGACGTGGGGGGAGAGAAAAAGGGCACGTGGGCATGAGCAAGGTCTCATAGAAAGACACTGATCCTGTTGGCTTCACCCTGATGAGCTAATTTAACCCTCAAATAAAACCCCGAACCCATTAAACATTCATTCCCCATTCACCCCTCCCCCAGTCCCTGGAAACCACCAATTTGCTTTCTATCTCTATGGATTTGCCCGTTCTGGATATGTCATTTAAATGGTATTGTACAATATGGGACCTTTTGTGTCTGACTTTTTTCACTTAGCATGTTTTTGAGTTTCATTCACTTGGTAGCATGTATCAGAACTTCATTCCATTTTACATCTGAATAGTATTCTCGCGTTGGCTCTGATTTTATATAAATAAACGTGTATAAAACACATTGTATGAAAATGTATATTTATTGCTATATTTTATGTATATGTAATATGTATATGTCTATACTTATTTATGTTGATTTCTATCTGGCAGGAGGCCTGCATTTAGAGAGAAGGGAATGGATGTACTTCTGTGGCCTTGGAACAGAGTGTCAGGGTGGCTTTAACACAGGTCCCACTTTGTCCCTCTATTTTCAATTGGTTTAACTGATAAACATATTTTAAATGGTTTATCCATACCCCACACACCCCTGCCTACATACGCCGGAGGTAAAATAGTCTTTAGAAAACATAATGGTAGCTTCATTCACAGGAGCCTGAGGCTCATACTTTGACCGTCAGTTTGCTCACATGTGTGATTTCACATGCATGATCACACTGTTGTATGTTGGTTTCATCATTCACCTTAAGTATTGCCAGCTGATAGGAATTTATAGCTTTTCTGCTCATAACTGCTTAAGATAATATTCAGAGGTGATTTTTGCTTTAGTTTAAAGAGATTCATCAATTTTTTTACTCTTTAATAGTAGAGAGGTGAAGGTAAGATTTTATATTACATTTTATTTATTTATTTTTATTATTATTATTTTTTAAGTTTATTTGATTTATTTATTTTTGGCTGTGTTCGGTCTTCGTTGCTGCGTGCAGGCTTTCTCTAGTTGCGGCGAGCGGGGGCTTCTCATTGCAGTGGCCTCTCCCATTGCAGAGCACAGGCTCCAGGCACACGGGCCTCAGTAGTTGCGTCACTTGGGCTCAGTAGCTGTGGCACGCGGGCCCTAGAGCGCAGGCTCAGTAGTTGTGTGGCACGGACTTAGTTGCTCTGCGGCATGTGGGATCTTCCCAGACCAGCTATTGAACCCGTGTCCCCTGCATTGGCAGGCGGATTCTCAATCACTGCGCCACCAGGGAAGCCCCTATATTACATTTTAAAGTAATATTTAAAGCTTAGACAAATGAAGTCACACGGATGTTTGCTGCATCTTCTCAGCAGCTAAGATCTGGAAATGCCAAAGAATGGATTTCCCATATTTCTCCCACGGTAGACGCATTAAAAAGCAAAACCATAAGTATACTTTGCTTGCCTTTTTCTACCCTGACGTTGTCTATCCTGTGGGTAGTTTTCTTTTAAAAAGAGGGAGGCTATATCTCCATCTGTAAGCGTTGCAGCATAAAAGGTCTTTTGATATTGTCTGCAGAATCCTTTTGGACATAGTGGCAGCACTTGGGCCTTACTTAGGGATGGATGAAATTGTCCTGTGGGTTTTCGTTTTTCAGGAAATCACTCTAAATGAAAATACCATCAGCAATGATGAGATCATCAGGCTGAGTGATCAGTGGTCATTTCTTTAGTCCTCTCCATAGCAGTTGATAATTTCTTCCTTGGTTTTCCCAGTCTGTTGTGTTTCCTGTGACCAACTCACTCTACTTCCGTTTCCTCTGTTGACTCGTTTTCTGTCTCCCTCTGGAGAGGCAGTGTAGTATACAGTAAGCCCCCTGCATACGAATGAGTTCCATTCCGAGAGCGCGTTCATAAGTCCAGTTTTGTTTGTAAGTCCAACAAGGTTTGGCTAGGTACCCAGCTAACACAGTTGGCTATATAGTACTGTACTGTAATAGGTTTATAATACTTTTCACACAAATAATACATAAAAAATAAACAAAAAAAACCATGTTTAATCTTACAGTACAGTACCTTGAAAAGTACAGTACAAGAGCTGACATACAGGGACTGGCATGGAGTGAACAGGCAAGAAGAGTTACTGACTGGAGGAGGGAGAGGAGGTCGGGGAGGGTAGAGCTGAAGGGTCATCAGCAACAGGAGACAGAGGACAAGCTGCAATTTCACTCATACCTGATGTTGATGGAACACACATTCACATCTTTGAAAGTTTGCAACTTGAAGGTTCGTTTGTAGGGGACGTCCTGTAATTACAAGAGCACGTGCCCTGGAATGACTTGTGTTTTGAATCCTGGCTCCACCATGTAATAAAGTTAAAAAGAGGCAAAGAGTAGAAGGAGAGGAAGTGAAGTTTAAGTGACTCTCAGAAATCATGATGGGTTCTTTTTTTTCTTTTTAATTAATATATTTATTTATTTTTGGCTGCGTTGAGTCTTCATTGCTGTGCACGGGCTTTCTCTAGTTGCGGCGAGCGGGGGCTACTCTTTGTTGCGGTGCGCCGGCTTCTCATTGCGGTGGCTTCTCTTGTTGTGGAGCACGGACTCTAGGTGCGCAGGCTTCAGTAGTTGTGGCTCACAGGCTCAGTAGTTGTGGCACAGAGGCTCAGTAGTTGTGGCGCACGGGCTTAGTGGTTCCGCAGCATGCGTGATCTTCCTGGACCAGGGATCGAGCCCGTGTCCCCTGCATCAGTAGGCGGATTCTTAGCCACTGCGCCACCAGGGAAGTACCTCATGGTGGGTTCTTGAATGTAGATAGTTTTCTCCACATTAGCCAAGGAGGTTGAGAGGAGAGAGGGTGAGTCAGGAGACATGTCCGTGGAAGGCCTGGCAGGATCTGCAGCTTTCTGGCACTTCTTGGTTTGGGAGATGGGATGGGTGAGGATGTCAGCTTTGCACCTGGTGACGGTAGAGACCTTCAAGCTGCGGGTGGAGAAGGAGAAAGCCTGGAGAGGTGATTTGAGGTGGATCGGGCCATGCTGGGTTTTGATGTCCAGTCCTTGGTGGTTAACGAGTTAAAACCGCCGTCAGGTGGGATGTCAGTGGGCATTAAACAGTTTTCCTCCCTTTTGACCAGTGACTTTCAGTGGGGGTATTTTGGCCCCAGAGGACATTTGACAGTGTTTGCAGATCTTTGCTTGTTACAACTGGGGGTCAGGGTTATATAGCGAGTAGAGGCCAGTGATGTTGCTAGACTTCCTACAGTGCACAGGACAACCTCCCACAGTAAAGACTTGTCCGCCTCTGTTGTCAGTGTTGCTGACGTTGGGAAACCTGCTTTAGGCCCTTCCTGAAGTAAGGGATGCCCGTTCCTTTAGTCCTCAGAGCAACCCGCCAGCTCTTCATCCAAGTCTGTAGTGGGGAGGGTTTGGGGGAGGTCCATTTGGGACCCTACCTCTCATTCCCACCAGGACACCCTTTCAAAAGCCTGCCGGTGGCCCCGGGATGGGACAGCAGCGGTTCTGCCAGGCAGGGGGTAGGTACCCTCAGGGCCTGTAATGGATATGGGCCATGTGTGAGAGACACTTATCACTTCTGTGAAAAATGCCAAGATGTCTCTGTTGCTTCTGACAGAGACTGCAGTTGAGGATGTGTCTGTCCTAATCTAAGGGGGCTTTTTTCCCTTTTTTTTAAATTTGCCGTGGAAGAGATGGAACAGGAAATCGGACTCGACAATGGCTGTGTTGTTCTCCCTCCTCAGATGTCACTTTGTTAACAAGTTACTCTTCACTTCCCCCAGCTCTCACTCCGGACCCGTGCATTGTCTGCGTGTGGGTCAGTGCACAGGGTGATTTGCGTGCGAACGCTCCGGCCGACCAGTTAATATCTTTGAAATCAGGAGTTACATTTCTTAGTTCCACCCAGAGAAGGGAGTTCATTCTCTAAAGCAAACAACAAATGATCACTTGGTGTCACTGGGTTGCTGGGAGCCATAAAACATATTTGCAAGTGGGTTGCGTCTAAAGTAATGCTGTCTTTTGCTGTGGGCGGCCTCTGCAGAACTTTTGTGCTCGGTGGCCCTTGCCAATCAGTGGACCTGAAATAGGCCTGTGGCCCTGGCAGGTGGGGGGTTTTTGATTGTGGGTGAGCGGCTGGCCTTCGTGCAGGAGACCGTTTCCTTTGTCAGCCCTCTTCCCCGTGCCCTCCCTCTCCGTTGAGAGCCCTGGGACTCTGGCTCCAAGGTCAGGAACAGTTTGGGAGAAGAGGGTTTCAAGGTCAGAAGGGAGATGATTATCCTCAGGAAACAACAGTGAGCTTTGCAGAATGAGACCAGACACGTGTATGAGGCTGAATACACTAAATCCGTTCTTGTAAGTGTTTCCTTCGGAGGGTCTGGAAGCCAAGTGTGTGTTGGTTTGCCGAAAGAGTCAAAACCATCTCTCGAAAAGGGGATTGAGACTGCCCCCCACAGCAAGCGTGATTCATTGCCTCATGTTATATGTGTCAGATATGCAAGACTCATCTTGTTAACAGAGGCTCTGGGCCGTTCTCCCGGCAGTTTGTGTTTTGAGTGATGGAGTGAGATGGTAAACTCAGCGTTCCCAGCTCGGCTTCTCTGTTGCAAATACTTTAGCTCCAGGAATACAGATCCCCCATTTAAACGCACAATTCCCCTTTGTGTTTTTATCTGCCCTTCTTGTGTCATTTATCTCTCTCTGCATTTTATTATGGCTATTTTCTGTATTTACTAGTGTTCTTTCTGATTAGATTAAACTCTTGGAGAGCAGACTGTCTTTTATTCATTTTCAGACTGTTGGGTCATTCTCTGAGCCAGGTACTGGGTGGGCTGCTTTTACTGATATTCATTCCCTTATTTAACCCCCTGTTTATCATTGGCATTTTGTAAAGTAGGAAACTGTGGCTCAGGAAAGCTAAGTGACAGGAGACACAGAATTATGTGGGATGCGAGGATGATGGACTTGCTTGGGTGCAAATCCTTTTATGGGACATAAGTTACATGTGAATAAAGCTGTTTTTTCAAAAAAGAAAAAGCAAACCCGTTCCACCGCCTCTTAGCTCTGGGACCTCGGGCAGGTGTTTTTAATGGCTCTGTGCCTCGTTTCTCACATCTGTTAAATGAGGCATCATCCGTTGCTCGCTTATAGGGTCGTTAGAGTTAAACCAGTGGGCGCACGTGAAGTGCTTAGAATGGCGGCTGGCATAGGGTCAGGGTGTCCCGTTACTGTTTTTCTCCAAGGTTACGTGGTCAGTGGGGGGATTGGAGTCTGATCTGCTGGATCCCGAAGCCCATGTCCCCGTCATTGAATCCTGTGACTTCCTGGTCCTGGCGTGGTGCCTTGTCAGCCAAGGGCTAGGTCAACATTTGCAGAGTGAATGAATGCACTTGGAATTTGGGTGGTGGTGGTTCCCCAGGTACAATGAATTTGCTGAAAGGGGGAGAATCTACCTTGGGATTCATGAAGGAAGTAGACCACCAGGTCAGAGTTCTGGAAAATCCCTTTGCACAATGTCTCCTGGACTGAAAAAGCAAATGCCCTCTCAAATCAGTCATTTTAAACATGGAGAATATGGCTTCATGATGGTCTGGCTCTAGAAGCTTCCAGGGAGCCAAGACATTGGGGGGTGGGAATTCCGAGTGCCCTTCTGTGTCTAGAAGAGGAGTCTGGCCAGCCCTGGGGGGTAGCACAGTAGAGCCGGTGGTGAACAGGCCAGGATGTGCTGTGTTTTTTGGGGTATAGCTATCACTTTTATTATTGGTTTCTACAACTGTGAACCCCAGAATCTGTATTACAAGCTTTCTCACCTATTTAAATGCTGTAGAGGTATGTTTAGGGCAACTAAGACACAGAAAGTCAAGGTCATCATTAATAGGGCAGGGCTGGTAAAAGACAAACATACTTTCCTCGCCCAGTGTCAAGATGGGTGGAGTCTGTGCTGAAGTCCACCATGTTCTTGGTCACTGTTAGAAGTCTATATCCTTCTGTCCTTCCTAGCACAGGTGGTGCCAGTCCTTCCATCTAGCAGGGAGGGCTGCTATCATGAGTCACTTATTTATGTACTGATTTCTCCGTCATGGGGCAAAGGTGCAGCGAGCAGGCCAGGGCCTCCCAGGGTGGGTGAGGTTCATGCCCAGGCTAAAAGGGTACATTGCTGGCAGCGCAAGCTGGGTGGAACCTGAGAAAAATCCAGGTCCCACCTGGATTCAGGCGAGGCTGAAGGGGGAGGAAGCGGCCAGAGTGTGCATAGGCCATAGGTCGCAGGAGGGATTTTGTCAGCATGGAAGAGGCTTTAAGCAAGACCGGAAGGAGGGTTTGCAAGGATCACGCTGGTTCCAAGGTGGCTTGTAGATGCAAGAGGGCTAGGATTAGGTGTAGGGGACTAGGGCGGGGGTCGAGGTCGGGGTGGAGGCGGACTGGACATGGGGAAGTAATGAGAACAAATGGCTTGGCCGGGTTGGACCAATGGCTTGGATGGGGCGACCCCCTGGGTTTTGAACAGCCAGTTTGCCTCTCAGAGCTGCTCCCCTCCTTCTCTGCTGGGTATTTGGGGGAAATCTGCCAGTTTTTCTGCAGTCAGTCTTCAGATCCTCGCACACTGGGCTCCAGGGTAGTTATTACCATTCCTCAAGTACATTCCACTTTCTAACCTATAGCTCATGGAAACCCCAATTAAAAACACAGTTGCTTTGGACAACTCTTATTACATCCGCAAGACCCTTTCCTCTTTCTGTTACCACATTCAACGTATCTGGTCATGGATGGGAGCAGAAGAGGGTAGTTTCAGGGTGAAAAGCACATACTTTCTGCTGCTTAATGTATAATTGATTGTCTAGTTTTATTTGTCTTAACTCTAAGCCACCAATAACTCGGATAATGAGCCGACATGTGCAATTACGAGTTCAAGAATTTAGAAAACGTAGCTGCTAAAATGGCTGTGGGTTTTGTATTACAGTAAACAGATATGTTTTTCTTCCTCCCTTTGGTTAAAAACAAGATGTCACGGGGCAATTTGTGTACCCAGTTCCCCCAAGCTGTTTTAATCATCTTGTATACTGGGTATGTGGAATTCACATTCTTAGAGCACTTCTGACTTATCACATTCTTTTATTGTTATTTCAGAGATTAGAGACAAAGATTGTTCTTTTATCTCCCCCAGGTGAATGTTGAACTAAGGTAGGTGAGGTTGGGGGCAGGTGAGGATGAGTAATTCATACTTACCTTTGCTGGTTGTCACTGGGACGTTGTATATATTCCCGAAAATGAGAAAAAGCAAATAAAAAGAAGACATTGCGTTCATGCCTTTGTACACACACCACCATCTTAGCTCACAAAGTTACATCTGTAGAGTCTAACAGAACTTCCTGGTCCAGTGCTGTAGCCACTAGCACACGGGGCTAGTGGGCATGTGGAAAATGTCTGTTCTGAACGGAGATGTGCACTGAGTGTAAAATATTCACCACACTTTGAGAATTAGTGTGGAAAAAAACAATATAAAATTCTCCATTTTTATATTGATTATACGTTGAAGTTAAAACATATAATCTCTGTGGGGTTAAGTAACAGATGTTATTAAAATCTCGCCTGTTTCTTTTTTTTTCCCCAAAGGTTCGTGATTGCTAGAAAATTTAAAACCCTATATGTGGCTTGCATCAGTTTTGTTGGGGAGCGCTGGGCTAAAGAGACACTTACCCAGGAGGCAAGTAGGGTCCCTAGGGAACTGCCCTCCAGGGAGCAGGGAGCTCCTGGAAATCTCTCCCGGGAGTCCTGGGAGCTGATTCTAGCCACTGTTACCTCCAAGGAGGACAGTACAACTTCCTCTGTGACTGCTCAGCTGCTCCAGGCCTCCCCTGCCTGCCAGAAGTGCTTCTCGCAAGAATTCGGCTTATCTCCCAAGTCTGTGATTGATGACAGCAAGAGGGCACACATACTTGCAGGTCAGCGCTTTCTTAGAACAACAAGAGTTCAAGGAGTTCTTGAGATGAATGGGGTCTATGGAGTGGTAGTGACACCTCTTCAGATGCTCGATGGTGTTTGGTGGGTCACCCTGATTGGGCTGAATTCTCAGTTAGCCACCAGGCACCTTTTGTCCTCACTGGTTTTCTATGATCCACCTGCATTTTAATTTTTTTTTTTTTTTTTTTTTTTTTTTAAAAATTCAGAAAGCAATTGCTGGTCCTCAGACCCCAATGAAAGATTTGTTCCAATTG
>NW_006774127.1:1240429-1263778 GCF_000442215.2 Lipotes vexillifer
GGGACCCTCCCGGACCGGGGCACGAACCCGTGTCCCCTGCATCGGCAGGCGGACTCCCAACCACTGCGCCACCAGGGAAGCCCGATCCACTTGCATTTTAAACAAACCTCTTTGGTGGTGGACGGGGGTACTTTTGTTCTTTCCAATCAAATGAAGGAGTCTTTGAACCCTTTCGGCTCTGCCCCTCTAAATGATTGGATTTTGGAGCCCAAATACAATGTCCCCAGTAGAGCCATCACCGTCGCCTGGATCAGGGCAGTGGAGATGAGTGGTGATTTCTCTAGATTTCCAGTGTCTGTTGACAAACTGCTGTGGCATTTGTAGGGGGGACAAAGAAGTTTGGATTGTACGACATAAGAGGCCTTCGAGTTTGCCTGGTGCTAGTAAGAGAGAGCAGTACCTAGGCATTCTGTGGAAGTCTGGAAGGAAGATGCCTTGCCGTTGGTGCAGCTGAGTTATGCTTAAACACGGATTTCCATGGGTTTGTCCAGGGATGCTGGTTTCACGCACCAGTATGGCACTTTCAGTGATCTTGGAGTAGGATATTATGGTGTTTTATTGGCGGGCTAGTACAATGTGGTGGTACTGCAGAGTCCCTAATAATGCTAGTGAAGGACATTTGCTTACAAAGCATACATTTTTAGGTAATGTTTAGCAAGCCAGTTTTGTTAGAGGTGCAGTTTTGTGAGAACTTCTAAAATGATTTTTAAATAACGTGTTTGGAAATGACGTTCGGCTAAATAATTTCAAGACAAACACTTGGCTTGCAATGAGCATAAATTATTGGGGTAAATAAGAGCAGCGGAGACATACATCACGTGCATAGTGAATTACCCCTGAGCAGTGCATTCTGCTTTGTGGGCAGGCTGTTCACCTTGCTAACTAACTTCCTTCCTTTTCCTTCCTTTTCTTTTTCTTTCTTCCCTCCCTGCCTCTCTTCCTTCCTGGTTTCGCTTGGATCTAATGCTTTCCCCTCTTGGGGCAGCTGTTGAGATCAGTGGTTTAAGCTAGGTGTTGGACTCGTTTAAGCTGGAGTTTGCTTTGTGCAGGGGTCTAAAAAGGGCATCAGGTGTTTCCTAGGAGTCAGAGGAGGTGTGAGGATGTCTGAATTGGTGCACTTAGGATGGGGGGAGGAAGGAGCCCTCGTTTGTTTGGGTCCCACCCCCCCCTAAGGCCTGGGCCCAGAGTCAGGGTGCGGTCCCACCCTTCCAGCTCTGCCCATCTGGAGTTAGTCCCATGGGCATTTGGTTCTGCTGTAAGATCAGGGGACGAGAGCCTCCCTTCTGGACCTTTTCTGTCCCGTGATAGCTTATTGGATATTTGCTTGGCCTGACGTCTGAGTCCCGAGCTCCCTCTCCCGTAGTTGCGTTCCTGCCGTGAAATAGAGGAGGGGTCCGTCTTGCAGAATGACGTGAGGCCAGAAGGAGGATGGCAGGAGGAGAGGCCGGGAGCTGGGCAGTGACCTGAAGCTGGCCTTAGGGGCAGAGTCCTGCCTCCGTGGAGCTGTTGCCTGGCCCCGCCTACCCCCGTGTCCACCCTGCTCCACAGGAGGGACCCCTCTGTGTCAGGGGTTCACCCTGGTGGGTTTGCGTTGCACGCAAGCCCTCGCTGCCAGCCATGAATCGGGTTTTTTACTGAGCAGGGCAGTTGGTGTGTGTGTGTGGTGAGGCTTCAGGTGTGGCTAGAGTGGTCTGGGTAGGATGGAGTCGGGCGGGACGGAGGAAGACTGGGCTGCCGGACTCCACTCCTAGGAAATTTCCTTTCACCCCTCGCTGGGCAAGCAGCTCTTGGCTAGACTGAGCCTGTTGTTCTCACCGCTGGCCCGCGGGTAGTGAGAGGTTTCCCGGGAACGAGAAAGGGGGGCACAGGGCCTTTGCATTGGGCCAGGGTCTCTTTGGTGCTGGTGGGGCCTGGCATCCAGGGGTCTGGGAGGAACCTCCCTTAGCATCAGGACTCAGAGCTTCGAGTTACCCGTCTCAGTGGCCCTGGGCCGATTTGCTTGCAGGCTCCAGACTTCACCCACCCCCCTGCCCCCGGGCTTGGCTTATTCTTGTCCCCCCAAGTAGGGTCTTAACTACAGCCCTGGCCCCTGCTTCTGCCCACCTATCAGTTCTACTCGAGGAGATCTTGAGAATTTCCAAGCTTTGAGTGACTCAAGAGTCTTATGGACTGAGGTGGAATTAAAAGTTGATACCTCAAAGACTTGGCTGCTGGGTTTTTTTGTGTGTTTGTTTTCTAACAAATATAGTTGGAAAAAAGTCTACTGCATTGGAAAACAATGTCATTTGGCCCCCATTTTACTGGTAAGTGGGGAGGCTTCAGTGGTCTCTAGAGCCTGGTCGGTTAAGAGTTTGAGACTTTTCTTTCTCGGACTAGAGGAAGGTGAATGCCTTCGTTTTTCGGTGTGTGGAGCTGTTCATAGTTTACAGGTGGTTTACAGAGCAGGTGGGCCAGTTGACAGTGTATCTTCATCACCAGTCCTCAGCTAATTGGCAGGAAATTGGACCTTTCACCTTGAGACTCCCACTGGCCCGTGGCGGGGGGTCCTTTTCATCCTTCAGAATCCCGCTCCCATAAGGCCTGGTTCCTTCGCCAGCGTCCCACACGCAGGTGCTCTGTGTGTGTCCCCAGATGAGCCCCGTGGCGTCAGGTCTGGACCGCAGGTTTCTGGAAGTCAGGTTTGCTTGTTATGAATCTTTGTCCTGTGTCTCTGGCCCAGCATCTTTTTTTTTTTTTTTTTGACATCTTTATTGGAGTATAATTGCTTTACAATGGTGTGTTAGTTTCTGCTTCATAACAAAGTGAATCAGTTATACATATACATATTTTCCCATATCTCTTCCCTCTTGCGTCTCCCTCCCTCCCACCCTCCCTATCCCACCCCTCCAGGCAGTCACAGACCCCCGAGCTGATATCCCTGTGCTATGCGGCTGCTTCCCACTAGCTATCTACCTTACATTTGGTAGTGCATATATGTCCATGCCTCTCTCTCGCTTTGTCACAGCTTGCCCTTCCCCCTCCCCATATCCTCAAGTCTGTTCTCTAGTAGGTCTGTGTCTTTATTCCTGTCTTATCCCTAGGTTCTTCATGACATTTTTTTTTCTTAAATTCAATATATATGTGTTAGCATACGGCATTTGTCTTTCTCTTTCTGACTTACTTCACTCTGTATGACAGACTCTAAGTCCATCCACCTTACTACAAATAACTCAATTTCGTTTCTTTTTATGGCTGAGTAATATTCCATTGTATATATGTGCCACATCTTCTTTATCCATTCATCTGATGATGGACACTTAGGTTGTTTCCATCTCCGGGCTATTGTAAATAGAGCTGCAGTGAACATTGTGGTACATGACTCTTTTTGAATTATGGTTTTCTCAGGGTATATGCCCAGTAGTGGGATTGCTGTGGCCCAGTATCTGTGTTCAGTCAGTCAGTAACCGTGTCTCCCTGTGGAGAATTCCTGACTATCCCCTCACCTTCGTTCTCACAGTTATAGCCTGTTTAATCTCCACAGTACCCTGGAGGGAGGGAGGGTTTATTTCTGCCCTTCTGAAGATGAGGAAACCGAGGGCTGTGGAGGTTAATTTGTCCCAGGCCACGTGGCTAAGAGACAGTAAAGCCAGGATTCCCATTCATGCAGTCTGACTCCTGGATTTGAACCATCATTGGAAACCACTACACTCCAGGGTAACCAAAGACAGTCCCTGATGGAGGGACATTCTGCCGAATACCTGACCTGTATTCCTCAAAACTGCCAAAGCCTTTAAACACTGTCACAGAGCAGAGAAGCCCTGAGGAGGCGTGAGAACTAAGTAGAATGTGCTGGATGGAATCCTGGGACAGGAAAAGGACGTCAGGGAAGCACTGGTGTGAAATCCACATGAAGTGTTGGGTTGCATTCATAGTAATGCACCTGTGTTGGCTGCTTAGCTGTGATGAATGTTAACAGTTGGGGAAACCCAAGTGAAGGTGTGTGGGGACTGTCTGTATTAGCTTTACAACTTCTCTGTAAAATCTGGAGCTCTTCAGAAAATAAAAGGTTGAACTAACAACGGCAAAACCACCACAAACCCCACTGGCTTCTGCCGCCTCTCTGGCCTGTCGTGTGCCAGGTGCCTGTGTGTCCTCCTCCATGTCTTGTACCTGCCTTCCAACGGAGAGGCCTGTGTCCTTGGAGAAGAATCTCAGATTTCAGCCCAAGTTAGTGATGGAGGCATAACCTGACATTGCCACTGGGCTGTTGGATGCGCTGCCTTTTTAAGACAGTGTCTTTCTCTACCCAGATCTCTCTGGAACCCAAGAAGAGATGGAATGGGTTTTGGCACAGGAGAGAAATAATTTTATTTAGATAAAATCATGGTAGATATCAAATGGAACAAACACATGCACTTCGGTCACTTAGACTGTTTGCACCACCCTCAGCACCCCCATCACCTTCCTGATGGGTGTAGCCTGTCTTTGTAAGTTATTTTTAGGTGCTTCGTAGCTGGAAAGCAACTGAAGTTGTAGTTTTGGTGGTTGGGAGGAGAGGTCAGTTGCTGTGGTTATTTAAACTAGGCCCGTGTGTTTTTAGGTTCTGTAGCTTGGCACTCAGAGGAAAGCGAAATGAAAGCCATACGATGGCTGAAAGCCCTCCTGGGTGTGACCTGGGAGGTGCTGGCAGCCAGACCCCAAATACAGATACTGCCACGCTGTGTCAAGGGCCCTGTGCCTTTGGAGCACTTTGGTAAGCTGTCTCGTGTGGTCTTCTTGTGCTTGTACAACAGACAAGTTAGATGACTCCTCACTTTGCATGGAGAAGTCTCAAGTAATTTACAGCTGTCCTAAGCTACAGGTAGTAGAGCTGGATTTGAGTCCACACCTCCTGGGGAAGCATCCAGTGCGGTTTCTGTGGCCTCTTACTGACATCTTGAGTGACCCTGCATCTCTCTGTGAGCAGCACGGTTCCTGCAGATGCCACCGTGTGTTCCCTGGGCAGTGAGCGGGGCCCTGAGATAGGATTTGGGATTCAGAGTGAATGAATACTTATCCCTCATCCAGTGTATCTGGCCCTGTTCTAGGTGCTGGGAATTCACTGGCTAGTGAAACAAACCCACCAGTGCCTCCTATAATACAGGTGATAGAATCCTAGTATAACATACATCACATCGTCAAAGCACTGAAATAACTTGTTTTGACGTTCTAGGGAAAGCATATAAAACTTATGATCGTTGAAATGGGTGAGTGAATTGCATTCTAGATGTCTTCTGAAAGTCATGACATTTGTCTGCTGCAAAAATAATAGCTGGTATTCCTTTGCTTGTAAATGATGGAGACTCAGTAAAAACCAGTGTAAACTGGAAAGAGGAATTTCTTGGACCTGTGTAATGAGGGAGGTCAGGGATGAAGATGGCCTTTGGGATAACTGGATCCAGGGAGTGAATGAAGTCAGTTGTGAGCCTGTTTTTCTTGTAGCTGTTTGTCTCTCTCCCCCTCTCCTCTTTTTCACTTGTGAGATAATTCACATATAGAAGTGAGCCTTTTAAAGTATCCAATTCAGTGGTTTTTAGTGTATTCACTAAGTATACTACTGGTATAATATTCTCATATACGAACGCTAATATATACTAATAGTTGTGCAGCCATCACCACTATCTAACTCCAGAATGTTTTCATCACTGCATAAAGGGAACCGCACACCTATTAGCAGTCACCCCCTGTTCCCAGTCACTGCCTATACCTGCCCTAGGCTGCCAGCAATCTGCTTTCTGTCTCTTTGGCTTTACCTTCTGGACATTTCATGTACATGGAATCCTACAATATGTGGTCCTTGGTGACTGGCTGCTTTCACTTTGTGTAATGTTTTCAAGGCTCATCCATGTTGTAACGTGTATCAGTTCTTCATCCTTTTTTATCGCTGAGTAATACTCCATTCTCTGAATATACCACATTTTTTAAAAAGTCTGTTGTTCAGTTTGTTTGTTTCCCTGTTTGAGCTGTTGTGATTAATGCTGCTGGGAACATTTATGTACAGGTTTTCGTGTGGCCATATGTTTTCATTTCTCATGTATATAGCTGGGAGTGGAATTCCTGGGTCGTATAGTAACTATGTTTAACTTTTGAGGACCTGCCAGACTGTTTCCCAGGGCAGCTGCACTATTTTACATTCTCACCAGCAGGGTATGAGGGTTCTAGTTTTTTCATGTTCTCACCCACATGTTACCTGTCACTTTGGGGCTGGTTGATTTCGTGTGCAACTCTCAATTCAGGAAGTAGGATTTTATGAAAAAGATTAAATGTTTTTGAATTCAATAAAATTCTGCAAAGGAATTAAGGAGCATGTACGCAGCTGAAATGAGAACTAGCCGTTTCAAGTTTATTTACTTCCTACTGTGTTCTTGGGTCATTCGTTTTTATGAAGTAACGACAAACTCCTGAGTAAGTTTGTGTATTTTTTCTAAAAACAGATGGTAGCCAGAATACAGCCAGGATTTCATTAAGATTATCTTACCAGTTTTTTGTGTGTGTGTGTGTGTGTGTGTGTGTGTGTGTATGTGTGTGTTTGAAAGAAAAGTATTCTTGTCAAGAATAGAAAAGGACAGAACTCTAGGAAATAAGAGGTAGAGGACATCTGGTATTACGTTCCACGAGGAGTGAAAACATCTTGTGATGTTCTTTTATTGTCCCTTCTGTTCTATATCTCCTACTGTTTCTACTAAAAGGAAGAATGGAACGCAGTTCTGAAGCCTTTTGTTTTGTGTCCCTTAGCGAGGCTTTCCACTAGGTTTTTGAGAGTTCTTAGAACAGTTGTATTCATTTTATAAAGTCTGCAAGGCCTACTCCCATTTACCTGCTTCTCTTCCTTGTCTTATTCTTCTGCTCTTCCTGTTACCTAATTCCTTTCTTCAGAAGAAAGACTATATAGGAAGAGAGTATTAGAACAGGCATAGTTTTACCTCTAACATATAAATGGTTTAGAGCAGGAACGGTTTTATATACTGGTGAATCTTTTCAGAGTGCCTGGTACGTATGTAGTAGGGGGCTCAAAAGACGCTTGCGGAAAGCTGGCCGGGTGGGTGGATGGATGGATTTATGGGTGAAGTGACTTACAGATTGAATAGATTTTAGGTGTGTTGGCTGATTCTTTGGGTCCATTTTCTGTTTTCTTTTAAACACATACGTGTTGGCTGTGTGATGATTGGTAAACTAAGAGGTGGAATAATTAGGTTTTTGTTCCTTGGATTGTCACATTCCTACACTGTATGAGATTGTCTCAGCGACTTGGAGATGTCTCGTTTCTTTCAGTGTCAGATTGTTTCTGGGATTATTTCTAGTCACTGTAGTTTGAAAGAATAACTGAAAAGCTGTTTGGAGGAGTTGTGAGGAAGGTAGAGAAAATTAGAATATAAAGCCGGGATGGAATCAGTTGGCAAGTTGGAACCCCATAATCGGGGGGAATAAACTTTCTTTTAAATTTTATTTATTTATTTGTTTTTATTTATTTATTTTTGGCTGCACTGGGTCTTCGTCGCTGCACGCGGGCTTTCTCTAGTTGCAGCGAGCGGGGGCTACTCTTCATTGCGGTGCACAGGCTTCTCATTGTGGTGACTTCTCTTGTTGCGGAGCATGGGCTCTGGGCGCGCGGGCTTCAGCAGTTGTGGCACGCGGGCTCAGCAGTTGTGGCTCGCGGGCTCTAGAGCGCAGGCTCAGTAGTTGTGGCTCACGGGCTTAGTTGCTCCGCGGCATGTGGGATCTTCCCGGACCAGGGCTCGAACCCATGTCCCCTGCATTGGCAGGTGGATTCTTAACCACTGCGCCTCCAGGGAAGTCCGAATAAACTCTTTAAAGAATTACAAGTTCATAAATAAGGTGTCTTGCCCGTTAGCATAATTTGTTTTTGTTTTGATTGGGAGTGGGGGATACCAATGTGTCTTTGTATCTTCACCTGAGCAACAATGAGCCAAGATTGTTGGCAAAATCTTTTACTGTTTTCTTTCTTCTTTCTTTCTTCTTTTTTCTGCCTTTCCACCTCCTACTGCTCATGTACTCTTCATGTTATTTTCTGCATGGAAGCTACAGCTCATAGTGGTGACAGAGTTCGACCTTACGGGTGGACAGCGGGAAAGAATACGGATGCCACACGATCCTTCTCACTGGGAACTGTCCAGGGGCATGGGACAGATTGTGAACTTTATAGTATTGAATGTAGGCAGTCTCAGTTTACAACCATACTGTTTTTTATGTGTTGATGGTTAGGTGTTTGGGACATGACACATCTTCCTCTGGGAATAGTGCTATAAATGATCTTTAGGCCCATAGGCAGGCCCAAGAAATGACGTTGCCGCTGATGATGACGTAGCTGACAGCTACAAGCACATTTCAGCTACAGATAGCTGGAATATATTCCTTATATATATATAAAAAAAGCGGTGCCTTTAAAGACTTCTCTAGGCCAGTCTGGGGAGTTAACGCCACACTTCTCACACAGTCTTTGGGAGTGTTTGTGTGGGAGGGGTTATGTCTATGAGTTCTGAAGATGAGTGTCAGCAATACATTTTCCCCTGGAATTTCATGGTGGCATCAGCTCTGATGGGTGTAGAGCAGTTGTTCTTGGCGTTGCCTATTATAGAAAACAAACACCATCGCTGTTCCATAACCACAGTGAAATGGTACAAACTTGGGATCCTTACGCTGCATGCTTCTGACATTCCGGGCTGTGTGCTCACAGCCTCCTGTCATTACTTTTCCCTCCTCAGCAGTTGGTGCTGGGCCCGCACTACCTGAATTCTGCATCCTTTGAGCACTGAGCCTGAAACCGCCCAAGTTCCACTAGGCGCCAAGCAGTCCAGGGCTCTTTGGCATCTGAGACAGTTGTGCAGAAAGGAGTGCCAGCCTCAGGTCTGAAGCCTCACAGTCACGAGGAGGAAGTGAGTCAGGGGATCACTCAGCCTCGGCGGCCCCATGCTCTGCCTGCTGCGTGGCGAGGAATGCACAGACCACCCGCTGCAGTAGGGATGCTGGGGACGGTGGCTGCCCAGCTGCTTCACTTTTTCCAGGTCCCCTCTCGAGGGGTGGCTGTCTCTGCAGGGGAGATGCCTTGGGCTCCACCTTTTCCTTTCATTTCTAAGTTTGTCTCCAGCCAGCAATGCTCCTTTGTCCCCACTGCTCATGTTCACGCTGTATTTTTCATACTCTGTACGCGTGATGATGCTTCACTTTGCTCTCACCTGCACCGTTTCCAAACCTTCTGACAAGTTGTGCATTGAGGTTTTGCAAGGACTTGGGGCTGAAATCTCCCCTGAGGTGAAAGAGCACAGGGTTTGGAGACGTTTCGTCTCTGCAGTTCCAGCTGTCTGCATAAAAACATTGTTAATTCTAAACATGAAAAGTACATTTTAAAAAACCCAAAACAGCACAGTGGAAAGAGAGGAGAAAAAGGAGAGAGTCCCCCTAGCACTGCCGTCCAGCGGTCTGCCTCGGAGACCTCCTTCCTTCTGCTCGTCAGATGTTTTGAATCACATTGTACAGGCCCCTCCCTTCCCTGTGTAAGCACCCAGCCAAGGTCACCGGAAATTAGATCTGCCCCAGGTAGACCGTGTCTGGGCTGATCCTACTTTGGGAGGTTGTGGAAATTCCTAGAATTGAGACAGTGGAGTCTGCTTTCAGTTAATGGGTTTGAAAACTCCTTTAATTTGGCTGTGGCTCTAGAACTTTCTGTTACTCTAGACCAGTGGTTCCCAACTAGGACAGTCATCTCCGCTCAGCAAAAAACTGCCTCACCCAAAATGTCAGTAGTGATGTGGTGGCAGAACCTGTGTTAGGACACTCTGTATGTTATAAATGCCCTGTGTCCTTTGAGGTGGATTTGAGTGATAAGGATTGGAAAAAAATAGCATCTGTTCAGTTGATGAAAAGGTGTTCCTACTTCCAACAACAACAAAAATGACTATAAAAGAGGAGAGATCTCACTTACATGGGGACATTTCCCCCACCAAAAAAATCCCCCTGAACTCATAGATGGAACAGATTAGTGGTTGCCAGACATAGGGGGTGGGGGAATTGGGTGAAGGGGGTCAAATGGTACAAACTTACAGATATAAAATAAATCCTGGGGACCTAATGGACAGCATGGTGACTAGGGTTAATAATACCGTATGGTATATTTGCTACTCTCTTAACAAAGAGAGTAGATCTTAAAAGTTCTCATAGGGCTTCCCTGGTGGCGCAGTGGTTGAGAGTCCGCCTGCCGATGCAGGGGACACGGGTTCGCGCCCCGGTCTGGGAAGATCCCACATGCTGCAGAGCGGCTGGGCCCGTGAGCCGTGGCCACTGAGCCTGCGCGTCCGGAGCCTGTGCTCCACAACGGGAGAGGCTGCAACAGTGAGAGGCCCGCGTACCGGGGAAAAAAAAAAAAGTTCTCATAAGAAAAAAGAATTAACTATGTGCGGTGATGGATGTTGACTAGATTTACTGTGTTGATCGCTTCTCAGTATATACAGATATCAAATCATTATATTGTACACCTGGAACTAATATGATACATGTCAGTTATACCTCAGTTTTTAAAATACTGTTTAAATCCTTGTACTAACACATTTTACCCACATCTCGTTTCTGAAATTCAGTATCTTCAAGAGCAGGGACTCCCATGTCCCAGCCTGTTACACTAGACGTCTTCTAAGCCAGGTTTCTTCTTTACTAAGTCATTGCTGGCAAAAGGGGAGAACTTTCTTTTGGCTGATTAACTTACTGCAGATTTAAATAACCATATTAATCTTTCTATTACAAAATCTCTTTGACCTCTTTGTCTTTAAAAAAAAAAAGAAGAGATCACATTTCAGGAACAGATTGTGACTTTATGGTGTAGGTTGTTAGACTCCTGAGCCATGGTACTCAGTGTGGGCCAAGTAAGCAGTTGTGGGAGAAAAATAAGTGCGGTGCCACATTCTGGGTCTAAGACTGAGTTGTGTGTTTGGCTAAAGAATGTTCTCTTTTCTGTGAATCTGTGATTAGAACATGCCACACAGCATGGTATTTAAAGTCCATCATCATTATCTCTTTTTAGGGTTGTTTTCCTGCCTTATTTTTAATCTCATTTTTTTCAAAGTTCAGAGAGGAGAATCATTCTTAAAATCAGAAGAGAAATGTAATAGTTTGAAAGACAAAAACTGTTTTAGAAATGGGGCAACAGTAAGTTGAAATCTGTGGTAGAGGTTTTATCTTCTTAAATGAGGATCAGTAAATTTTCTGTGTAAAGGGTCAGAAGGTAAATACTTTAGGCTTTGCAGAGCTACGTCGTGTCTCCCTGGTGGCAGGGAGGAGATAGGTACAACTTCTTGCCCAAGGAGGTACTGCAGTCACACACAGTTGGCCGGGGATTTATGATAATCTTCCAGGGAGGGGGGCCAGTAATTGAGACAGGGATGCCGGCGACCACAGCCTCACCTGGAGATGAGCTCGGACATGTCTCCTTGTAGCCTTGTAGTCTCCGAGGCCCCCTTGTCTACCTAATGAAGAGCGGAGAACTTAATGAACCCAACACCCACCTTCAGAGTTTTAACACAGCTCTTCCATGCACTCATTATGGCTGTGTGTGTATGTTTCCTGGTACTGCATTGGCTCAATTATAGAGACATGATTGGGTTTTTCCCATATGGAGTGGTTAAGAATGTTCATGTACCATTGAGAAGTACATAGGCTGGGAGACAATTTTTTTAAATGATTTGCAATGACCAAGGTATAATTACATACAATAAAATTCACCCATTGTAGATTCACGGTTGAGTGGATTTTAGTGCATTTATACAGTTGTGCAGCCATCAGCACAGTCCAGTTTTAGAGTAGTTCCATCGACCCCCCCAGAGTTCCTTTTTCCACGTGCAGGCAGCGTGCCCGCCCCAACACCTAGCTCTGGGCATCTATTCATCTAGTTTCTGCATCAGTGGATTTGCCCCTTCTCTACTTTTTTGTGTGTAGCTTCTTTCACTTAGCATAATGTTTTTGAGGTTCATCATTGTTGGTGATTCTGTGATTTGTTTCTTATTACTAAGACTTGTGTAGATTTATCGCATTTTGTTTCTGAACCAGTTGATGGACATCTGAGTGTGCGGACAGAAAAATGTTGCCTGCCATTCCTGTAAAAAAGTGAATGTCCCCACCATCAGCCACTGCAGTCGCCCCCAACGGTGCCCCCTGAGGGGAATTCAGGATGGAGAAAAATAGGATCCTGACCCTAGATAGTTAAGATGCATATCTAAGGAATAATTTCAATGAGCCTAGACTCTTGCATCTTCCCACACATAGAAAAACACTAAAATCATTAACTTGAGATATTGGGTTTTGTGCTTAGCAGTAATCTTTTGATGTTTGACCCCTTTTTTTTTTTTTTTTTTCCAGCACAAACCCTGTATATCCTGGCTCCTCCCTTACCTGTTTGCAACTGTTAACTCGGAACTATCCGGGAGGCTGGCTCCCAGGCTGTAGTCCTCCATAAGGTCCCCGAATAAAACGTAACTCGCAACTTTTAGGTTGTGCATTTTTTTTCTGTCGACAAGTGATTTCTAGTATATGGCTATTATGAATAATGCCGCTACGAATGTTTGCTTACAAGCCTTTTTAGAAATTTTTTTTTTTTTTTTCCAGTAGGTAGATATCTGGGAGTTGAATTCTTGGGACATACGGTGAGATTATGTTTTGATTTTTAAGAAACCGCCAAATGATTTTCCAAGGTGGATATAACATTTTATATCACTGCCAGTTTCTCCACATTGTCACCAGCACTTGGTATGGTCAGTCTTTTTTTTATTATAGCCAGGAAATCATTTGTTGGCAATGGAAAAATGGAATCCCTGTGAACCTTATTTTTGAAGGGATGGTATTACTCGCCGCCTTATAGGATTGCTCTAAAGATCAAAGAGATGGGAATTTTCTGTGCAAGTGCTTTGTCTTGTAAAACTATTACTGCTGATTATGTGCAGAAAAAGTTTTTAGAAGTTGAATTTAACACATATCTGTCTCAGATTAAGATGAAAACGTCCCAAGTTTTAATAAAACATCTATTTATGATCATACTTGTTCCACCTACTTTTAAAGGCATGTCTTTGCTCCAATTGTGAGTTTTCTCCATCAGCTAGGAGCTTTCTCCATATGCCTGCCTTGTACATTAAATTATCAGTCTTATTTAACAGTGAGAGAATATAATGGTTTGCATATGGTGGGCACATTTTTCTTCCCCACTCAAACTTGGATGGTCTGGTAAATGTCTTTCTGTGATTTCGTTTTCATATGCTTGTGGGTGGCCTCTTTCCTGGACCTGGGCATATGTGTTCTATTCTAATAGAATGGAAGCAGAAAGTTTGGGGGCTGAGGGAAACCACCCAGAACAATCTATGTAAAAATATCCATTTCACCAGTTTTACTTTGCAATTCTGATTCTATGAAAATTGCCTGTTTAAACTTTTTCAAAGAACAAAGGGAGTGTTTCGAATGCATTTCCCTTCCTATCTGGGGAAGATACCGCTGTAGGTTTAGGAAAACTGGCCAGTGGGGCTCTAGATTTGAAATCTGGGCTGGATTTTGTAAAACTTGTTTATTAGCGGCTCTTCACACCTGTTGAGAAAGACCTTTGGACTAAGGAGGTTGAGCTGTGTGTTTGATCATGTAGGAAGGACTGTGTCAACAAGGGCTTGGTCATACTTTCAAATGAGAAGGTGAAAAGAACCATAAGAAAACTCAAGTACAAGAAACTGCATGCAGTGTACCCCCTGGGAGTTGGGAGGTTTATATTAATTCTGGTGACAATTTATATTAATTCAGTAATGTTTCATAACATAATCTTTATTCATACTAAATAGACAGTTTTGATACTTGGTAAACGGGGACATGAAAACCTTTTTGATCAAAGCAAAGCAGATGATGGTCATAGCAAACAAAGCTTTGGACTCAGGATTCTGGGATGGAGGTCCACTGTGAATTATTTTATGATTTTACCTCATGAGTAAAAGTTTTTACCTTATGAGTTTGAAAATTTCCATTTGAGTGAGTGTGTGTGTATGAGCGTACATGGAGGTATTTGAAAGCTTTCAATGTTGCAGTCTCTGACATGTGAATTTTAAAAAGGATGAAAAAGTAGTTCAGGCACTTGGAAGTCTCTTTCTAGAACATTGCAAATACTGCAGTTTTGGTGTGGAATGATATTTGAAAGAGAGCAGTCTTAGAGATGCCTGTAGTAAATGTCCTTTTTTGGAAAGAAGCTGTTTGCTGATAAAGAAATCGGGACTGACAAACAGTCGTGTCCCTCTTTCTGGACGTTACCCGTGTCTCAGCCCAAAGTGGGAATCGGAGGTCTGTGACTGACCTGTGCAGGCATGGCAACTCGTCTGTGTTGGTGTTACGTGTGTTCTTCAAATAAGACAGTTCAGGGTTTATAGAGAAACACTTCATACTCATTTTTGATGCTGTTTTCCATCTTTATCATGGAGGATTTCAACCCCTCTACAGAGGGAGGGTTGAAGGAGTCTGCAGTTAACAACTTAAAATTCCCACAATAAAGAGGAAGGGGATACCCACATGGAGGTCATTGTATAGAGTTGTAGCGGGGATGCTGGGAGAGTCACAGAACTCGTAAGGGAAACAGGAGCCGGTGCCGTTTTAACCTTGGGCTCCAGCCACCTTGATCTTCTTGGTGGAAACGCTTGTGGAACCTCATGCACGTGTGGCCCTGCCTCTGGGTCCCCCTCCTTCCAGAGCCCCAAGGTCTAGCTTGCTGACCCCAAATGCTTTCATTGAACTCAAGGGTGACTTACGAGGGATCCTGAGTCACAGTGGTGACAACAAACGTTTTAGGTCCTGGCTGGTGTATTTTAAGCAGGATCATTGTTGGCACTGAGGGAGTAACTTGTCAGTTGGATTTTTATACCTTAAATTTTCCCTTTTAGAAGGAGTTGCATGTGATAACTGAACACTTAAAGGGACCTTTGTGTGTTAGTTGTTGACTGACCTATTAGTGCATTTTATTGATTTCTGAATTACTTTAAGGAGACAGTGTGATGTGTGGAAAGAGCATGGAATTAGGAATTGGAAAGATTTGAGACCTGGCTTGGTCACCAGCTGTGTGACATTAGGTAAGGACTTAAGCTCTGAACTTCAGTTTCGGGGCAGGGATTCCTTTCTTACCAAAGGTTAGGTTAGTATTAGTATTAGTATTATTGAGGCGCTTAGCATGTGACTGTGACACCTCATGGGCACTCCATTACTGGAAGCCACTATTTATGCTATTAGTAACACAACTTAAAGTAGCATAAAGTGATGAGTATACTTAGTTTACTTTTATATTGCTTTTTCCCCTGCCATCTCTTTGTGTAGAGAGTGATAGTAGTCCCTTAGACTAGAAGTTGAATGTATAACCAATATATTTTGAATATTTCACTTAACATTTCAAATCAAAACAGAAATTAGGGCTTCCCTGGTGGCGCAGTGGTTGGGAGTCCGCCTGCCGATGCAGGGTGCAGGGGACACGGGTTCGTGCCCCGGTCTGGGAGGATCCCACATGCCGCGGAGCGGCTGGGCCCGTGAGCCATGGCTGCTGAGCCTGCGCGTCCGGAGCCTGTGCTCCGCAACGGGAGAGGCCACAACAGCGAGAGGCCCGCGTACCGCAAAAACAAACAAACACACAAACAAACAAAAAAACAGAAATTAAGCAGATCAATGAAATGAGGTTGAAAGTTCTAGAAAAGAAGTTTATGTGCTATTTCAAGTGATAATTTTGGTATTAAATTTCTACTCTTTCATTTTTGTTGGAGTTGATGAAATTGTTGAGCAGAGTAGAAATAACATAATGAGATACTAAAGCTATTTCAGCACATTGGGTACATAAGTCATGAAGGTAATTCTCTTTTAAAAATAAGTATTTTTTTATTGAAGTATAGTTGATTTAGAATATTGTGTTAGTTGCAGGTGTATAGCATAGTGATTCACTAGTTTTGCAGATTATATTCCATTATAGGTTAATGGATATAATGTAAGATAATGGATATGATTCCCTGTGCTATAGAGTATATCCTTGTTGCTTATCTATTTTATATATAATACTTTGTATTTGTTAATCCCATACCCCTAATTTGTCCCCCTTCCCTCCCTTTTCCCTTTGGTAACCACTAGTTTGTTTTCTGTATCTGTGAGTCTGTTTCTGTTTTGCATATACATTCATTTGTGTTATTTTTTTAGATTCCACATATAAGTGATATCATACAGTATTTGTCTTTCTCTGTCTTATTTCACTAAGCATAATTTATCTAGGTCCATCCACGTTGCTGCAAATGGCAGTATTTCAGTATTGTTTATGGCTGAGTAATTTTCACGTACACACACACACATACACACATCTTCTTTATCCAGTTGTCTGTTGATGGGCACTTGGGTTGCTTCCCTGTGTGGCTGTCGTAAATAGTGCTGCTGTGAACACTGGGGTGAGTGTTTCTTTTGGAACTAATGTTTTTGTTTTTTCTGGACATGTACCCAGGAGTGGAATTGCTGGATCATGTGGTAGTTCAACTTTTAGTTTTTTAAGGAACCTCCGTACTGTTTGCATAGTGGCTGCACCAATTTACATTCCCATCACCATGTACAAGAATTCCCATAAAGATAACTCTTTATAATTTGATCAGTGAACACCCAATAATTTCTTCAAACTTTTTTTTTTATCACTTGTCCTTGAAAACAAACAGTTTTCATGTTGTGAAATCAAAGAAAGAGGAAATTCAGCATTGAAAGGCCAAGTATTATGGTTGTCATTTTATTTGCCCAGTGGAGAAATAAAAAAGGGAAATGAAATCAATGCCAAAAAATTGTGCCCCAGGTTAAAACAGTAGGATCTGGAAGTTGTTATCTGTTGGGATATCATCACAAACTTTGTGGTGCATTTGGTGTCTGGTGGAATCCTACCAAAATTCACACCAGTGGATTGGGTTGTGATATTTACTAAATCTTCATCCCTCTCTTGGAGAGTCTAGTTGACATGTGGATTTGGTCCAAGTAGGAAGTCAGTGGAGTGTCCTGATGCCCTCCAAGTGGGCAAGTGCATGGGGCTTGGACCCAGGAAGATGGAGCCTGAAGGTCCCAAAGAGTTCTTGACGTGGGGTGAAGCAGTGTGGTGACCTGGTTAAACTTGTGGTTTCTGGATGTGTGATGCTGGGCAAGTTTCTTTACCTCTAGGCCTCCACTTCTCCATCTGTAAAATGGGATGATAATGGTGCTTGCCTTAAAGCGTGTATGTGAAGACATAATCCACATAAATCAATTGCATTTTAATTAATCAATTTTTTGTTTTTGGCTGTGTTGGACCTTCATTGCTGCGCGCGGGCTTCCTCTGTTTGCGGCGAGCAGGGGCTACTTTTCGTTGCAGTGCACGGGCTTCTCATTGCGGTGGCTTCTCTTGTTGCGGAGCACAGGCTCTAGGCATGCAGGCTCAGTAGTTGTGGCGCACGGGCTCAGTTGCTCTGCGGCACGTGGGATCTTCCCGGACCAGGGCCCGAACCCGTGTCCCCTGCATTGGCAGGTGGATTCTTAACTACTGCACCACCAGGAAAGTCCCTCAGTTGCATTTTAGTACTATTTTCTCTGTCCTTTCTCTGTCTGGTGGGACTCTGTCTCAGTCACACTTGTACATGTGTAAGGCTGTGGGTGATGCTTTCTTTGAAGATTCATTCCTTGCTTATTTGAGAAAGATGTTTGCTTTTCAGAAGGTGATTTTTAAGGAATGTAGTAGTCATAGTAACTTTAAGAGTGGTCTTTTGCCACAAAATGCAATCCAAACTCATAGTTAAATCCTGCTTGTCTTGTTTACAGGGAACACGGGTCTGGCTGAGAGAAAATGGCCAGCATTTTCCAAGTACCGTAAATTCCTGTGCAGAGGGCGTCATTGTCTTCCGGACGGACTATGGTCAGGTGAGCAGAGTCCCTGCAGCTTCGTGACATCCGTGTTCTGCTTCCTTGGGTGGCCCTACGTAAGGGCACGTGTGCTTATTCTCCTCACCCTTCATACCTTAAACATCTTTTCTAAGTGATACGACAGAATCCCAAAAGGAATGTGTAATGCACACCTCGAGTGTGTGAGAGACACAATAAAAAATGCTCCCAAATCGAAATCAAAGTGTTCTAACTAGTACTGGACAGAAGAACACTACACTTGGCTGGTTTCCTTCCTGGGGATCAAGAAGAGTCAGAAGTATAGGGTGCAAGCAGTTTGAGGAAAAGTTCAAATATATCAGTATCTCCCAATTGGTTTCATGACCACTTTCCCTTCAAATTCGTCAACTTTCCTAGTCTTGGAAGTACTGGCCTGCCAGTGAGATTGTAGCGGTGTCCTGGTCCCTGTAAGGACAGGATGCACCAAACCACCCAACCTGAGCCTCGTCATCCACCTTGTGAAGCAGCTGAGGCAGCTCCTTCTGTTTGTGGGAACCACTGCTCCAGGGTCCGTATTCTTCAGTGTAAAACAAGTGAAAAGCCATATCACTGAAAACAAATGCCTGAATCCAGAAACTGGCCCACTGCTCATATTTGGACAATGGCGAAAGGAGCCCAGTTTCTCCATTTTATAAGGAAACCAATTAAAAAAATTTTAAATTGAAGTATAATTAACTTAGAATGTTGTGTTAGTTTCAGGTGTACAGAACAGTGATTCAGTTATATATAAATTTTTTTTCAGATTCTTTTCCATTATAGGTTATTACCAGATATTGAGTAGAGTTCGCTGTGCTACACAGTAGGTCCTTGTTGGTTACCTGTCTTATATATAGTCGTGTGTGTCTTTAATCCCAAGGAATTTTAATTTTGGAAATGGGTACCTCCCACAGAGACACACATTAAAATTTAAGACATAAAGGACTAAAAGGACATCATATGCCAGTATTTAAAACTCTCAGTTGCTGAATTTTGTTTGCAAGTTGTGTTGAGAACAAAATCTTCAAGGTCAGTGTTGTATAATTTGTGGCTGATGGGCTACTTGGTTATCAAAACCTTGAGCAGAGATGATCCTATTGGTGGTACATTCCTCATTTCTTGGCTTAATAAGCAGTGATGTTTCTGGGCTATTTTGCAATTCCTCAGTTACTTTTTCATCCGAGAGTCTTGAATGGTGCTTCAGTATTTGTCTGGTGGTGAAGATATAGCTGTGATGTGCAGTGGAGGGCGGGGGTGCAGGGAGAGGGGAGCAAAGAGACCACTGGGAATCCAGTGTCTCCCGGTCACTGATGCCCAGTCTGGTCTCTTTCCCATCAGGTTCTCGGGTAGTGTGATGTGACCTGTAAACTAAGGACCAAGTGACCCGACCAGCATTTTTCTGTCTTGCCTTCACTTCTCCCCTCTTGCCATCTCACTTACCCCAGATGAGAATTCAGTTTCTTTCAGGCCTTGTACATACTTCTCAAGATGATAATAGAAAAGGGAAAACAATATTTAAACCGTGTACCTGACTTGACAGAACTTAATGGGGAATTCTTTTCTTTTTTTGTCGACTTATTTTTTTGTTTGTTTGTTTTTGTCCCCATAACTATTTTTATTACATTACAGTAATTAGGTCGACTTATGTTTTAATCCCAAAGATACTTTACTTTTTTTCCCTTTTTTTCCTCATAAAAATTGTGATAAAAACCACATAACGTTAAAATTCCCATCTTAACCACGTTGAAGTGTGTAGTTCAGTAGTGTTAAGTCCGTTCCTATTGTCGGGCAGTAGATCTCTAGAACTTTTTCATCTTGTAATACTGAGACTCTGTACCTAGCAAACACTTGATTCCCCATCTCACCTCCCCCTGCACTTGGTAACCACCTTTCTACTTTCTGTCTCTATGATTTTGACTCCTTTAGATACTTGTATGAGTGGAATTATAACAGTATTTGTCCTTTTCTGTTACTGGCTTATTTTGCTTAACGGAGTGTCTTGGAGATTCTGAAGATGCTTTCTGTTCCTATCAAACTTCGCTTTGCTCCGCAGAGGCGTCACAGTGATTCTAGCAGCCTGTTAGTGCTACTTACTGTCGGTGTCGCGTGGTCAGCAGTCTGTGTCCTGTGACACCATTGCCAGCTGGTCAATGGGCAGCCCTCCGTGAGGCATGGAAAGGGTTGGTCAGGCCAGCAATTCTGTTCCCTCTTGACGGTACTTACGGATTGTGGCTTTAGAAAGAACTAAACCAGAAAAGCATATACTTAAACGTGGAAACAACTCCCAAATTTGACTTCGAGTCTTCAGTCGGTCGTCAAATTCTTGGTCTTACACTGTCCACTCTGTCATTCCCAAGTGTGACAACTATAATTAGCTTGGCGACCCATGTAGGAAATACAGGGTTTAAAATGTGACAAAAGTGAGGCAGGTTGGAAAGACGTGGATCAGGAGCTGGCAGTGGCCAGAAGACTTCTGTTTCTCTCTTTTCCGACCTACTTCTTCCTCTCTTGACGTTACAGATTCCCTGTGGAACATACAGGCGTAGCCACCAAGGGTCAGAAGTTCATTACCTGGTTCTGGTCCCCAGGACAGACACACCTGCTGTTTATCTGATATAGATTTCTGAAGGAATCAGGGTCAGAGATGTAGAGCATGACCTTGTCCTGATCAAACCCATGGTAACTTTTCAAAGTATGGGCTAATTTCAGCCCAATTTGCTATGTTATTAAAGGGTGTTAGGATATTGATGTTTCTACAGAAAGGGAGAATGGAGAGTTATTTAATGGGTCCAGAGTTTTAGTGTGGGAAGATGAAAAAGTTCTGAAGATGCATCATGGTGATGGTTGCACAACAATGTGAATGTGCTTGATGCCACTGAACTGTACACTTAAAATTTGCCATTGTCATCCTTTTCATGTCAGTGTGTACATCTTACCACAATAGAAAAAAAAAGATATCAGTGTTTGAGTTCAAATGGTAACGGGTAAAAGCTGTCAAATGGGTATTGTTCTGTATCTTTATAAACAGTTCTAGTACAATTTTTGTGTTACCAAAATAGGACCTCTCAGAATCTGTGAACAGCTTCCAAACTATTAGTTGAATTTCCCTTTGGTTTACTGTACAGGAGTCACCTGGGGGTCTTGTTTCGGATGCAGATTCTGATCGGCAGGTCTGGGCTCGGGGCTGAGAGTCTGCATTTCTCACCAGCTACCTGGTGGTGTGGATACTACTGGTCCGTGTTTGAGTCGGAGAACTACATTAGGGTCGTAGTTACTACAGTGAAGAGCAGGAAGTACTCTCAATCCCCTCCGTGGACCACCCGTGCTACCGTTTCGGACGAAGCAAACATAAGGAAAAGAGCTTGAGGCAGCGGTGGAAAATTTTCCCTAGGCCTTGAGAAGCTTTCCCTTCCTCTGTGTGCATTCCATCCCTCCCCCCACCCCAGCCCCAATTCCAGCAATCATTTCACCTCAAGCGTGGCCAGGGATTGTGCTGACTGCGGCGAAATAGTGCTCAGGTGGATTAAAAAGCAGTTTTCAAAATCCTGTTTCGTGTTGGAAACCAAGCGGAGCCACAAGTAACTAAAATCCTAAAATGAGGGCACGGGGACAGAGGGGTAGATAGGAGATAATACGGTGTTGTTTTTTGGTGAGAGCCCTAAAGGTCCCATTTTCTCATTTCATTCAGCCTCTGAGGGTTTTGCACATTTGCTCAGCTATTGTTTTTTCGCCAAGAAGATAGTTTCATATTCATCTAAAACTCCATCCCGCACCAAAATTTAAACTACTGTAGGTTGGTCCCAGGAGTGCAGGGGACCAAAACGTTCCCATTTGACTCATAACTTACGTTATACTCGCTGTGAGGTATTTCCCGATGGGAAACGAAAAGTGCGAGTGACATGCGAACACACTTTGAAAAAATGCATAGTTGTGGCTTCTGGAGCACGAAGCCCGTGGGTAGGTCAGCACGTGCTCTGCAAGTTAGAAATGACTTGTCTTCTTGCACGTGAAGCCTTGGACAGAGTTGTAGACGAGCACCATGCTTTTGTGGCTCTGCAGGGTCCATATTGGGCTAAAAGATCGACTCTGGTGAAAAGGGTAGGATGGAAGTTGGCACTGAATGTTTTTGTCTTTTCTAAAACGTTCACCAGGCACGGGGGTGATCACTGAAGCACCCTTTTGGAACATTGTAGAATTGACTAATGAGTTTTAAATTAGATTTTTTACTTTGAGAGTCATCTATTTTATTATCCTTCCTGAAAAGAGCCTAATTTGATCGCTCTGAAATAGCTCATAGTGATATCAATTTACCTAATGGTATTTTAAAGGGTAGTTTTTTAACTTACCCCAGTCAACTTAATCAAGACACTTATTCTCTGCAACCATGCTGTTGGGTTTTCTGTTTGCATTGTCTCTCTGTGGGGTCTTCTGAAATATTTTACTGGCTGGAGAATTAATCATCCCAATCTACAAGTAAATGCCCTCCTCCGTGCCCTTCTCTTATTTGCACCAAGTATAATTAGACTCCGTTTTAAAAGTTATTCTTCTCATTTTATTAATCCACAAAAAGGCCATTAGATTGACTGGTTCTTTCAAGTCATCCTCCACCCTCCAAGATAGTCAGAATTCCTCAGGCCACACAGGAAACATAACCCTCATTATTTATAATCACATCTCCCATTTAAAGCCATCTCTAACCTTTTGGGTTTGACCTTCACTTTGACTTGTTGGAATTTATACTGTGGGCCCAATTTTGTCGAACTTGACGATGGGTTAGTGTAGTGATTTTTCATTGCATTTTTAGTTATTTTTCATACACTTTCTGCTCTGTCCAGCTGCTTTTCTTTGCTTTTTTTTTTTTTTTTTTTTTTTTATCGTAGGCCCAGCGGCCATGGCTCACGGGCCCAGCCGCTCCGTGGCACGTGGGATCTTCCCGGACCGGGGCACGAACCCTTGTCCCCTGCATCGGCAGGCGGGCTCTCAAGCACTGCGCCACCAGGGAAGCCCTTCTTTGCTTTTTTTACCCCTTCACTTTGCCCCCATTGATTGGTGTCTTTTTGTGTCCCTTGAATGTCTTATGGATATGGCAGCTTTTTGACCTCTCCACATCCTGTACGGGTCCACTCCTGGGTCACAGAGAAATCTCCCGCAAGCCTTTTGAGTGCTGGAAAATTGACCGTGGGACAGCCCAGAATATCTCCCATTTCAGAGCTCTGAATGTTACCCTGCAACCCCGCTGATGGTCAGGAATCAGACAACTAGAACTGAGTGATTTCATCTTGAGTTGGGAACAGGTCAGATCTGACTTCTCAAGGGAAGTGTGGAGTCTGGAGCTTTTAACCGAGTTGAGAATGTCATCTGAGAGGAAGCTGACTGCGCACGCTGGCCCCTGAGAGCCCAGGAATGCCAGCCCTTTTCAGCAGC